>NC_090178.1:32693565-33293565 GCF_024679245.1 Pseudorasbora parva | reverse complement strand
TTTAAAGCCCATGTTATAGAAAACAATTAAAAGTATTAGGATATCACTTTCAATTATGTGCAAATGTATTTTTTGCAGCTCAAAATATTGTAAATTCAGAAGACCAGTGTTATATATATAATACATTTTTTAAAACTTATTTTTCACAATAAAGTGATAGAAATTGCTGATATAGCCTATGATATGAAAGGGTTAAATTATGAAAAACAAGAAACAAGGCGACATACACAGAGTGAGAGCGACCCCCTCACACACACACACACACACACACACACACACACACACACACACACACACACACACACACACACACACACACAGAGTGATCCTGAGAGAGAAGGGGGGGGGGGGGGGAAGGGGGGAATGACAGACACAAAATCTAAACAGTGAGAGAACATTGTTTTTATTTCACTGTCTGAAAACACTGTTTTGCAATAACAACAATAGTTTTATCTTCAAAACAGTGTTCCCTAGGACATATCCAACCTGGTTACTAAATAAGGCTACACTCCCACCTTCTGGTTATTCTATATGCCGGTTGCTCATTGGTTCTCATTTTTGTCCTTAAACAAAAGGCATTAATCTTCTCATTTTTTTAAGTTACACACACTACTTTTTTTTCCTTTTCTTTTTAAAGACAATTAAATGTGTTTTTTTCTTTTGTTAGTAATGTTTTTTTGTATTTATATATTTTTATTAATAATTATTTGTATTAACACAATTATTTAACTAATTATATAAAACAATATTGTCAATGCCCTACAAATAAACTGGTTTTATACATGAATTTTGTTATTCAAACCCAGAATAATATGTTTAATCCTTTAATGCAGGCCAAAGCACAGCATTGAGAGGTAATCTTTTTAGACAGAAGAGTGGCTCTCACACACACACACACACACACACACACACACACACACACACACACACACACACACACACACACACACACTGTAGAAACCAGTGACACGTGTCCCAATGAGTCTGTGTGCATTCAGGTTGAAGTCCCCACCAGGCTAGAAAAAAGAACACACACACACACACACACACACACACACACACACACACACACACACACACACACACACACACACACACACACACACACACAGTAGTAATGCTGAAGTATGCTGCAGGCAACTCTTATCAGTTAAGCCCATCCACCATCCCCCATCCACAACCCCCTCCCCCCCCCCTCCCACACACACACACACACACACACTGTAGAAATCAATGACACATGTCCCCATGAGTCTGTGTGCATTCAGGTTGAAGTCCCCACCAGGCTAGAAAAAAGAACACACACACACACACACACACACACACACACACACACACACACACACACACACACACACACACACACACACACACACACACACACACACACACACACACTAGTAATGCTAAAGTATGCTGCAGGCAACTCTTATCAGTTCAGCCCATCCACCCCACACACACACACACACACACACACTCATGTCTGGTTCACTATCTATTTGGGGACTCACCATAGACATAATGGTTTTTATGCTGTACAAACCATATTCTGTCCTCCTACACTGCTCCTACCCCTAAACCTACCCATCACACAAAACTTTCTGCATTTTTACATTTTCAAAAGAACTCATTCTCTCTGATTTATAAGCTTTTGTACCCATTGGGAAGTCCCCATGAGTCTGTGTGCATTCAGGCTTAAGTCCCCACCAGGCTAGAACAACACACACACACAGAGGCAAGGTTTTTTGCTTGAAAACTTATACAATATTGCCCTCTACTGGACATTTAAGGGAGAGCATGTGTTGAAAAAAAAAACAAAAAAAAAACACAGTGTGATTATATAGAATAACCAGCAGGTGGGAGTATAGCCTTATTTATGAACCAGGCACTTGTGTTCTTATTTTGTGTTTTTTAGCCTTTTGCTATGGGAAGACCGTTTGAGATATCCAATAACCGTTCGCATTTTAGCATCTTCTGTATATTTACTTCATGTTGTCCGAGTTTGGAGGAGATTGAATGAATCGCTTTTGAGGAGAAGGTAAAAACTCAGAGCTCGCTTTGCCACATCTTGTTATCTTCCAACCAAATTATCTGACTTCCTGTTGGTCAGAGCTAATGACTGTAAATTAGAAAGTTGTCCAGCTCGAAATGTACAATATATATTCCGAGTTTGGTGACTGCAGATAAAACTAACCCCCCACTTTGGACAAAAGTGACACTTCCTGCTGCCAGTTGGTGGCGCTATAACTTTGACTCACAAAAGTCATATCCATGTGATCGGCCTCTTACAACGAACACACAGCTGAAGTTTCATCAAAATGAATTAATGTATGCAAAAGTTATAACACACTTCTGTTTCCCTTTTCTCGCCATAAATTCGTCTCTTCGCCACGGCCAAACCGTTTGAGATATCAAAAAGTTGCTCGCAATTTAGCATCCTCAGTGTCTTGACTTCATGCTGACTGAGTTTGGTGCTGATCGGGTGAATCGTCTAGGAGGAGTATCGCAAATTCCAGAGCATGCGTTTTCCGAACAACCCATTATAGCTCACTTCCTGTTGGGCAAAGCTTATGACTATGAGTGCGGAAGTTGTTTGGCCCGATGAGATCTATAAATGTACCGAGTTTCATACATGTACGTGCAAGTGTGTTTAATATATAGACCCTGTTTTTCAAGGGGGCGCTGTTGAGCCCCCCTGCCACGCCCGGGTCAAAGGCCTCTGCCCGACCCTGTTGGCCGCGCATTCCGATGTGTGTGCAAAGTTTCAAGAGTTTTCGAGCACGTTAAGTGCCCCAAAAATGCCCAAAAGGCGAAAAGATAATAATAATAATAATAATAATAATAATAATAATAATAATTAAAGCTGCGAGCAGCGATGACGGGCCCAAGCCGGGGGCACCGCCACCCTGGTGGCATCAGCTTAACTGTGCACAGCAGGCAATAGGCATTTAATATGGGAAAAAATAAATAAAGGGACTATGTCAAAGTCATTTGAATTCACCTCATTAAAGGGGTACTTCAGCGCTGGGAAGATGAATCTGTATTTAAACTGTGTCATCAATGCAGTAGAAATGTGAAATTATTTTTGAATTGGTGTCTTCTAGACTGAGAAAAGACAGAAAATGTATTTTTGTCCCATGGGGATGAAAGACTACAATTCCCAGAATGCTTCGCTGCCCCGTGAGGCCATTCCCAACGCTACCAACTTCTGTGACTGAGTTAGAGAAGACACTACAATTAAAACCTGAACCTGTCTGTTCAATATAATGAGTGAGTCGCCGCGCGAGTATCACAGCACTGAGCACTAACTGCACGAGTGATGAGAGCTGAGGTAATTGCGACTACACTCGCGGCATACATTCACACAGGAGTTCAGTCTGGCACGTGTTTCAGTTCATGCCTTTGCAAGCTTAACTTTCATAGAAATGAATTTGAGATGTTAAAAGACTTACATTGCTCACCATAGCTCCGTTTAAATGATCCTGTCTGCAAGCTGAGCTCTCCCTGCAAGCTGAGTGTGATCTCCCATCCCCCAATTCCGGATTCAAAACATGCGGAAATGGCTCCCTCTGCTGGCTGTAGTCTTTAGCCTCTGGGCAAACATTCCTCCTATGATGCAAAAATCGTCATTTTGCATCATAGGAGGAATTTTTCCAGAAATAAAATGCATAAATCTCTCGTCTCAGGGAGATATGAGGGGGGAAAGCACAATAATTTGAATATTCTCCAGGGTTTCTACTGATACAAAGCCATATGCTAAACGCTGAAGTAACCCTTTAACTGCAGCAACTGGTGCTGCTATGATCAGGAACCACAACACTCACATCTATGAGATCAATTACATTTTATTCATTAATTTTATGTCAGATGATGTCAAATGTCAATTTCAAAATGAGTGCAGAATACTGTCCAAATGCTGAAGTTGTATTATCCTTACACTTCTCTTAAAAATAAATTAAGCCAAATCACAGAGACCGCAACAATGATTTTAATATCAGTGTCAGGTAAGAGTAATATGCGTGCATAAAATTTATAGAAGTTTATTATAAACAGCCACTTTTATAAGATCATGTGAAATTATATTTTTTTATCCATTTGAATTTTAATCAATAAATAATTAGTTTAAAGAGGTGTCATACGTGATCTTTGCAAACACAGCACATGACCTTCTTTAAAGCCCATGTTATAGAAAACAATTAAAATGTATTAGGATATCACTTTCAATTATGTGCAAATGTATTTTTTGCAGCTCAAAATATTGTAAGTTCAGAAGACCAGTGTTATATATATATATATATATATAATACATTTTTTTAAACTTATTTTTCACAATAAAGTGATAGATATTGCTGATAGCCTATGATATGAAAGGGTTAAATTATGAAAAACAAGAAACAAGGCGACATACACAGAGTGAGAGAGACCCCCTCCACACACACACACACACACACACACACACACACACACACACACACACACACACACACACACACACACACACAGAGAGTGATCCTGAGAGAGAAGGGGGGGGGGGGAAGGGGGGAATGACAGACACAAAATCTAAACAGTGAGAGAACATTGTTTTTATTTCACTGTCTGAAAACACTGTTTTGCAATAACAACAATAGTTTTATCTTCAAAACAGTGTTCCCTAGGACATATCCAACCTGGTTACTAAATAAGGCTACACTTCCACCTTCTGGTTATTCTATATGCCGGTAGCTCATTGGTTCTCATTTTTGTCCTTAAACAAAAGGCATTAATCTTCTCATTTTTTAAGTTACACACACTACTTTTTTTTTCCTTTTCTTTTTAAAGACAATTAAATGTGTTTTTTCTTTTGTTAGTAATGTTTTTTTAATATTTATATTTTTTTATTAATAATTATTTGTATTAACACAATTATTTAACTAATTATATAAAACAATATTGTCCATGCCCTACAAATAAACTGGTTTTATACATGATTTTTTTTTATTCAAACCCAGAATAATATGTTTAATCCTTTAATGCAGGCCAAAGCACAGCATTGAGAGGTAATCTTTTTAGACAGAAGAGTGGCTCTCACACACACACACACACACATACACACACACACACACACACACACACACACACACACACACACACACACACACACTGAAGAAACCAGTGACACGTGTCCCAATGAGTCTGTGTGCATTCAGGTTGAAGTCCCCACCAGGCTAGAAAAAAGAACACACACACACACACACACACACACAGTAGTAATGCTGAAGTATGCTGCAGGCAACTCTTATCAGTTAAGCCCATCCACCATCCCCCATCCACAACAACCCCCCCCCCCCCCCCCACACACACACACACACACGCACACACTGTAGAAATCAGTGACACATGTCCCCATGAGTCTGTGTGCATTCAGGTTGAAGTCCCCACCAGGCTAGAAAAAAGAACACACACACACACACACACACACACACACACACACACACACACACACACACACACACACACACTAGTAATGCTAAAGTATGCTGC
This sequence comes from Pseudorasbora parva, assembly GCF_024679245.1. NCBI lineage: Eukaryota > Metazoa > Chordata > Actinopteri > Cypriniformes > Gobionidae > Pseudorasbora > Pseudorasbora parva. Next base: position 33,288,045 of record NC_090178.1, on the reverse strand, counting down.
AGGCAACTCTTATCAGTTCAGCCCATCCACCCCCCACACACACACACTCATGTCTGGTTCACTATCTATTTGGGGACTCACCATAGACATAATGGTTTTTATGCTGTACAAACCATATTCTGTCCTCCTACACTGCTCCTACCCCTAAACCTACCCATCACACAACGTTCTGCATTTTCACCTTTTCAAAAGAACTCATTCTGTCTGATTTATAAGCTTTTGTACCCATTGGGAAGTCCCTATGAGTCTGTGTGCATTCAGGTTTAAGTCCCCACCAGGCTAGAAAACCATTCACACACACACACAGAGGTAAGGTTTTTTTGCTTGAAAACTTATACAATATTGCCCTCTACTGGACATTTAAGGGAGAGCATGTGTTGAAAAAAAAAAAAAAAAAAAACACAGTGTGCTATATAGAATAACCAGCAGGTGGGAGTATAGCCTTATTTATGAACCAGTTACTTGTGTCTCTCTTTTGTATTTTTTAAGCTTTTGCTACGGGAACACCGTTTGAGATATCCAATAACCGTTCGCATTTTAGCATCTTCTGTATATTTACTTCATGTCGTCCGAGTTTGAAGGAGATTGAATGAATCCCCTTTTGAGGAGAAGGTAAAAACTCAGAGCTCGTTTTCAACTTTTTGTTAACTTCCAACCAAATTATCTGACTTCCTGTTGGTCAGAGCTAATGACTGTAAATTAGAAAGTTGTCCGGCTCGAAATGTACAATATATATCCTGAGTTTGGTGACTGCAGATAAAACTAACCCCCCCATTTTGGACAAAAGTGACACACTTCCTGCTGCCAGTTGGTGGCGCTATAACTTTGACTCACAAAAGTCATATCCATGTGATCGGCTTCTTACAACGAACACACAGCTGAAGTTTCATCAAAATGAATTAATGTATGCAAAAGTTATAACACACTTCCTGTTTCCCTTTTCTCGCCATAAATTCGTCTCTTCGCCACGGCCAAACCGTTTGAGATATCAAAAAGTTGCTCGCAATTTGGCATCCTCAGTGTCTTGACTTCATGCTGACCGAGTTTGGTGCTGATCGGGTGAATCGTCTAGGAGGAGTACCGCAAATTCCAGAGCATGCGTTTTCCGAACAACCCATTATAGCTCACTTCCTGTTGGGCGAAGCTTATGACTATGAGTGCGGAAGTTGTTCGGCCCGAGGAGATCTATAAGTGTACTGAGTTTCATACATGTACGTGCAAGTGTGTTTAATATATAGACCCTGTTTTTCAAGGGGGCGCTGTTGAGCCCCCCTGCCACGCCCGGGTCAAAGGCCTCTGCCCGACCCTGTTGGCCGTGCATTCCGATGCGTGTGCAAAGTTTCAAGAGTTTTCGAGCACGTTAAGTGCCCCAAAAATGCCCAAAAGGCGAAAAGATAATAATAATAATAATAATTAAAGCTGCGAGCAGCGATGACGGGCCCAAGCCGGGGGCACCGCCACCCCGGTGGCATCAGCTTAACTGTGCGCAGCAGGCCAATAGGCATTTAATATGGGAAAAAATAAATAAAGGGACTATGTCAAAGTCATTTGAATTCACCTCATTAACTGCAGCAACTGGTGCTGCTATGACCAGGAACCACAACACTCACATCTCTGAGATCAATTACATTTTATTCATTAATTTTATGTCAGATGATGTCAAATGTCAATTTCAAAATGAGTGCAGAATACTGTCCAAATGCTGAAGTTGTATTATCCTTTACTTCTCTTAAAAATAAATTAAGCCAAATCACAGAGACCGCAACAATGATTTTAATATCAGTGTCAGGTAAGAGTAATATGCGTGCATATAATTTATGGAAGTTTATAATAAACAGCCACTTTTATAAAATCATGTGAAATTTAATTTTTTAATCCATTTGAATTCTATCAATAAATAATTAATTTAAAGAGGTGTCATACATGATCTTTGCAAACACAGCACATGACCTTCTTTAAAGCCCGTGTTATAGAAAACAATTAAAAGTATTAGGATATCACTTTCAATTATGTGCAAATGTATTTTTTGCAGCTCAAAATATTGTAAGTTCAGAAGACCAGTATTATATATATAATACATTTTTTTAAACTTATTTTTCACAATAAAGTGATAGATATTGCTGATAGCAATTATGATATGAAAGGGTTAAATTATGTAAAAACAAGAGACAAGGCGACACAGACAGAGTGAGAGAGACCCCCTCCACACACACACACACACACACACACACACACACACACACACACACACACACACACACTGAGAGAGACCCCCTCCACACACACACACACACACAGAGTGATCCTGAGAGAGTGAGGGGGGAGGGGAATGACAGACACAAAATCTAAACAGTGAGCGATCATTGTTTTTATTTCACTGTCTGAAAACACTGTGTTGCAATAACAACAATAGTTTTATCTTCAAAACAGTGTTCCCTAGGACATATCCAACCTGGTTACTAAATAAGGCTACACTTCCACCTTCTGGTTATTCTATATTTAGTTATTCTATATTTATATTTAAACAAAAGAAATTAATCTACTTTTTTTAAGACAATTAAATGTGTTTTTTTCTTTTGTTAGTAATGTTTTTTTATATTTATATTTTTTTATTAATAATTATTTGTATTAACACAATTTTTTAACTAATTATATAAAACAATATTGTCAATGCCCTAAAAATAAACTGGTTTTATACATTAATTTTTTTATTCAAACCCAGAATAAAATGTTTTATCCTGTAATGCAGGCCAAAGCACAGCATTGAGAGGTAATCTTTTTAGACAGAAGAGTGGCTCTCACACACACACACACACACACACACACTGTAGAAATCAGTGACACGTGTCCCCATGAGTCTGTGTGCATTCAGGTTGAAGTCCCCACCAGGCTAGAAAAAAGAACACACACACACACACGCACAAACACACACACAGTAGTAATGCTGAAGTATGCTGCAGGCAACTCTTATTAGTTAAGCCCATCCACCATCCCCCATCCACAACACACACACCCACCCACAAACACACACACAAACCAACACACACACACACACACACACACACACACACACACACACACACACACACACACACACACACACACACACACATACACACACACTCATGTCTGGTTCACTATCTTTCTGGGGACTCATAGACGTAATGGTTTTTATGCTGTACAAACCATATATTCTGTCATCCTACACTGCTCCTGCCCCTAAACCTACCCATTACACAAAACTTTCTTCAAAAGAACTCATTCTGTCTGATTTATAAGCTTTTGTACCCATTGGGAAGTCCCCATGAGTCTGTGTGCATTCAGGTTTAAGTCCCCACCAGGCTAGAAAACCATTCTCACACACACACAGAGGCAAGGTTTTTTGCTTGAAAACTTATACAATATTGCCCTCTACTGGTCATTTAAGTGAGAGCATAAGTATTGAAAAAAAAACAAAAAAAAACAACAGTGTGATATATAGAATAACCAGCAGGTGGGAGTATAGCCTTATTTATGAACCAGGCACGTGTGTCCCTATTTTGTGTTTTTTAGCCTTTTGCTACGGGAAAACCGTTTGAGATATCCAATAACCGTTCGCATTTTAGCATCTTCTGTATATTTACTTCATGTTGTCCGAGTTTGGAGGAGATTGAATGAATCGCTTTTGAGGAAAAGGTAAAAACTCAGAGCGCGCTTTGCCACTTCTTGTTATCTTCCAACCAAATTATCTGACTTCCTGTTGGTCAGAGCTAATGACTGTAAATTAGAAAGTTGTCCGGCTCGAAATGTACAATATATATACCGAGTTTGGTGACTGCAGATAAAACTAACCCCCCACTTTGGACAAAAGTGACACACTTCCTGCTGCCAGTTGGTGGCGCTATAACTTTGACTCACAAAAGTCATATCCATGTGATCGGCCTCTTACAACGAACACACAGCTGAAGTTTCATCAAAATGAATTAATTTATGCAAAAGTTATAACACACTTCCTGTTTCCCTTTTCTCGCCATAAATTCGTCTCTTCGCCACGGCCAAACCGTTTGAGGTTTCAAAAAGTTGCTCGCAATTTAGCATCCTCAATGTCTTGACTTCATGCTGACCGAGTTTTGTGCTGATCGGGTGAATCGTCTAGGAGGAGTATCGCAAATTCCAGAGCATGTGTTTTCCGAACAACCCATAATAGCTCACTTCCTGTTGGGCGAAGCTTATGACTATGAGTGCGGAAGTTGTTTGGCCCGATGAGATCTATAAGTGTACCGAGTTTCATACATGTACGTGCAAGTGTGTTTAATATATAGACCCAGTTTTTCAAGGGGGCGCTGTTGAGCCCCCCTGCCACGCCCGGGTCAAAGGCCTCTGCCAGACCCTGTTGGCCGCGCATTCCGATGCGTGTGCAAAGTTTCAAGAGTTTTCGAGCATGGGAAGGGCCCCAAAAATGCCCAAAAGGCGAAAAGATAATAATAATAATTAAAGCTGCGAGCAGCGATGACGGGCCCAAGCCGGGGCACCGCCACCCCGGTGGCATCAGCTTAACTGTGCACAGCATGCAATAGGCATTTAATATGGGAAAAAATAAATAATGGGACTATGTCAAATTCATTTGAATTCACCTCATTAACTGCAGCAACTGGTGCTGCTATGACCAGGAACCACAACACTCACATCACTGAGATCAATTACATTTTATTCTTTAATTTTATGTCAGGTGATGTCAAATGTCAATTTCAAATGAGTGCAGAATACTGTCCAAATGCTGAAGTTGTATTATCCTTACACTTCTCTTAAAATAAATTAAGCCAAATCACAGAGACCGCAACAATGATTTAATATCAGTGTCAGGTAAGAGTAATATGCGTGCATAAAATTTATAGAAGTTTATTATAAACAGCCACTTTTATAAGATCATGTGAATTTTTTTTTTTTATCCATTTGAATTTTATCAATAAATAATTAGTTTAAAGAGGTGTCATACGTGATCTTTGCAAACACAGCGCATGACCTTCTTTAAAGCCCATGTTATAGAAAACAATTAAAAGTATTAGGACATCACTTTCAATTATGTGCAAATGTATTTTTTGCAGCTCAATATATATATAATACATTTTTTAAAACTTATTTTTCACAATAAAGTGATAGATATTGCTGATAGCCTATGATATGAAAAGGTTAAATTATGAAAAAACAAGAGACAAGGTGACACACAGAGTGAGAGAGACCCCCTCCACACACACACATAGAGTGATCCTGAGAGAGGGAGAGTGAGGGGGAAGGGGAATGACAGACACAAAATCTAAACAGTGAGAGATCATTGTTTTTATTTCACTGTTTTGCAATAACAACAATAGTTTTTATCTTCAAGACAGTGTTCCTAGGACATATCCAACCTGGTTACTAAATAAGGCTACACTCTCACCTTCTGGTTATTCTATATGCCGGTAGCTCATTGGTTCTCATTTTTGTCCTTAAACAAAAGGCATTAATCTTCTCATTTTTAAGTTACACGCACTACTTTTTTTCCCCTTTTCTTTTTAAAGACAATTAAATGTGTTTTTTCTTTTGTTAGTAATGTTTTTTTATATTTATATTTTTTATTAATAATTATTTGTATTAACACAATTATTTAGCTAATTATATAAAACAATATTGTCAATGCCCTACAAATAAACTGGTTTTATACATTAATTTTTTTATTCAAACCCAGAATAATATGTTTAATCCTTTAATGCAGGCCAAAGCACAGCATTGAGAAGTAATCATTTTAGACAGAAGAGTGGCTCTCACACACACACACACACACACACACACACACACACACACACACACACACACACACACACACACACACACACACACACACACACACACAGTAGAAATCAGTGACACGTGTCCCCATGAGTCTGTGTGCATTCAGGTTGAAGTCCCCACCAGGCTAGAAAAAAGAACACACACACACACACACACACACACACACACACACACACACACACACACACACACACACACACACACACACACACACACACACACACACACACACACACTGTAACGCTGCAAGTATAAACCGGCCCACACACACACACACACACACACACACACACACACACACACACACACACACACACACACACACTGTAGTAAGCTGCAGGTATAAAGCAGCCCATTCCCCCCCCCCCCCCCCCCCCACACACACACACACACACACACTCATGTCTGGTTCACTATCTTTCTGGGGACTCAGCATAGACTTAATGGTTTTTATGCTGTACAAATCATATATTCTGTTATCCTACACTGCTCCTACCCCAAAACCTTCCCATCACACAACTTTCTGCATTTTCACCTTTTCAAAAGAACTCATTCTGTCTGATTTATAAGCTTTTGTACCCATTGGGAAGTCCCCATGAGTCTGTGTGCATTCAGGTTTAAGTCTCCAGCAGGCTAGAAAACCATTCACACACACACACAGAGGCAAGGTTTTTTGCTTGAAAACTTATACAATATTGCCCTCTACTGGTCATTTAAGTGAGAGCATAAGTGTTAAAAAAAAAAAAAAAAAAAACAGCCAGTGTGATATATAGAATAACCAGCAGGTGGGAGTATAGCCTTATTTATGAACCAGGCACTTGTGTGCTTATTTTGTCTTTTTTAGGCTTTTGCTACGGGAAGACCGTTTGAGATATTCAATAACCGTTCGCATTTTAGCATCTTCTGTATATTTACTTCATGTTGTCCGAGTTTGGAGGAGATTGAATGAATCGCTTTTGAGGAGATGGTAAAAACTCAGAGCTTGTTTTTATGATTTTTCAAGATTGAAACCAAATTATCTGACTTTCTGTTGGTCACAGTTAATGACTGTAAATTAGAAAGTTGTCCGGCTCGAAAAGTACAATATACATACAGAGTTTGGTGAATGTAGATAAAACTAACCCCCCACTTTGGACAAAAGTGACACTTCCTGCTGCCAGTTGGTGGCGCTATAACTTTGACTCACAAAAGTCATATCCATGTGATCGGCCACTTACAACGAACACACAGCTGAAGTTTCATCAAAATGAATTAATGTATGCAAAAGTTATAACACACTTCCTGTTTCCCTTTTCTCGCCATAAATTCGTCTCTTCGCCACGGCCTAACCGTGTGAGATATCAAAAAGTTGCTCGCAATTTAGCATCCTCAGTGTCTTGACTTCATGCTGACTGAGTTTGGTGCTGATCGGGTTAATCGTCTAGGAGGAGTATCGCAAATTCCAGAGCGTGCGTTTTCCGAACAACCCATAATAGCTCACTTCCTGTTGGGCTGACGCATAACTTAGAGCACGAAAGTTGTTCAGCCCGATGAGCTCTATATGTGTACCGAGTTTCATATATGTACGTGCAAGTGTGTTTGATTTATAGACCACGTTTTCAGACCCCACTTTAGGGGGCGCTGTCGAGCCCCCCTGCCACGCCCGGGTCCCAGCCTCAGCCCGGCCCTGATGGCCGCGCATTCTGATGCGTGTGCAAAGTTTCAAGAGTTTTCGAGCATGGGAAAGGCCCCAAAAATGCCCAAATAGTCGGTAAAAAAAATAATAATATATAATAATAATAATAAAAACCCTTAGAAGAACAATAGGGCTCTGCGCCCTTTCAGGGCTTGGGCCCTAATTAAAGCTGCGAGCAGCGATGACGGGCCCAAGCCGGGGGCACCGCCACCCCGGTGGCATCAGTTTAACTGTGCACAGCAAGCCAATAGGCATTTAATATGGGAAAAAATAAATAATGGGACTATGTCAAAGTCATTTGAATTCACCTCATTAACTGCAGCAACTGGTGCTGCTATGACCAGGAACCACAACACTCACATCTATGAGATCAATTACATTTTATTCATTAATTTTATGTCAGATGATGTCAAATGTCAATTTCAAAATGAGTGCAGAATACTTTCCAAATGCTGAAGTTGTATTATCCTTACACTTCTCTTTATGTGTTTTTGACCTACCGTAGCTTGTGATTGTTCACCAATTTTATGCAGCAAAAAGCATGCTTGTTTTATTTCAATATGTGTGGCATTCAATATTTTTTTTAAATAAAAAATAATAAAAAATAAAGCCAAATCACAGAAACCGCAAAAATTATTTTAATATCAGTGTCAGGTAAGAGGAATATGCCTGCATACATTTTATGGAAGTGTGTTATAAACAGCCACTTTTAAATGTTTAAATGTAATTAAATTTAAAATAACGATATCAAAGTCATCTGAATATATTTACTGGTCAAAGTCGACCTCTCTAAAACATGCAGCATGTTGTTATACCGCTGAGAATGTGCACGACAGGCAATATGCATTTAAACAGGAGAATATTTGAAAATTGCTCTAATATGCCACATGTATCACAGCAGCTGGTACCCCTATGATCACAAGCCACACCTATTATGAAATTTAAATATAGATTTTTTTTTTTTTATGTATTAGGATATAATGGGTCACTTTCAATTATGTGCAAATGTATATTTTGCAGCTCAAAATGTTGTAAGTTCAGAAGGCCAGTATTTAATTAAAGATATAGTATATTTTTTGTTTTTTTTAAACTTATTTTTCACACTAAAGTGATAGTTATTTGTGATATGAAGGTTTAAATTATGACAATCAAGAGACAAGGTGATACACACAATGAGTGAGACCCCTCCACACACACACACACACACACACACACACACACACACACACACACAAACAACCCAAACAGAGTGTAACTCAGAGAGGGAGAGTGAGGGGGGAGGGGAACGACAGACAGAGAGACAGAGTCTAATTCCGAAAGAAACAAGATAATCTAAACAGTGGGAGAAAGTTTTTTTTTTTCTTCACTGTCTGGAAACACTGTTTTGCAATAACAATAGTTTTATCTTCAAAACGGTGTTCTCAAGGACATATCCAACCTGGTTCATAACTAAGGCTATACTCCCCACCGCTCTCATTTTCGTCCACAAATAAAAGGCATTAATCTGCTTATTTTTAGGTTACACAAATTTCTTTGTTTGAAAAGGAAACTCAAATGTGTTTTTTCTATTGTTACAAATTAACTGGTTCTATAATTTTATTGTAACCCAGAATAATATATTTTTTTATCCTTTAATGCTTGCCAAAGCACACAGCAATGAGCTAATCTTTTCACAATCAAAATGAAGCTGGCACCATCCCCCTCCAAACACACACACACACACACACACACACACACACACACACATACTGAGAGAGAGAGAGAGAGAGAGAGAGAGAGAGAGAGAGAGAGAGAGAGAGAGAGAGAGAGAGAGAGAGAGAGAGAGAGAGAGAGAGAGAGAGAGAGAGAGAGAGAGAGAGAGAGAGAGAGAGAGAGAGGGGCAAAGTGAGATTTAGATTAAACATATTTTTCAGCAAAACAATAATAGTAAAGTCTAAACGGTGGGGAAAAGTTTCAAGCCACACCTATGATGTAATTTAATTATAGATGAATTCTAATGTAATAGGATATAATAGGTCATTTTCAAATATGTGCAAAGTTATCTTTTGAAGGGCAATATTTTGTAAATCCAGGAAACCTGTATTTAATTCAAAAGTATTTTTTTATTTTTTTTTTGTTTTTTTAACTTATTTTTTACATTTGTATTAGCCTATGTTATGTAACGGTTCAATTATTACCATCGAGAGAAAGTGACTGACACACACACACACACACACACACACACACCTGCAGCTTACTGTGTGTGTGTGTAAGCTGCAGCCCATCCCCCCTCCACACACACACACACACACAAACACACACACTCATGTCTGGTTCGCTATCTTTTTGGGGACTCATAGACGTAATGGTTTTTATGCTGTACAAACCATATATTCTGTCCTCCTATACTGCTCCTGGCCCCAAACCTACCCATCACACAACTTTCTGCATTTTCACCTTTACAAAAGAACTCATTCTGTCTGATTTATAAGCTTTTGTACCCATTGGGAAGTCCCCATGAGTCTGTGTGCATTCAGGTTTAAGTCCCCACCAGGCTAGAAAATCATTCACACACACAGAGAGGCAAGTTTTTTTTCTTGAAAACTTATACAATATTGCCCTCTACTGGTCATTTAAGTGAGAGCATAAGTGTTGAAAAAAAAACAAAAAAAAAAGTGTGATATAAAGAATAACCAGCAGGTGGGAGTATAGCCTTATTTATGAACCAGGTACTTGTGTCCATATTTTGTATTTTTTAGGCTTTTGCTACAGGAACACTGTTTGAGATATCCAATAACCGTTCGCATTTTAGCATCTTCTGTATATTTACTTCATGTTGTCCGAGTTTGGAGGAGATTGAATGAATCGCTTTTGAGGACAAGGTAAAAACTCAGAGCTCGCTTTCGACTTCTTGTTATCTTCCAACCAAATTATCTGACTTCCTGTTGGTCAGAGCTAATGACTGTAAATTAGAAAGTTGTCCGGCTCGAAATGTACAATATATATACCGAGTTTGGTGAATGTACATAAAACTAACCCCCCACTTTGGACAAAAGATGGCGCTACTGAGCCCCTCTACCACGCCCGTTTCTGAATCTTTGCTTGCATCTTCTGGACAGCATGTCAGATGTGTGTGTTGAGTTTCATGCAATTTCAAGCATGCTAAGTGTCTCAAAAACACCTAAAAAGATTATTGGACTTTGACACGTTGCCATGACAACAGTATTTCAAGAATCAGGAATCCATTCATATGTCTATATCTGCCATGTTTTGACATTATACTGATGAAGTTTGAAGTAAATCGGGTGAAAATAAGATGGGGATTTAAAGCATTTTTGAAAGTGACACACTTCCTGCTGCCAGTTGGTGGCGCTATAACTTTGACTCACAAAAGTCATATCCATGTGATCGTCCTCTTACAACGAACACACAGCTGAAGTTTCATCAAAATGAATTTATGTATGCAGAAGTTATAATATACTTCCTGTTTGCCTTTTCTCGCCATAAATTCGTCTCTTCGCCACGGCCAAACCGTTTGAGATATCAAAAAGTTGCTCGCAATCTAGCATCCTCAGTGTCTTGACTTCATGCTGACCGAGTTTGGTGCTGATCGGGTGAATCGTCTAGGAGGAGTATCGCAAATTCCACAGCATGCGTTTTCCGAACAACCCATAATAGCTCACTTCCTGTTGGGCTGACGCATAACTTAGAGCACGAAAGTTGTTCGGCCCGATGAGCTCTATATGTGTACCGAGTTTCATATATGTACGTGCAAGTGTGTTTGATTTATAGACCACGTTTTCAGACCCCACTTTAGGGGGCGCTGTCGAGCCCCCCTGCCACGCCCGGGTCCCAGCCTCAGCACGGCCCTGATGGCCGCGCATTCTGATGCGTGTGCAAAGTTTCAAGAGTTTTCGAGCATGGGAAGGGCCCCAAAAATGCCCAAATAGTCGCGTAAAAAAATAATAAATAATTAAAGCTGCGAGCAGCGATGACGGGCCCAAGCCGGGGGCACCGCCACCCCGGTGGCATCAGCTTAACTGTGCACAGCAGGCAATAGGCATTTAATATGGGGAAAAATAAATAAAGGGACTATGTCAAAGTCATTTGAATTCACCTCATTAACTGCAGCAACTGGTGCTGCTATGACCAGGAACCACAACACTCACATCTATGAGATCAATTACATTTTATTCATTAATTTTATGTCAGATGATATCAAATGTCAATTTCAAAATGAGTGCAGAATACTGTCCAAATGCTGAAGTTGTTTTTTCCTTACACTTCTCTTAAAAATAAATTAAGCCAAATCACAGAGACCACAACAATGATTTTAATATCAGTGTCAGGTAAGAGTAATATGCGTGCATAAAATTTATAGAACTTTATAAACAGGAGAATATTTGAAAATTGCTCTAATATGCCACATGTATCACAGCAGCTGGTGCCACTATGACCACAAGCCACACCTATTATGAAATTTAAATATAGATTTTTTTTAATGCATTAGGATATAATGGGTCACTCTCAATTATGTGCAAATGCATCTTTTGCAGCTCAAAATTTTGTAAATTCAGAGGGCCAGTGTTTAATTAAGATATAGTATTTTCTTTGTTGTTTTTACATATTTTTCACACTAAAGTGATAGTTATTTGTGATAGCCTCTGATATGAAGGTTTAAATTATGACAATCAAGAGACAAGGTGGCACACACAAAGAGTGAGAGAGATCCCCTCCACACACACACACACACACACACACACACACTCACACAATCAAAATGAAGCTGGCACCATCCCCCTACAAACAGACACACACACACTGAGAGAGAGAGAGAGAGAGAGAGAGAGAGAGAGAGAGAGAGAGAGAGAGAGAGAGAGAGAGAGAGAGAGAGAGAGAGAGAGAGAGAGAGAGAGAGAGAGAGAGAGAGAGAGAGAGAGAGAGAGAGAGAGAGATTAAACATGATTTTCAACAAAACAAAAATAGTAAAATCTAAACGGTGGGAAAAAGTTTCAAGCCACACTCATGATGTAATTTAAATATAGAAGAATTCTAATGTAATGGGATATAAGTCATTTTCAAATATGTGCAAAGTTATCTTTTGCAGCGCAACATTTTGTATTTATTACAGTATTTAATTCAAGGTATTTGTAGAGTTTTTTTTTTTTTTAAACTCATTTTTTTTTACATTTGTATTAGCCTATGATATGTTAGGGTTCAATTATTACCATCGAGAGAAAGTGACACACACACACACACACACACACACACACACACACACACACACACACACACACACACACACACACACACACACACACACACACACATATCTGGTTCACTATCTTTTTGGGGACTCACCATAGACGTAATGGTTTTTATGCTGTACAAACCATATATTCTGTCCCCCTACACTGCTCCTACCCCTAAACAGTAGTAATGCTGAAGTATGCTGCAGGCAACTCTTATCAGTTAAGCCCATCCACCATCCCCCATCCACAACAACAACCCCCCCCCCCCCCCCCACACACACACACACACACACACAGACACTGTAGAAATCAATGACACATGTCCCCATGAGGCTGTGTGCATTCAGGTTGAAGTCCCCACCAGGCTAGAAAAAAGAACACACACACACACACACACACACACACACACACAAACACACACACACACACACACGTCTGGTTCACTATCTATTTGGGGACTCACCATAGACGTAATGGTTTTTATGCTGTACAAACCATATATTCTGTCCTCCTACACTGCTCCTGCCCCTAAACATACCCATCACACAAAACTTTCTGCATTTTCACATTTTCAAAAGAACTCATTCTGTATGATTTATAAGCTTTTGTACCCATTGGGAAGTCCCATGAGTCTGTGTGCATTCAGGTTTTAGTCCCCACCAGCCTAGAAAACCATTCTCACACACACAGGCAAGTTTTTTTGCTTGAAAACTTATACAATATTGCCCTCTACTGGTCATTTAAGGGAGAGCATAAGTGTTGAAAAAAACCACACAAAAAAAACAGTGTGATATATAGAATAACCAGCAGGTGGGAGTATAGCCTTATTTATGAACCAGGCACTTGTGTGCTTATTTTGTCTTTTTTAGGCTTTTGCTAAGGGAAAACCATTTGAGATATCCAATAACCGTTCGCATTTTAGCATCTTCTGTATATTTACTTCATGTTGTCCGAGTTTGGAGGAGATTGAATGAATCGCTTTTGAGGAGAAGGTAAAAACTCAGAGCTCGTTTTCAACTTCTTGTTATCTTCCAACCAAATTATCTGACTTCCTGTTGGTCAGAGCTAATGACAGTAAATTAGAAAGTTGTCCGGCTCGAAATGTACAATATATATATACCGAGTTTGGTGAATGTACATAAAACTAACCCCCCACTTTGGACAAAAGCCACACTTCCTGCTGCCAGTTGGTGGCGCTATAACTGTGACTCACAAAAGTCATATCCATGTGATCGGCCTCTTACAACGAACACACAGCTGAAGTTTCATCAAAATGAATTAATGTATGCAGAAGTTATAACACACTTCCTGTTTCCCTTTTCTCGCCATAAATTCATCTCTTTGCCACGGCCAAACCGTTTGAGATATCAAAAAGTTGCTCGCAATTTAGCATCCTCAGTGTCTTGACTTCATGCTGACCGAGTTTGGTGCTGATCGGGTGAATCGTCTAGGAGGAGTATCGCAAATTCCAGAGCATGCGTTTTCCGAACAACCCATAATAGCTCACTTCCTGTTGGGCTGACGCATAACTTAGAGCACGAAAGTTGTTCAGCCCGATGAGCTCTATATGTGTACCGAGTTTCATACATGTGCGTGCAAGTGTGTTTGATTTATAGAGCCCGTTTTCAGACCCCACTTTAGGGGGCGCTGTCGAGCCCCCCTGCCACGCCCGGGTCCCAGCCTCAGCCCGGCCCTGATGGCCGCGCATTCTGATGCGTGTGCAAAGTTTCAAGAGTTTTCGAGCATGGGAAAGGCCCCAAAAATGCCCAAATAGTCGGTAAAAAAAATAATAATATATAATAATTAAAGCTGCGAGCAGCGATGACGGGCCCAAGCCGGTGGCACCGCCACCCCGGTGGCATCAGCTTACCTGTGCACAGCAGGCCAATAGGCATTTAATATGGGAAAAAATAAATAAAGGGACTATGTCAAAGTCATTTGAATTCACCTCATTAACTGCAGCAACTGGTGCTGCTATGACCAGGAACCACAAGTCACATCTATGAGATCAATTACATTTTATTCATTAATTTTATGTCAGATGATGTCAAATGTCAATTTCAAATGAGTGCAGAACACTGTCCAAATGCTGAAGTTGTATTATCCTTACACTTCTCTTAAAAATTAAATTAAGCCAAATCACAGAGACCGCAACAATTATTTTAATATCAGTGTCAGGTAAGAGTAATATGCGTGCATATAATTTATGGAAGTTTATTATAAACAGGCACTTTAATAAGATCATGTGAAATTAACTTTTTTTATCCATTTGAATTCTATCAATAAATAATTAGTTTAAAGAGGTGTCATACGTGATCTTTGCAAACACAGCACATGACCTTCTTTAAAGCCCATGTTATAGAAAACAATTAAAAGTATTAGGACATCACTTTCAATTATGTGCAAATATATTTTTTGCAGCTCAAAATTTTGTAAGTTCAGAAGACCAGTATTTAATTAAAGATATAATATATGTTTTTGTTTTTTACTTATTTTTCACAATAAAGTGATAGATATTTGTGATAGCCTATGATATGAAAGGGTTAAATTATGAAAACACAAGAGAAAAGGTGACACACACACAGAGTGAGAGAGACCCCCTCCACACACACACACACACACACACACACATAGTGATCCTAAGAGAGGGAGAGGGAGGGGGGAGGGGGAATGACAGACACAAAATCTAAACAGTGAGAGATCATTGTTTTTATTTCACTGTCTGAAAACACTGTTTTGCAATAACAACAATAGTTTTATCTTCAAAACAGTGTTCCCTAGGACATGTCCAACCTGGTTACTGAATAAGGCTACACTCCCAACTTCTGGTTATTCTATATACCGGTAGCTCATTGGTTATCATTTTTGTCCTTAAACATTAATCTTCTCATTTTTAAGTTACACACACCAATTACTTTTTGTTGAAAAAGACAATTAAATGTGTTTTTTCCTTTGTTAGTAATTTTTTTTAAATATTTATATGTTTTATTAATTATTATTTGTATTAACACAATTATTTAACTAATTATATAAAACAATATTGTCAATGCCCTACAAATAAACTGGTTTTATACATTTATTTTTTTATTCAAACCCAGAATAATATGTTTTATCCTTTAATGCAGGCCAAAGCACAGCATTGAGAGGTAATCTTTTTAGCGCACACGCACACACACACACACACACACACACACACACACACACACACACACACACACACACACACACACACACACACACACACACACTCATGTCTGGTTCACTATCTTTCTGGGGACTCATAGACGTAATGGTTTTTATGCTTTACAAACCATATATTCTGTCCTCCTGCCCCTACCCCTAAACCTACCCATTTCACAAAACTTTCTGCATTTTTACATTTTCAAAAGAACTCATTCTGTATGATTTATAAGCTTTTGTACCCATTGGGACCTCAATTTAGGCCCCTACAGTGACATGTGTCCCCATGAGTCTGTGTGCATTCAGGTTGAAGTCCCCACCAGGCTAGAACAACACACACACACACACACACACACACACACACACACACACACACACACACACACACACACAGTAGTAATGCTGAAGTATGCTGCAGGCAACTCAAATCAGCTCAGCCCATCCCCCCATCCACAACACCCCCCTTCCCCCCCCACCCCTGCCCCTGCCCCTCACATACACACACACACACACACACACACACACACTCATGTCTGGTTCACTATCTTTTTCTGGGGACTTACCATAGATGTAATGGTTTTTATGCTGTACAAACCATATATTCTGTCCTCCTACACTGCTCCTACCCTAAACCTTCCCATCACACAACTTTCTGCATTTTCATCTTTTCAAAGTAACTCATTCTGTTTGATTTATAAGCTTTTGTACCCATTGGGAAGTCCCCATGAGTCTGTGTGCATTCAGGTTTAAGTCCCCACCAGGCTAGAAAACCATTCACACACACACACAGAGGTAATGTTTTTTTGCTTGAAAACTTATACAATATTGCCCTCTACTGGTCATTTAAGTGAGAGCATAAGTGTTGAAAAAAAAAAAAAAAAAAACAGTGTGATATAGAGAATAACCAGCAGGTGGGAGTATAGCCTTATTTATGAACCAGGCACTTGTGTTCTTATTTTGTGTTTTTTAGGCTTTTGCTACGGGAACACCGTTTGAGATATCCAATAACCGTTCGCATTTTAGCATCTTCTGTATATTTACTTCATGTTGTCCGAGTTTGGAGGAGATTGAATGAATCGCTTTTGAGGAGAAGGTAAAAACTCAGAGCTCGCTTTGCCACTTCTTGTTATCTTCCAACCAAATTATCTGACTTCCTGTTGGTCACAGCTAATGACTGTAAATTAGAAAGTTGTCCGGCTCGAAATGTACAATATATATACCGAGTTTGGTGAATGTAGATAAAACTAACCCCCCCTTTTTGGACAAAAGTGACACACTTCCTGCTGCCAGTTGGTGGCGCTATAACTTTGACTCACAAAAGTCATATCCATGTGATCGGCCTCTTACAACGAACACACAGCTGAAGTTTCATCAAACTGAATTAATGTATGCAAAAGTTATAACACACTTCCTGTTTCCCTTTTCTCGCCATAAATTCGTCTCTTCGCCACGGCCAAACCGTTCGAGATATCAAAAAGTTGCTCGCAATTTAGCATCCTCAGTGTCTTGACTTCAAGCGGACCGAGTTTGGTGCTGATCGGGTGAATCGTCTAGGAGGAGTATCGCAAATTCCAGAGCATGCGTTTTCCGAACAACCCATTATAGCTCACTTCCTGTTGGGCGAAGCTTATGACTATGAGTGCGGAAGTTGTTTGGCCCGATGAGATCTATAAGTGTACCGAGTTTCATACATGTACGTGCAAGTGTGTTTAATATATAGACCCAGTTTTTCAAGGGGGCGCTGTTGAGCCCCCCTGCCACGCCCGGGTCAAAGGCCTCTGCCCGACCCTGTTGGCCGCGCATTCCGATGTGTGTGCAAAGTTTCAAGAGTTTTCGAGCACGTTAAGTGCCCCAAAAATGCCCAAAAGGCGAAAAGATAATAATAATAATAATAATTAAAGCTGCGAGCAGCGATGACGGGCCCAAGCCGGGGGCACCGCCACCCCGGTGGCATCAGTTTAACTGTGCACAGCAGGCCAATAGGCATTTAATATGGGAAAAATAAATAAAGGGACTATGTCAAAGTCATTTGAATTCACCTCATTAACTGCAGCAACTGGTGCTGCTATGACCAGGAACCACAACACTCACATCTCTGAGATCAATTACATTTTATTCATTAATTTTATGTCAGATGATGTCAAATGTCAATTTCAAAATGAGTGCAGAATACTGTCCAAATGCTGAAGTTGTATTATCCTTACACTTCTCTTAAAAATAAATTAAGCCAAATCACAGAGACCGCAACAATGATTTTAATATCAGTGTCAGGTAAGAGTAATATGCGTGCATATAATTTATGGAACTTTATTATAAACATCCACTTTTATAAGATCATGTGAAATTATTATTTTTTATCCATTTAAATTCTATCAATAAATAATTAGTTTAAAGAGGTGTCATACGTGATCTTTGCAAACACAGCACATGACCTTCTTTAAAGCCCATGTTATAGAAAACAATTAAAAGTATTAGGATATCACTTTTAACTATGTGCAAATGTATTTTTTGCAGCTCAAATTTTGTAAGTTCAGAAGACCAGTATTTAATTAAAGATATAATATATGTTTTAGTTTTTTACTTATTTTTCACAATAAAGTGATAGATATTTGTGATAGCCTATGATATGAAAGGGTTAAATTATGAAAAAACAAGAGACAAGGTGACACACACAGAGTGAGAGAGACCCCCTCCAGACACACACACACACACACACACACACACACAGATCCTGGGGGGGGGGGGGGGGGGGGGGTAACTAATTATATAAAACAATATTCTCAATGCCCTACAAATAAACTGGTTTTATACATTTATTTTTTTATTCAAACCCAGAATATGTTTAATCCTTTAATGCAGGCAAAAGCACAACATTGAGAGGTAATTTAGACAGAAGAGTGGCTCACACACACACACACACACTGTAGAAATCAGTGACACGTGTCCCCATGAGTCTGTGTGCATTCAGGTTGAAGTCCCCACCAGGCTAGAAAAAATAACACACACACACACACGCACACACACACACACACACACACACACACACACGCACAGTAGTAATGCTGAAGTATGCTGCAGGCAACCCTTATAAGCTCAGCCCATCCACCCCCCCCCCTCCCCCCTCCCCCTCCCAACACACACACACACACACACACACACACACACTCACACTCATGTCTGGTTCACTATCTTTTTGGGGACTCGGCATAGACATAATGGTTTTTATGCTGTACAAACCATATATTCTGTCCTCCTACACTGCCCCTACCCATAAACCTACCCATCACACAACTTTCTGCATTTTCAAAGTAACTCATTCTGTCTGATTTATAAGCTTTTCTACCCATTGGGAAGTCCCCATGAGTCTGTGTGCATTCAGGTTTAAGTCCCCACCAGGCTAGAAAATCATTCACACACACACACACACACAGTAGTAAGCTGAAGTTCGAAATCAGCCCCCCCCCTCCCCCCTCTCCACACACACACACACACACACAGTAGTAAGCTGAAGTTCGAAATCAGTCCCCCCCCCTCCCCCCTCCCCCCTCTCCACACACACACACACACACACACACACACACACACACACACACACACACACACACACACAGACACACTGTAGTAAGCTGAAGGTAGAAATCAGCCCCCCTCCCTCTCTCTCCACACACACACACACACACACACACACACACACACACACACACACGTCTAGTTCACAATCTTTTTGGGGACTCATAGACGTAATGGTTTTTATGCTGTACAAACCATATATTCTGTCTTCCTACACTGCTCCTACCCCTAAACCTACCCATCACACAACTTTCTGCATTTTTACATTTTCAAAAGAACTCATTCTGTCTGATTTATAAGCTTCTGTACCCATTGGGAAGTCCCCATGAGTCTGTGTGCATTCAGGTTTAAGTCCCCACCAGGCAAGAAAACCATTCACACACACACACAGAGGCAAGGTTTTTTGCTTGAAAGCTTATACAATATTGCCCTCTGCTGGACATTTAAGGGAGAGCATAAGTGTTGAAAAAAAAAAAAAAAAAAAAAAAAAAAACAGTGTGATATATAGAATAACCAGCAGGTGGGAGTATAGCCTTATTTATGAACCACGCATTGTGTCCCTATTTTGTCTTTTTTTTGCCTTTTGCTACGGGAACACCATTTGAGATATCCAATAACCGTTCGCATTTTAGCATCTTCTGTATATTTACTTCATGTTGTCCGAGTTTGGAGGAGATTGAATGAATCGCTTTTGAGGAGAAGGTAAAAAGTCAGAGCTCGCTTTCCACTTTGTGTTATCTTCCAATCAAATTATCTGACTTCCTGTTGGTCAGAGCTAATGACTGTAAATTAGAAAGTTGTCCGGCTCGAAAAGTACAATATATATACCGAGTTTGGTGAATGTAGATAAAACTAACCCCCCACTTTGGACAAAAGTGACACTTCCTGCTGCCAGTTGGTGGCGCTATAACTTTGACTCACAAAAGTCATATCCATGTGATCGGCCTCTTACAACGAACACACAGCTGAAGTTTCATCAAAATGAATTAATGTATGCAGAAGTTATAACACACTTCCTGTTTCCTTTTTCTCGCCATAAATTCGTCTCTTCGCCACGGCCAAACCGTTTGAGATATCAAAAAGTTGCTCGCAATTTAGCATCCTCAGTGTCTTGACTTCATGCTGACCGAGTTTGGTGCTGATCAGGTGAATCGTTTAGGAGGAGTATCGCAAATTCCACAGCATGCGTTTTCCGAACAACCCATAACAGCTCACTTCCTGTTGTGCTGACGCATGACTTAGAGCACGAAAGTTGTTCGGCCCGATGAGCTCTATATGTGTACCGAGTTTCATATGTGTACGTGCAAGTGTGTTTGATTTATAGACCCCGTTTTCAGACCCCACTTTAGGGGGCGCTGTCGAGCCCCCCTGCCACGCCCGGGTCCCAGCCTCAGCCCGGCCCTGATGGCCGCGCATTCTGATGCGTGTGCAAAGTTTCAAGAGTTTTCGAGCATGGGAAGGGCCCCAAAAATGCCCAAATAGTCGCGTAAAAAAATAATAAATAATAATAACGAAAAAAAATAATCCTTAGAAGAACAATAGGGCTCTGCGCCCTTTCAGGGCTTGGGCCCTAATAATAATAATAAAAACCCTTAGAAGAACAATAGGGCTCTGCGCCCTTTCAGGGCTTGGGCCCTAATAATAATAATCCTTAGAAGAACAATAGGGCTCTGCGCCCTTTCAGGGCTTGGGCCCTAATAATCCTTAGAAGAACAATAGGGCTCTTCGCCCTTTCAGGGCTTGGGCCCTAATAACAAATAATCCTTAGAAGAACAATAGGGCTCTGCGCCCTTTCAGGGCTTGGGCCCTAATAATTAAAGCTGCGAGCAGCGATGACGGGCCCAAGCCGGTGGCACCGCCACCCCAGTGGCATCAGTTTAACTGTGCACAGCAGGCCAATAGGCATTTAATATGGGGAAAAATAAATAAAGGGACTATGTCAAAGTCTTTTGAATTCACCTCATTAACTGCAGCAACTGGTGCTGCTATGACCAGGAACCACAACACTCACATCTATGAGATCAATTACATTTTATTCATTAATTTTATGTCAGATGATGTCTAATGTCAATTTCAAAATGAGTGCAGAATACTGTCCAAATGCTGAAGTTGTATTATCCTTACACTTCTCTTAAAAATAAATTAAGCCAAATCACAGAGACCGCAACAATGATTTTAATATCAGTGTCAGGTAAGCGTAATATGCGTGCATATAATTTATGGAAGTTTATTATAAACAGCCACTTTTATAAGATCATGAGAAATTTAATTTTTTAATCCATTTGAATTCTATCAATAAATAATTCGTTTAAAGAGGTGTCATACGTGATCTTTGCAAACACAGCACATGACCTTCTTTAAAGCCCATGTTATAGAAAACAATTAAAAGTATTAGGATATAATAGGTCACTTTCAATTATGTGCAAATGTATTTTTTGCAGCTCAAAATTTTGTAAATTCAGAAGGCCAGTGTTTAATTAAGATATAGTATATTCTTTGTTGTTTTTACATATTTTTCACACTAAAGTGATAGTTATTTGTGATAGCCTATGATATGAAGGTTTAAATTATGACAATCAAGAGACAAGGTGGCACACACAAAGAGTGAGAGAGACCCCCTCCACACACACACACACACACACACACACACACACACACACACACACACACACACACACACACACACACACACACACACACACACACACACACACACACACACTCACACTATCAAAATGAAGCTGGCACCATCCCCCTACAAACAGACACACACACACACACACACACACACACACACACACACACACACACACACACACACACACACTCACACTATCAAAATGAAGCTGGCACCATCCCCCTACAAACAGACACACACACACACACACACACACACACACACACACACACACACACACACACACACACTGAGAGAGAGAGAGAGAGAGAGAGAGAGAGAGAGAGAGAGAGAGAGAGAGAGAGAGAGAGAGAGAGAGAGAGAGAGAGAGAGAGAGAGAGAGAGAGATTAAACATGATTTTCAACAAAACAATAATAGTAAAGTCTAAACGGTGGGGAAAAGTTTCAAGCCACACTCATGATGTAATTTAAATATAGATTAATTCTAATGTAATGGGATATAATAGGTCATTTTCAAATATGTGCAAAGTTATCTTTTGCAGCGCAATATTTTGTATTTATTTCAGTATTTAATTCAAAGTATTTGTAGAGTTTTTTTTTTTTTTTAAACTTATTTTTCACATTTGTATTAACCTATGATATGTTAGGGTTCAATTATTACCATCGAGAGAAAGTGACACACACACACACACACACACACACACACACACACACACACACACACACACACACACACACACACACACACTGTAGAAAGCTGCAGGTATTAATCAGCCCATCCCCCCTCCACAAACACAAACACACACACACACACACACACACACACACACACACACAACACACACACACACACACACACACACACACACACATACACACACACACACGTCTGGTTCACTATCTTTTTGGGGACTCAGCATAGATGTAATACTTTTTATGCTGTACAAACCATATATTATGTCCTCCTACACTGCTCCTACCATAAACCTACCCATCACACAAAACTTTCTTCAAAAGAACTCATTCTGTCTGATTTATAAGCTTTTGTACCCATTGGGAAGTCCCCATGAGTCTGTGTGCATTCAGGTTTAAGTCCCCACCAGGCTAGAAAACCATTCACACACACACACAGAGGCAAGGTTTTTTGCTTTAAAACTTATACAATATTGCCCTCTACTGGTCATTTAAGTGAGAGCATAAGTGTTGAAAAAAAAACAACAAAAAAAACAGTGTGATATAAAGAATAACCAGCAGGTGGGAGTATAGCCTTATTTATGAACCAGGCACTTGTGTGCTTATTTTGTCTTTTTTAGGCTTTTGCTACGGGAACACCGTTTGAGATATCCAATAACCGTTCGCATTTTAGCATCTTCTGTATATTTACTTTATGTTGTCCGAGTTTGGAGGAGATTGAATGAATCGCTTTTGAGGAGAAGGTAAAAACTCAGAGCTTGTTTTCGACTTCTTGTTATCTTCCAATCAAATTATCTGACTTCCTGTTGGTCAGAGCTAATGACTGTAAATTAGAAAGTTGTCCGGCTCGAAATGTACAATATATATACCGAGTTTGGTGAATGTACATAAAACTAACCCCCCACTTTGGACAAAAGCCACACTTCCTGCTGCCAGTTGGTGGCGCTATAACTGTGACTCACAAAAGTCCTATCCATGTGATCGGCCTCTTACAACGAACACACAGCTGAAGTTTCATCAAAATGAATTAATGTATGCAGAAGTTATAACACACTTCCTGTTTCCCTTTTCTCGCTATAAATTCATCTCTTCGCCACGGCCAAACCGTTTGAGATATTAAAAAGTTGCTCGCAATTTAGCATCCTCAGTGTCTTGACTTCATGCTGACCGAGTTTGGTGCTGATCGGGGGAATCGTCTAGGAGGAGTATCGCAAATTCCACAGCATGCGTTTTCCGAACAACCCATAATAGCTCACTTCCTGTTGGGCTGACGCATAACTTAGAGCACGAAAGTTGTTCAGCCCGATCAGCTCTATATGTGTACAGAGTTTCATATATGTACGTACAAGTGTGTTTGATTTATAGAGCCCGTTTTCAGACCCCACTTTAGGGGGCGCTGTCGAGCCCCCCTGCCACGCCCGGGTCCCAGCCTCAGCCCGGCCCTGATGGCCGCGCATTCTGATGCGTGTGCAAAGTTTCAAGAGTTTTCGAGCATGGGAAGGGCCCCAAAAATGCCCAAATAGTCGGTAAAAAAAATAATAATATATAATAATAATAATAAAAACCCTTAGAAGAACAATAGGGCTCTGCGCCCTTTCAGGGCTTGGGCCCTAATAATCCTTAGAAGAACAATAGGGCTCTGCGCCCTTTCAGGGCTTGGGCCCTAATAATTAAAGCTGCGAGCAGCGATGACGGGCCCAAGCCGGGGGCACCGCCACCCCGGTGGCATCAGCTTAACTGTGCACAGCAGGCAATAGGCATTTAATATGGGAAAAAATAAATAAAGGGACTATGTCAAAGTCATTTGAATTCACCTCATTAACTGCAGCAACTGGTGCTGCTATGACCAGGAACCACAACACTCACATCTCTGAGATCAATTACATTTTATTCTTTAATATTATGTCAGGTGATGTCAAATGTCAATTTCAAAATGAATGCAGAATACTGTCCAAATGCTGAAGTTGTATTATCCTTACACTTCTCTTAAAAATAAATTAAGCCAAATCACAGAGACTGCAACAATGATTTTAATATCAGTGTCAGGTAAGAGTAATATGCGTGCATAAAATTTATAGAAGTTTATTTTAAACAGCCACTTTTATAAGATCATGTGAAATTATATTTTTTTTATCCATTTGAATTTTATCAATAAATAATTAGTTTAAAGAGGTGTCATACGTGATCTTTGCAAACACAGCACATGACCTTCTTTAAAGCCCATGTTATAGAAAACAATTAAAAGTATTAGGATATCACTTTCAATTATGTGCAAATGTATTTTTTGCAGCTCAAAATTTTGTAAGTTCAGAAGACCAGTATTTAATTAAAGATATAATATATGTTTTAGTTTTTTACTTATTTTTCACAATAAAGTGATAGATATTTGTGATAGCCTATGATATGAAAGGGTTAAATTATGAAAACACAAGAGAAAAGGTGACACACACACAGAGTGAGAGAGACCCCCTCCACACACACACACACACACACACACACACACACACACACACACACACACACACACACACACACACACACAGTGATCCTAAGAGAGGGAGAGGGAGGGAGGAGGGGGAATGACAGACACAAAATCTAAACAGTGAGAGAACATTGTTTTTATTTCACTGTCTGAAAACGCTGTTTTGCAATAACAACAATAGTTTTATCTTCAAAACAGTGTTCCCTAGGACATATCCAACCTGGTTACTAAATAAGGCTACACTTCCAACTTCTGGTTATTCTATATACCGGTAGCTCATTGGTTATCATTTTTGTCCTTAAACATTAATCTTCTCATTTTTAAGTTACACACACCAATTACTTTTTGTTGAAAAAGACAATTAAATGTGTTTTTTCCTTTGTTAGTAATTTTTTTTAAATATTTATGTTTTATTAATAATTATTTGTATTAACACAATTATTTAACTAATTATATAAAACAATATTGTCAATGCCCTACAAATAAACTGGTTTTATACATTTATTTTTTTTATTCAAACCCAGAATAATATGTTTTATCATTTAATGCAGGCCAAAGCACAGCATTGAGAGGTAATCTTTTTAGCGCACACACACACACACACACACACACACACACACACACACACACACACACACACACACACACACACACACACACACACACACACACACACACGCACACACACACACACACACACACACACACACACACACACACACACACACACACACACACTCATGTCTGGTTCACTATCTTTCTGGGGACTCATAGACGTAATGGTTTTTATGCTTTACAAACCATATATTCTGTCCTCCTGCCCCTACCCCTAAACCTACCCATTTCACAAAACTTTCTGCATTTTTACATTTTCAAAAGAACTCATTCTGTATGATTTATAAGCTTTTGTACCCATTGGGACCTCAATTTAGGCCCCTACAGTGACATGTGTCCCCATGAGTCTGTGTGCATTCAGGTTGAAGTCCCCACCAGGCTAGAACAACACACACACACACACACACACACACACACACACACACACACACACACACACACACACACACACACACACACACACACACACACACACACACACACACACACAAACACACACACAAACACACACAAACACACACACACACAGTAGTAATGCTGAAGTATGCTGCAGGCAACTCAAATCAGCTCAGCCCATCCCCCCATCCACAACACCCCCCTTCGACCCCCCGCCCCTGCCCCACACACACACACACACACACACACACACACACACACACACACACACACACACACACACACACACACACACACACACACACACTCATGTCTGGTTCACTATCTTTTTCTGGGGACTCACCATAGATGTAATGGTTTTTATGCTGTACAAACCATATATTCTGTCCTCATACACTGCTCCTACCCCTAAACCTACCCATCACACAACTTTCTGCATTTTCACCTTTTCAAAGTAACTCATTCTGTTTGATTTATAAGCTTTTGTACCCATTGGGAAGTCCCCATGAGTCTGTGTGCATTCAGGTTTAAGTCCCCACCAGGCTAGAAAACCATTCACACACACACACAGAGGTAAGGTTTTTTTGCTTGAAAACTTATACAATATTGCCCTCTATTGGTCATTTAAGTGAGAGCATAAGTGTTGAAAAAAAAAACAGTGTGCTATATAGAATAACCAGCAGGTGGGAGTATAGCCTTATTTATGAACCAGTTACTTGTGTCTCTCTTTTGTCTTTTTTAGCCTTTTGCTAAGGGAAAACCGTTTGAGATATCCAATAACCGTTCACATTTTAGCATCTTCTGTATATTTGCTTCATGTTGTCCGAGTTTGGAGGAGATTGAATGAATCGCTTTTGAGGAGAAGGTAAAAACTCAGAGCTCGCTTTCGACTTCTTGTTATCTTCCAACCAAATTATCTGACTTCCTGTTGGTCAGAGCTAATGACAGTAAATTAGAAAGTTGTCCGGCTCAAAATGTACAATATATATACCGAGTTTGGTGAATGTAGATAAAACTAACCCCCCGCTTTGGACAAAAGATGGCGCTACTGAGCCCCTCTACCACGCCCGTTTCTGAATCTTTGCTTGCATCTTCTGGACAGCATGTCTGATGTGTGTGTTGAGTTTCATGCAATTTCAAGCATGTGAAGAGTCTCAAAAACACCAAAAAAGATTATTGGACTTTGACACATTGCCATGACAACAGTTTTTCTAGAATCAGGAATCCATTCATATGTCTATATCTGCCATGTTTTGACATTATACTGATGAAGTTTGAAGTAAATCGGGTGAAAATAAGATGGGGATTTAAAGCAATTTTGAAAGTGACACACTTCCTGCTGCCAGTTGGTGGCGCTATAACTTTGTCTCACAAAAGTCATATCCATGTGATCGGCCTCTTACAACGAACACACAGCTGAAGTTTCATCAAAATGAATTAATGTATGCAGAAGTTATAACACACTTCCTGTTTCCTTTTTCTCGCCATAAATTCGTCTCTTCGCCACGGCCAAACCGTTTGAGAAATCAGAAAGTTGCTCGCAATTTGGCATCCTCAGTGTCTTGACTTCATGCTGACTGAGTTTGGTGCTGATCGGGTGAATCGTCTAGGAGGAGTATCGCAAATTCCACAGCATGCGTTTTCCGAACAACCCATAATAGCTCACTTCCTGTTGGGCTGACGCATAACTTAGAGCACGAAAGTTGTTCGGCCCGATGAGCTCTATATGTGTACCGAGTTTCATATATGTACGTGCAAGTTGGTTTGATTTATAGACCATGTTTTCAGACCCCACTTTAGGGGGCGCTGTCGAGCCCCCCTGCCACGCCCGGGTCCCAGCCTCAGCCCGGCCCTGATGGCCGCGCATTCTGATGCGTGTGCAAAGTTTCAAGAGTTTTCGAGCATGGGAAGGGCCCCAAAAATGCACAAATAGTCGCGTAAAAAAATAATAATAATAATAATAATAATAACAAATAATCCTTAGAAGAACAATAGGGCTCTGCGCCCTTTCAGGGCTTGGGCCCTAATAATAATAATCCTTAGAAGAACAATAGGGCTCTGCGCCCTTTCAGGGCTTGGGCCCTAATAATCCTTAGAAGAACAATAGGGCTCTGCGCCCTTTCAGGGCTTGGGCCCTATAATAATAATAATAATAATCCTTAGAAGAACAATAGGGCTCTGCGCCCTTTCAGGGCTTGGGCCCTAAAAATCCTTAGAAGAACAATAGGGCTCTGCGCCCTTTCAGGGCTTGGGCCCTAATAATAATAAAAACCCTTAGAAGAACAATAGGGCTCTGCGCCCTTTCAGGGCTTGGGCCCTAATGATTCGAGCTTTGTGACATGGTGCATTATCCTCCTGGAAGTAGCCATCAGAGGATGGGTACATGGTGGTCATAGAGGGATGGGCATGGTCAGAAACAATGCTCAGGTAGGCTGTGGCATTTAAACGATGCCCAATTGGCACTAAGGGGCCTAAAGTGTGCCAAGAAAACATCCCCACACCATTACACCACCACCACCAGCCTGCACAGTGGTAACAAGTCATGATGGATCCATGTTCTCATTCTGTTTACGCCCAATTCTGACTCTACCATCTGAATGTCTCAACAGAAATCGAGACTCATCAGACCAGGCAACATTTTTCCAGTATTCAACTGTCTAATTTTGGTGAGCTTGTGCAAATTGTAGCCTCTTTTTCCTATTTGTAGTGGAGATGAGTGGTACCTTGGGTGTAACAATTGGTTATTTCAGTCAAAGTTGCTCTTCTGTCAGCTTGAATCATTCGGCCCATTCTCTTCTGACGTCTAGCATCAACAAGGCACTTTCGTCCACAGGACTGCCACATACTGGATCTTTTTCCCTTTTCACACCATTCTTTGTAAACCCTAGTGCGTGAACATTCCAGTAACTGAGCAGATTGTGAAATACTCAGACTGACCCGTCTGGCACCCAGAACCACGCCATGCTCAAAATTGTCTAAATCACCTTTCTTTCCCATTCTGACATTCAGTTTGGAGTTCAGGAGATTCTCTTGACCAGGACCACAACCCTAAATTGAAGTAACTGCCATGTGATTGGTTGATTAGATAATTAATTAATATTGAACAGGTGTTCCTAATAATCCTTTAGGTGAGTATATATATATATATATATATATATATATATATATATATATATATATATATATATATATATATATATATATATATATATATATATATATATATATATATATATAAGCATTATGTAAATATTTAAGACTCTCCTTGTATAGATCCTTTTTTTGGTGGATGGGTTTTGCAAGTAAAAACTATACCATTTAATTTATGGTGAAAAACAGTAAAAAAGTCCCTGTGTGACATCACATAGCCTATGATTTGAATTTATATAAATAATTTGTTTCCTCTTTTTTCCTTCTGCTATTTAGATATTGTTTATTGCATTAGTGTCATATTACCCTGATGGTGTTGTTTTTGTGTGTATGATGTGCGTCAGAATATGAGTCTGAAACTGCTCCATTGCGCTGTGATTATGGGGCGTGTTTCAACCGAACCAGGAAAGACATCAACTGGATAGACCTACAAACAATCAGAGCAACGAAGCGACGCATTGTCAAATGTCAACAGACAGAGCTCAACTGCACTGTGTTGCCAAGTTCGCGTTTTTTTCCGCGGATTGTTTTCGGCTTTAAACTACTATTATGTGATATATAGACCCATGAGTGTGAATTTTAGCAGGCAACCTTGCCAAAATAACACACATATTACCCCCCAAACACCATTTTTTTCCAGAGAATCCCCCAAGAAGTTATTGTTTAGGGCTAGTAGTTGGCGAGTTTTGTTGTAAAAACTTGGCAACCCTGTCTGCACATGCACTGGAATAAACGATCTTTGCCGGTGTTGTAAAAAAATGAAAGAATTTAATGATACACAGAGTACTTACCCAACATGATCATCATTTTTAAGAGAAATTGCGAAGGTGAATGCCTATACAAACAAGCTCTCCATTTAGGATTCAAACAAATATAATCTAAACCCCTTTGATAACGTGCATGATTACGTTACTGTTGATCATCTGTCTGTCATCGTCTAAACCCCGTCCTGAGGATCTCATTGGTCCGAACAGTTTTTTGCTCGGAGATAATTACTCCTCTATAGATCGAGGCCAGACCGAAACGCCCAACCTGACCAAAAAATTGTGGGCGAGGCTAAGTTCGGTTGGCATCCAGGCTAGTTATCAGTATTTAGAGGTAAACATTTGATTTTTTATTTGTTCAAGTAGACTTGAAAATAACATTACATGACTTGAAATATATGGCTATAAGCTGTAAAATATGACATCCAGTAAAACCTGAAACATGTGAAGTCACTGTGAAGTTATGGCAACTACAGCTCATATTTTTTTAAGTTAATTTAACAGGATGTTTTTTACATTGTACGTCATAAATGTTGCTGCATCATTTATGTTCATAACACAAAAGTGTGGGATGGGTTATGCAGTTTAATACTTATGATTAGTGGATTGGAATTCCCCTAACTGTGAACAATAGTAACAGTGATGCTTGCCATGACATTCAACACTAAAGAGTCAAAGTTGGTTGTTGTAAATTTTGGATATTTGAAGCATATATTTGTCTACTTTATGAGTGATGGGATTTGTATTTAAGTGTATGTTGTACATCTGAAAGAGCACAAAAAAACTCTGTGCCTAGAAGAAAAGGCAGCACAATGAGGCCGAAGAGTAATATGACTCTTCTGTTTCCAGTAAATTAGACTGAGTATGTCACTGAATGTGAATGCTAAAGTTTTGCTGTACAGTATGCGCACACTGACTCATAAAAGGGAGGGAGAGAGGGATTGTTCCATACTAAGTATTGGCTGAACTCCAGGCTCCACTTTGAGAGGGTCTCCTTCTGTGCAAACTCACCTTCACACTGAGGGATCCGAAAGCTTGCAGAAAGCAGCCAGCGCATTTACCTCTCCCAACCTCATTATCTACAGACATTACACGTGTTGTCTTTGCTAAAGTTTTGCTGTACAGTATGCGCACACTGACTCATAAAAGGGAGGGAGAGAGGGATTGTTCCATGCTAAGTCTTGGCTGAACTCCAGGCTCCACTTTGAGAGGGTCTCCTTCTGTGCAAACTCACCTTCACACTGAGGGATCCGAAAGCTTGCAGAAAGCAGCCAGCGCGTTTACCTCTCCCAACCTCATAATCTACAGACATTACACGAGCTGTCTTTGTTTATTAAAAACGCAGTATTTTCTAAAATAGCTTGTTATTTTACTGTCCTACCTCCATAACCAAGCAACCAAACCGGATGTTGACTGGGATTTGCATCTGTTGAAGTATCAAAACAAGCAGTGTGCTTAATGACCGCTTTTTCCATAGTAACAAAATCCTGTTGTTGTTTTGGAACTCTGATTTTCAATGACGGCCACATGTTCCCCTGATAGTTCCTTCAGGGTCTAAGCTAAAGAGAGCCTGCGATGGAGAGTTGTGCCGTTAGAATGAACAGCAGATATTTTCCAGGCCACTGTGTGAAAAAAGAAAAAAACAGAATGCACCTGAATCATTAATAGCCCTCAGGAGGATAAAGAGTGTTAGAGAGAAAGAGATTGAAAGAGAGAGAGAGATTAAAACAGATGTGCAGGATGGGAGGAATGGCCTTCCTGAAGAATGGTCAAAGAACAGCCACATCTTTACATGAGTGGCATTATCTATTATAAACCTTGAATAGCCAAACAAACTCCCTGTTAAAATGGTCAGTATTGCTAGCAAACAGCATATTTTGTTGTGTTTAGCTATGCAATAGCGTGCTATAGTGTTCTTACCAATCTTTTAACCATTTCCAGCAGAAGTCATTGTCTGGTTGGCGGCTATCTTTTTATTTTTTGCTTTTTAAACAGTATAGCCATATTAAACGCTAATTAAACCATTACGCTAATTAAACCATTGTTTTTATCAGGGTTAACAGAGCACAACAACAGTGATTTTTATATATGTTAATGTGAAGGAATTATGCGTATCAATTTTACACAAATGTTTTACCCGTATTTAGCTTTTTTTAAGGTTAAAGGAAATTTCTGTAAAATTAATAGTTAGAAAAATTACCAGTAACTTTTACATTTTCTACAGATTTTTTTACAGTGCTGTTTTTAGATACTTAAATTGTGATTAAATAAAAAAAATAATAATTTAAATTTAGATTAAAATGCAATTAGCTAAACTTTAGAAAGGCCAACTCAAGTACTGTCACACTACTGTACTGTTTTGGTTTAGTTTTCTGTTCTGTTCTGTTCTGTTCTTGGTCTGCCTGTATTGTATTCCGTTTGCTAGTTTGTTTCCATGGTAATTCATTCAGCATGTGTTTCTAAGTTACGTTAATCATCACCTGTCTAAGCCCTGAGTTCTCTCTTTGTTCTGTATCGTCAATGTTAGTTTGGTTGTTTTCTCCTGAGTTTCCCTTTGGATTTATCATTAAAGACTGTTACAGAATACTGGACCCACATATTGAGTAAACTTAAAACATGGACTCAACGGCTGTGTGTCCCTACATGAACAAAGACCACTACTGAAGTATTTGAGCTGGATCCTCCAGCATAGAGGACTTTCCTTTACAGCCCTCAACCCAGAAAACAGCCAGCCACCATCCCGCCGAGCAGACACAATGGCAGAGCCCACCGCAGACAGAGGAATCTAGTCTGATGCAATTAATGAGCCGGAGCCTATTAATAGGACAAACATCACGGAGCCTGAGCTTTGATGAACGTCTGACCAGGTGTATGAGCCTGCAACACTGTGTACTGAACCCTGCATGCTCACACTCCAACCACCGAGGGTGAGCTGTTATTCAATTTGGCTGCATGATTTGAGAATTTGGATGAGGAAATTTCCCTATTTCTCTTGTCCTCACGGGTCCCACCCAGCATAAAATCTTCAGGGCCCGACTTAGTGTGCCACTAACTCACCATTGACAGGGCTCAATCCGAGGGGCGGGATAAATGGTTGTCTTTCAAACTCCCTCTGCACGGCGTGCACGCAATTGGATAGCGCTACAACCAACCAGAGCTAGTTGAAAGATTAAACTTTCGCCGTATCTGGTCGGAGAAACTCAGAACACATCTTCCTTTCTTAAGAATGACTTCAGTGCCGTTCTTTGTTCTTTTCTCAGAGAAAAGCTTAACTCCAAGTTAACTCTTCCAGAGTCGCGGTCAAAGCTGACTCGAAAGACCTCCGTCCGCCAGTTTCTGTGTTTACTAAAAGCACGCAAGCAAGCGCAACTCGGCTGTCATTATGTTAAGCCCTGTCCCCCGACTCTATACACGATGTGACTGGCCCAACCAGAGTTTGGCCCGTAATTGCTGTAGCTCAACCTCAGGGGGGTCATTGGCTCTGTCTCCATCCATCAACCTGGTGGCACTGTTGAGGAAATCACCCTCCCTCAACTTCGCCATGTGGCATCATTCTGGCTGGACTCTGGCTCACCATCTGGATCCTCCTGCTCCTGTCTCCACCCTGACTCCTCTCACCAACTTTGCCACCCTGGTCTTCTCAGTTTTTGTCCCTGGTTCCCTTTCCTCTGCCTGCTCTGTGCCCTCCTCCAGAGCCCCCAACCTCCCTCCTCAGCTGGACGCTTTTATAATTCTATTGTCTTTGAAATATGGTGTAGTACAAATGTATTTATGTAAACTAAAATATATAGAGCTCTATATAAAATATATAGGGTATGACGATATACAGTACATCGTTACCACAGTATAAAATATCTATCATCAGAGATTTTGCTATATTGTGTATATTGCAGTATGTAAATATATAGCACTATTGACATTTCAGAGTGATGAAATACTTTGAGGAAGTGTTTGATGTTAAACAGAGTTATTATAAGCACAATAAATCCTGAAAAGGAACTCAGTGTGATGCTCGTGCTGAATGGCACACTGCAAAAATGTGCACACAGAAAGCCATCTCAGAAAGTTCAATGTTAAAGGTGCCCTAGATTGAAAAATTGAATTAACCTTGCCATAGTGAAATAATAAGAGTTCAGTACATGGACATCATGTACTGTGAGTCTCAAACACCATTGCCTCCTACTTCTTATGTAAATATCGTGCATGAAAAATAAGTGATTCTCAACATAATGCCAACCATGACGTAATCGTTGGGGATCATTTATATGTACGCCCCCAACATTTGCATTTGTCCAAACATATTCATTGTCAGGCGGAACTGACAGAGCCAAATCATCGGGACTGCAGGTAAACAAGACACGCGAGGATAGCGAAAACGGCAACTCTCAACATCCATCTTGATAAACACCTAGCCACAGACTTCAGCACTCTACTGACTTCATTTGACCTTAAGTTAGTATCTACTACGGCTACTCACAGATCAGGTAACCAATTAGACCTCGTCTACACACGCAACTGCTCCAGGGACAACACTTTAGTTACTCCATTACACACCTCAGACCACTTTCTCATCACTCTTAACCTCATACTGACTCCTGATACAACACGTACTCCTACACAGATTACCTTTTGGCGTAATCTACGCTCACTCT
Organism: Pseudorasbora parva; assembly: GCF_024679245.1. Taxonomy (NCBI): domain Eukaryota; kingdom Metazoa; phylum Chordata; class Actinopteri; order Cypriniformes; family Gobionidae; genus Pseudorasbora; species Pseudorasbora parva. The sequence continues at coordinate 33,253,191 of NC_090178.1, read as the reverse complement.
CTTCCTCTTGCCTATCCACTATGGTTTCAACTTCACTCCCTCCACCTGCTCAGTTCTCAGCACTGGATGCTAACAGTGCTACTGACACTGTTTGCTCCACTCTAACATCCTCCTTAGACAGTTTTTGCCCCCTTTCATCCAGACCAGCCCGCCCCACCCCATCTGCCCCCTGGCTGTCTGATGTTCTCCGTGAACATCGCTCTGGACTCAGGGCAGCAGAGACGAAATGGCGGAAATCTAAAAAATATACTGACCTTACCTTGTATCAGTCTCTTCTCTCTTCTTTCTCTACAAATGTCTCCACTGCTAAAACAACATACTACCACAACAAAATCAACAAATGCTCTGACTCTCGCACACTCTTTAAAACATTCTCCTCTCTCCTTTGTCCTCCTCCTCCCCCTCCTTCATCAACTCTTACAGCTGATGACTTTGCATCATTTTTCACAAACAAAACATCTCTCATCAGCAACCAGTTCTCCTCACCACAAACTGACACGCACATCACAACAACGAACACGAACACGCTTCCATCCTTCTCTCCGCTCTCTGAGGCAGATATTTCTAAACTCATCCTTTCCAATCACCCTAATACCTGTCCACTTGATCCTATACACACTCACCTCCTTCAGGCCATTTCTTCATCAATCACTCCTGCACTCACTCACATTGGGTCCTGTCATTCAGAAACATTTTGATAGTGCATTTTCCTGGACCGTTCCCACCTGGTGGAATGACCTGCCGATCTCAATTCGTGCTACCGAGTCTGTAGCCATTTTTAAAAAACATCTTAAGACACATCTTTTGCAATTGCACCTGACCAATACAGAATAGCACTTACTGATCACCACAGCAACGACCAAAAAGCGCACACTCCTGGATCATATCTACGTCTCTCATCCGGATTTGTGCCTTCAGGCGGGTGTGTTACATTGTTATCATAGCTATCATAATCCGGTGTACTGTATTTTGTGTACGTGAGTTTTTGTTGTAGATGGCTATTGCTGCGCGTTTAGCTAGAATGCCATACAAAACCAACCCATTGGGCCACTGAATCTGCATTAACGACAACAGTTGGGGCAACAGCCTTAGTCCTAATGGGTTGTTATCATGTTATCATGGCTATCAAAATCCAGTGTTCGGTATTTTGCGTATGTGAGTTTTTGTTGTAGGTGGCTATTGTAGATGGCTATTGTAGATGGCTATAAAAAAAAAAAATTGTGTACTGTGCTAATTAATTGAGACTTCTTACAGCTCTTACAGGTTGTTGGCCTTGTTTGTTTTGTTGCTTCTATTGCTCTCCCCTTTTTTTGTAAGTCGCTTTGGATAAAAGCATCTGCTAAATGATTAAATGTAAATGTAAATGTAAACTCTCATGGACACACATGTCATGTTTCAGGCTGTGCAGGAGACGTGAGAACTTTTCATACCCTTCCCACAGATATGTCAACAGTCATGGTGGATGTTTATAATCGGATACCACAACAATTTAATTCAAGATCGTTCGTTTGTTCGGCCCATTTCAAGCAAGCTTCGCTCAGTGTCTTAAACTGAAGAAAGTGGCAACGATATTCCAGCAAGCAGTAAGTAGTGAGTTTCTTAGACAGACAGCATTGTCTAGATGACACAAGATGCTAGTACAGTAACAATAGGAAACACCAAGTACCATACCAAACTAAATAGTGTGTCTAATGACAAAGGCTAATATTATTTTGTATTACAAAATACAACCGTAGATATGTTCCTTACAGATCGTTCACTCGATCCTTCTAGCAAACGTCACCTTTGCCCACCATATAAGTTAAAACGACATTTGACAAGGCTATTAATTTAGGAAAAATAAATATATTTATATTTTTGAGAACTTATATGATGTTTTTGCATGCTTATATTTCAGAGTACTTCACAATCACTGCGTAGCCTACATTGTGACTAACGTTATATAAACATACAATATCTTTGACGAAAAAAGACGATTTGGTTTTGTCTGAGGGAAAGAAGATTGTTTGTGCGGTTGCCAGATTTCAGTCATTTAAATCCCCCAAACAGAGTTTTTCTGTGAAAAGAACACGTATACTATTCAGTGTTTTACCTAAACATGCACAATCTGGCAACCATATGTACGTGAGCTCTCTCTCTCACACGCAGATGATCTGAAAACACCAATAAACAAGTAGCCTGCATTTTAGCAATCTCCATTTGAGATGTTCTGCTTAAAGTGTCATTCAGTCTGTCTGTGTTCTGTCAGGACAGTCAGGACTCATGGGCTGCTTTGCTGAACAGCTGAACTGCTGTGAGCTGCTGAAATAAGCCAATCAGAGCAGAGCTCAACATTAATATTCATGACTCTTCCAAATAAGGCACGAACAGAGCATTACATCCTAGGGACAATTTATATGGTTGTAAATGGATCTGTAAAACTGATTCTGGACATTTTTTGCCCTTAAATAAGCCACATACCCTCTATGTAGATATCAGAAAACAATTTAACATATCATTTCAAATCATTCAAGGGCACTTTTAAACTTTTTTAAAGGTCAATAAGTAGTGAAAAAGAACTCAGAAAGCCATGTCTCTCAGCATGAAATCGCGACTTCAGTTCTACATGCATCTTATTGCGTTTGAATTGTTGAACACACGCAATCATGTCAAAGTGCCCATCGAGTGGAATATTCATGTAAACACAGCTGGTTATGTAAAAGTAAACAGTTGGGTGTAAACCGGATTTCTATTAGTAAAATAGATCTGTGTGTTTGGTCTTAAAGTGACGGCAGCCTAATATACCTGCTGCTCTATGTCATTAAAGTCGAAATAAAGAGAAAATAACTTACTATTCTTGACTGAACATTTAATAAGAATACATTTATATTTAATTCATGCAGAAAAGATCATGCATATATTTGATTACTAGATTTCTATACTAATTCTAACATTCAACATGTTAAACCAGCTGTACCTCAAAAAATTGTTATATTGTATTTGTCCTATTGTCCTGTTATTTAATAAACACAACGGTGACTGGACAAGGAGTGCAGGACAAGGAACAACAAAAGTAGTGAATAGGTAATTGACTAAACACAGTAGACACATATGAACTAATAATGACAATAACCAAGGAGGCAGATGAGTGCCAGGAATAATCTGAACAACGAAACGTGCCAAATGAAAACAAACTCCATGAGCAAAGTCCATGAGCTAAAATGCAGTATAGCGTTAATTCTGGTAGGGCACGTTAGTCAAGCTCACATCAGCTGACCACGTCTACCTAGGAATATGATTCCTATCACAGCATGCATATATATATATATATATATATATATATATATATATATACACTCTAAAAACTAATACTATGATTTACTCAATTTTTTTGGTGAAACATTTTTACACTAAAAAAATTGAGTAAATTTTAAAGCAGTGAAATCAATTATAGACACCATAAGAACTGAGTAAATGTAAGTAAAAAAATTAAGTAGATCTGAGTAACTGCATTTGTTACATTAACAAATTCAATTGAGTAGAAAAAATTGGGTAAAAAGCATTTTAAAAACCAATATTTATGACTAATATTAACTGTTTTTATTTATGAGTATTACTAACTTGTATAGTATAACTTTAATTTCCTCTAAACCTTTGTAAAATACTCCACAGTCCACACAAACACACTTATTCATGACATGGCCTTTATTGTCCACGAGTACAGCAATAACGTTACAGCATATATTACTGTTTTGACATGTAAAGAATAACAGTTATTTTACAACATTTAAACTCATGTAAAAAACATTTTAGAAGTAAAAATTAAACATTTAAAAGTAATTCAAGTGAAATCAACCGGTCTGTTATCCCATTTCCACTGTATCAGCGCTGTTTCTCGAGCCTGAGATGGACTAACGGCGGTCTGCAGGTGGACTTTGAACTTGAGACCGCTGTCCTGCGTTTCATTCGTAGCTGAAAGATGCTGCGAGGCGCCAGACTCCATAACCTGACAATAAACAAACAGTGCCCAGTTAATAAGACTTTATCATCCAAATTCATTATATTCATTATCTTTACGAATAAAGAGGTTGTGTGTTTTGAGCAACACAGCAGGCGTTTCAAAGACCAACGCCACATGTTAACTTAAGGTGACTCACACTGTCCCTGAATGTTGTTTTGAATTAAATAAAATGCCTTTAAGCACAGTAATGATTATATAGATAAAACAAAACATACAAACCTGAATTTTACTGATGAAATGCCCCAATTCTGCAACGCTGAGAAGAAGAAACTGCTCTGGTGACTGAGGAGAATAGTGATGTCCGGTTCGCGAACGAATCGTTCTTTTTAACCGGATCTTTATAGTGAACCGGTCGAACCAGTTCACCAAATCGAACTGAATCGTTCTAAACGGTTCGCGTCTCAAATCAGGGCTGATCCCACAAGTTACTGTAGTTATTAACTTTCTGCCATCAGTGACAGTCTCTCAAACTAGAAATAAAACGAATATCTTGAAGTAGATGCTGTAACTCCAATCGTTAGCTGAAGTGAGACATGTTTTGCTGAGAGATCTGATGAACTCACGAGCAGCTGATACTGAGCATGCGCGTGTAACCGAACGAAGCGGTTCGGTTGTCGGACCCTCGGATCAGCAGTACAGAATCAAAACCGTTTCTATCGGACACGTTCGATACTGAGAACCGATGAGCCGATGAGCTGCGCATGCGTGTTATTTGTTCAGAGGAACGAAATGCAGGTTAAGTGTATTTAAAACTAATCACGTTTGGAAACATTATAACAAAGCTGTCACTGTATTATTTTAAAGTTTTGGAAACAATAGATTGTAAAACGGTCAAATTAAACATTTATTTGTTTTATCAATAATGCATGATATTTTCAGGAACAGCTTTTATCTTATTTAATTTCTAAGTCGATAAAGATTTTAAAATAGATGTAATCAAAACAGTAGCCTATGATATTATAGACTAAATAATCTTGATTTTAATTAAGTAATATTTGTGGTTCTTGAAACAGATCGGTTTAATTCTCCATTCTCAAATATTTTGAAATAAATTTCACAAATGTATTAAGTATATTTAAAATAAATAATTGGTTATTTGAATACTAAATTATTTTAGTGAAAAAAACTTAAATATAACTATAAATTTTCGACAAAATTAACTGTTGGATTTTTAGTCAATTATTTTGGTATGTTTAACTAAAACCATCAAGTAAATGATATTGAGAGATTTTATTAAGTTAATAAAGTTAATTATTACTGTGATATTTACTAAGCCACTGAATTATTTTTTAGAGTGTATATATATATATATATATATATATATATATATATATATATATATATATATATATATATATATATATATATATATATATATATATATATATAAGCTCCTTCAGTATTATCAGCTGCTATCGCATTCCTCTAGAGCTAATTACTGTCCTCCATCCCCAGCTCCTACACTCGACAGTTAGGATTTGACATCTGATTCGTGAATTATGTTGTACATTTTCATATTGAAATTAATGGAATATGCAATACATCGTTGTTTCTGTTCTGTTTACCCTAAGTGGGGTTATCACTGCTCTCCCTGCTCTTCTGGGAGTTCTAGCCCAGAGCAGAACCATACCGCCAATCTAAACTATATGCTAATTGTCTATCATATTTGACGATAGTGATCCTGACAGAACATAATAATGACAACCTACTCCTAATTTAATGTAATTTGTATTGAAACTTGTGTCATTTATTTATTTATTTGTCATTAATTATAATCAAGCTTTAGTATGTTACAATACATTGTAATAAATGTAGAGTAGAGAAGAGAGGCCCAGTGCACGGCATTATTCAAAACACACGAGTCACACAGGACGGACATTAGCCAAGAAAGAACTAATATATGCTGGCTTTTGCTTGAATATGCTCGTGTGTCATGTTCGCTTGTTTGTCCATTTGCGATCGTATTGTGTCTCACTTCAGCGATGATAAAGACCCGTTCATTTCCACACCGTATGGAGCATCTAAAACCCCTCAGTGTTTCAAGGTTTCAAGTGTCAGCTCACAAAATATGTCCGACAGGTAAGATACTATACTCCTAATATATGTTTGTTTCCTCTTTTCATCTATTTAACCCATCCGGTCATAATTGTAATATGTTCCATAGTTGGACTATCAGCTCGTGTTCTATCGAGCTGTTCATGAGAACTGTTTGTGTTTTGTGATCGCTATAACTCTAATCTTGTCATAATTGTAATATGTTAGTTAGTTGGACTGTCGGCTCGTGTACTATCGAGTTGTTCATGAGAACGGTTTGTGTTTTTGTAATGGAAGGGGTGACTTTTTCATTAAATATTTGACCTGGATTAGTTAAACACAGATTATGCCGTAGTCGATGGGTTACATATGTGTGTGGGGCGGAGCTATCAAAATAGGGCCGAGACCCTTTTTGGGGGTAGGGGCATGTTTGTTTTGGTGATTTGAAATATCAACAACGTTTACCAGATATTACTTATCCCACCTTTAAATAAATAATAATTAAATGTTCTCTTTTTCTTAGGTGAACTTTGCTTTGAATTAAACTGGAACCTGGAGGGGTAAATAGTGCAGCAATAGTTGACTACAACTGTTAAAACTAACTTGAATTTCTAAGTGTTGTTTTTGAACGAGGCTCAAGGTTTTGATCATCTGACTGAGCACTACGTGTTCTAGTCTCTTTCCTTCTGTGTCCTGCCAACCATTCCATGTGTCTGTAACTAATAAACCTCCAACCTCGTTTATCTCTCTCTCTTTCCCTCCCTCTCTCTTTCTTTCTCAGTTACTCACCCACTCTGCCCATACAAGGAAAGGCAGGCAGGGTTGATGTCATGGATTGAAGAATGTTTAAAGAATCCAAAGGGGGGCGAGACTAGGAGAGAGAGACAGAGAGAGGTGTTTGGATTGTAATACGCATGACCTGTACGAAAGACAAACGAGAAAGAACTTGTTTAGATGGAGGGATGGTGTCATTCCTTTAGGAGACATGTAGGGGGAGGGTTCAACAGCTGTAAGAAACAGGAGTAGAGACTGCAGAAAGTTATCATTGAAAAGTTTAAACACACAGTTTTCAGCCTTACGGAGAAAGAAACAAGAAAAGGAGAAGGAGGCTGGCAGGTATGTCAAAGCTGTTTTCAATATAACAAGACTGCCAAGAGCTTGTTTGACCGTTTTATTTAATAACTGTCTAATGGCTTATGTGCATAACTGCTGGTGAGGTAAATCAATTCACTTTTTGTGTTACCTCTGTTATACCTCTTCATATACACACAGAGAAAGGGGTGTCAAAATTTTACCTTTAGGGGTACAACAGCTTGTCACTGGAGCAGTACTTAGTATCTTCTTTTTTACTTTAAAAAGGTGCATATTAGTATCCTAGAGTACATATGTATCTTAAGGTACTACTACGAAGCTTTTTGTGGTAAAAAAGGTACAAATATGTACTTTTAAGGGTACTGCCCCAGTGCCCCTCCTGTTGTATACAATTTTGACACCATTTTTTTCTGTGTAAACAGGCATTGTTAAACACAAACAACAAATATATGCTATATATTTACACAAATATATAAGCTATGTATGTATATACACACAAAACAACAAATACTAAAATATAAGCAAACTGTATAGTATTCAGATTTAAGCGGTTATCAAAACTATGGAAATATTTGCAGAGTTGTAAGGCATATTTGTGTTCGGCTGCTTTAAGAATTGAAATCAAATATTTAAATATATTTTAAAGTATAATTTTATATTTTGTAACAAAACCGAACAAATGTTGTGGAACGTTTTGCTTGTAAAAATGTGCAGCTGCTAGGCATGTTATTTTATGACCCCTATGGCTACTTGATAAGATTATTTCTGCTAAAATGTATTTGTCACTGTATTTAAACTAAACTAAAAAACGGTAAAAACGTAGCTAAAATGAAATAAAATGAATAAATACTGTGCAGATCTCTTAACAGCTGTGCAGTCATCATTGGCCAGAGATTGTTGTCCCACCTCCAGCGGTCAGGAGAATGCGGAAGCGTGAACCGGAAGTGTGACTAGAGTCGGTACATTTGGAAAAAGTTCATGCTGGTAGATCAGATTGGCTGATGATCATCCCCACGAGAGCTTGTCAGTACTAGCAGAATGGTGCCTGACGCCAACACAGCACCATAACGTAATATAAATTAAGAAAGGATACTCATAAAGGGCGACATTTATCCACAAGACTGTATAGGGATTTAAATAAGACGCGTTGTCTGCCTACATCCCTGTACTGTTTTTGACATAACTGTACCTTTCCAGAGGAAAACGAACAGTAAGTGCTTTTATTTCACATTTTCTATAACGTGTAACTGCAATGACAGAAGTTTGTCACACAGTAAACTGGTTATCTTTATTCGCATCAAAACCACAAACCGCATTCAATGTGGATTTCGTGATGTATTGAAATAGCATTAACGACCGTTAATGTGTTGTTTGAATGACTTTCAGTATTTTGAATCTGCAAATCTCTGATAGTCGGTTTGTAAACGTTTACGTCCTCAGTGAAGAATGTTTTCTGACATAACCTAATCATGTAAAGTGAGGGTGTGGCGCATGTATACAATGTTAACTAAATCTTACTAAATCCACTAAAAGATTCAGGACTGGAATTTGTCCAGTGGGACTGTATTCATAACTTGTATTATATTCAGTAGGAGCTTTATCTCTCTTGTTACTGTCTTGGTTTTCAGTCCATATAAGGTTAAAGTAACTTGTTTTAGCTCGAACTGCTCTTGCGTCTGATAAGCGACCATCAGGAACGTTACACAAACTTTTCCGCGTCTAAAGAAAGAAACCGCAATTACATGTTGTCAATGCAGTATTCATGCAAGACTTTCGTAATGAATGAATGTAGGATTTCCCTGGGTGGGGTCCCTAAAGACGACAATAAGGTTTATTGGCCTTTAGGCGACGCCAGGGTGATTTAGGATTTTCTACTTGAAAAAGTGCTGAATGGACTGGAATGATAGATGCATCATACGAACATGATACCTCCAAATGCTCCAATACCCTGAACATGTTTTTAAAGCTATTTCTCTATTGTTATAGTTCAACATAAAATAGTAATATTCAATGTTATAATTTGTGATGAGGAGTACAGAAAGCCTTGTTGGTGTTGTGCTGCATTAAAATTTGGACACGACCGCCCAAGTCAAAATTTGAAAGCGATGTATGCTAGGTCATTTCCGATAGCATATAAAGGCAGCATAAATGTCATTATAAAACTGATCGTTCCGACTGAATTGTGATAGGATGAGCAGCAGTTAAAAGTAGGCTAGACAATTTTTTTTATTAAACACTTTTTGTTATACAGGTTGAGTCTCTCTTCACATCCTAATAGCAATCAATAATAGAAGTGGTCTAAATATAACAAAAAAATAATTATCTGTGGAAGCCTCAGGCAGGACCATTTTTTCTTCTTCATTCAATCATTGCATTCCGTCTGAAAGGATGATAGCCTAGGTTGTCCTACCTGCCTGTCAACATGTATTTCCATACCTCCATGCAACCCGCTCACGCAGACATCACACATCACCATCGTGTTCATTGAGGCTGTGCAGAGTTGTAGACAAACAGCAGCCACCTTTTACAGTTCTTTCTGAACCAAACAACAATCTTATGCTGTTTTCACACCATGTCATAACTGTCATCTGAAATTGCCTACCCTACCTTTAATACGTTTTCAACCACCCTACTGTTGCTGAACTATATTATTTATATCAGTTACAAAACAAGCAGCTTTCATTGGGAATACGTGGGGTTTTTAAGCCCTCACATTAAATTTCTGATTGGTTTCTGAAGGAAATGACTGGATTTCACCCTTAAAAATTTGCCAAACAGATGTAAAGGTGTTGTCACATTAGTGATACTGCAGCTAAATTTGTGTGCAAAAATGGCAATAGTGTAGCGACGTATAGGAGTTGTGTAATGATTAAGATGATTCCAGAGGAACATAAGTTCATCAGGAGCCTCAGGCAATAAACAGTCCAGGGGTCCCAATAAACCATAACGAGCCCCCTGGAAGTGTTTTCTGTTGTTCAGCACAGTGAATTTGCATGAACAACTTGGTGCATTTAGCGATTTCTGGGAAAAGCTGACTCTTAAGATACTGCACATATTCAAAAACATGCACCTACCCAAAAGGATCACACCCCTATCTTGATGGTTCTACCTCCAAATTCACGAAAACGTGATGCAACACAAGCTCTGTCTCCATCTGTATACGCCCCTTACTGCTGATTGGCTACAAGTGTGATTTGGTGCTAAAACCTCATTGGTCCGCAAGAACTAATAAGGTTTGTTCTTATGCATCAAGCAGGCTTGGTTGATCTTTAGTTTATGTCCGCTGATCAGTGTTTATATGTGAAAATCCTAAATGAAATTTTTACATTTAAACTCTTCAGAAAGTTTGGACCGAACAGTTTCTATCTATATAGATTAGCTGTCAATGGAGGGAAAGCAAGCTCTCAGATTTCATCAAAAAAGATCCAGATTTTTGTTCCGAAGATGAACGAACAACTTATGGTTTTGGAATGACACGAGGGCGAGTAAAAGGCAGAATTTAAATTTTTAGGTGCACTAACCCTTCAGAATGTTTTTATGCACCCTAGAAAGCAAGCATGCAATTGAAGGATTGTATGATGTAATGACCCACATCATGCGCGTCTCTCATGATGTAAGTATGCGATGTTTCTGAGTTGTCTGTAAGCCTAGCATAACCCAGACTGATTGTGGGCGTGCCATATGCTTTTCACCACAGTCACCCAAAACAATAGAATCCCACTGCTTCGGGAGTTGTCTACATCAAATTCCGACTGAGTGTCTTTGTGCATGTTTAAACTGAACTTGGGAAAGGAAGTGACTCTCATATTAGTCACTGTAGATACTCATTGTGATAGGATAGGGCCGTTTATAGTTAGTGATGTGATGTCATAGATTACATTATCTTTTGAAACACACTGCCTTTTTGGTGTCATACTTTGTGGTAAGTTGACGGCTCAATGTTTGACGAGAGCTGTTTCATCACTTCCCAAAACTAGACGTTTTTTAGTCAGTTTGCTTTTAAAGCACACAATCATAATCTAGTTATAACCATCTTAATATAGCTGTGAACTCTTATCTACGTACTGTGTTAGATGCAGCTACTCTGTGGCTTGTTGGACCTGAGATAAAATCTGTAGAGGACGCCAGAAAACGGCAATGCAGAAAAATGTTTGCAGCTAGAGAGTACTATGACACATCATTTTGGTTGATGTGATTGATTTCTTATAAAGAGCTATTTGCCCATGTGCAGTCACAGTAGAACATTGTAGAAAATTGCTCAGTGTAATTTCAACACATCCTGTTATTTTTTTAATGTCTGTGGCAAAGAAAATCTTGCAGAATTTGCATATCTCGTCATGGAGTGATCCTCAAATAGTTCCCATTGTTTCCCTCTGAGGGTAACGTTTACAGGCCGCAGTATCCATCAAGGATGTCTCATGGAGCCAGATCAGCTGCTTCTCCTTTCCACAAAAAAAACAAAAAAAAACAGAGCCAGACTCCCTATATCACAGTCATTCTGATCAAGTGATGAAATGCAGACACATGCGTAAGGCCAATGGAATCTTTATATTGCAGCTGTTTCTCTTTCCATGGCGCGCACACACTGTGAGAAGGTCCTCCTGGTTCGATCAGATCTAATTCTTTGCTGGAGCTCCATATGGCGGGTAATGCAAGTCCCTGGATCATGTTTATACTGTTTTTTTTTTTACTGCGTTGTTCGACAGTGTTGTTTTGCATGATGGATCTCCTCTCACTAACCTTCACTTTATCAGTGTCTAGCACTGTATCCAGAGCATTACAGTACCCATAAAGACCAAACACACTAGCCAAACTGGCAGCTGGTGATCTCAACAAAGCAGAAAACGTCCTAGTTTGCACTAGGGCTGGGCTATTTATTAAATATACGTGCAGTGGTTTTGCTGGCATGATAAAATTAGGCAACTTGATGAATATTGAGAGTTGTCTTGTCTAGCTATCACAAGACCAAGCTCAATTTAAGATTGAACATTGGTCTGGGGAGTCTGCTCTGTATTCTACTGCACAAGAGGAGTGATAAACGAGCATAGTTCAAATGACTCTGTACGCAATTGAATAGTCCTTCAACCAATCAGACCACAAGAGGCGTGATCAACGGGCAAAGACCCATCGTTTCTCTATCCATCATCGTGTTAAACCAGCCAATAGCTCGCCACGTGGATAAGCGTAGCATTTGCATGCCAAAACTCATTTTGCCGTATCGATTCCACAAGATTTCACACTCGTACTATTTATACGCATCACCATGAGATCGTGTTGTGTTAAACCCGCCTATGGGACGCCAGGTGGATAAGCCAGTCTGTGGTTGGTTCCCGCGAAAGTGTAACAGAAGCAGTAGAAATTAATGTACAGTTTTCCAGGCTGAGTTGCAGAGCGAAATCAAATCGCTGGCAGATCAGGCTGGGTTTACCCAGTCTATATTGAGAGGGCTTTATGTGCATTTTATTTGACCATTAAGTTTGTGTCTTTAAGGCACAGAAGAACTATAACGATAACGGTAGTTCACACCAAAAACGATAACTATAAAGATAAGAATCAGCATCCACACCAATGCACAATAAAGTTTAGTTGGTTACACTTTATTTTAAGGTGTTACAGTGTAAGTATGTATTTAAGTACTGCATAATATTAATGAACAACATACTTACTATAGCAGTAGGGTAGGATTAGGGGTTGGTTGAGGGTTAGTTGCATGTAATAATGCATAATTTACTGTTATTACTATAGTGAGTGCAGGCAATGTGTATCAAGGACACTGTAAAAGTGTTACCATTTTGTTTATTATAAGCGTGTTCTGCTTTTTTGTCATCTGCCTCTTTAAAACTGCTCAAGCACGTTTTGTGTGGTTTCTGATAGGCTGTCAATGTTTTTATCTTTCATTTGATGGAAAAATATAGTCTCTGATTTAAATTTACATTTAATCTTTTTTTAATCATTGTAACATTTTTAATTTGTTATTTGATGTACTGTATTACAATATGTAGTACTTATTTAATAATTATGTATTTATTGTAATGTAATAGTGTCAAAACGCACAATAATAATCAAGCATTTTCACAGCATTTCAAGCATTTTATACATTTTCTATCATTAGAATATATTATTATATTTGATTAAAAATACTGTATAAATATTGTATGTTAAGTGTATTTTTATATGGAATGAAAATTAATTAAATACAAAATTATATTACATTATTATATTTTATATAAATAACAATGTTTTATAAGGAAGTAAATATACTTTTGTCCATTTAGTGAAAAAACGGTGTGGAAAATAATTAGCTATAGTACTCTTTTTAAATTTTTGAAAAGTCTTAAATTAGGTTATGTATTTTATTTATATAGGGTGAATTCAGGTTGCCTGGGACACTTTTTCCAAGTCATCTCAATGGTAAAAAGTGTTCCAGTCACCCTGAATTCACCCTAGTTTATCTCGAACAATCCTAATTTAAACTAAAGAAAAACAGGAATAAAGAAATTAATTTTTCTTCTAACATGCATTGCTTGTCAAAGAAGGATGAATGGCTTTATGGTCTCTTGTTTTTGGTTAGCTTGAAAGGGAACACAGAATTAAGGATGTGATCATCTTTTCCATTCTGTGGCAGAGGACAATCTCAAAAATAAGTCATTGCTGTTTGTTTTGAGCATCAGTGTCACGTGTGCTCTGCTTTGGATCGGTAACTGGAACAACTCATTGTAAGCACCCGCAAGCTTATATTGATCTGGAGATGGAGGCCATGAGGAGAATAAATCATCTTTTGAACCTCAGGATTTATGGCTTGTTTTCTGTCCTTTGTGAATATTTTATCAGAGCATGCACCTCTGCATTATTAAACTCTACATCTGAACCAGGGGAGCAAGGTGAAGAATTTGCACTTTACATGCCACTGCCTCTCATGGCACACTCAGAACTGGAGACTAAAAATACTTAGCCTTTCTTGGCCTTAAATTGTGCTTCCACTTATGGTTACGCAGACTCCGTTAAGAGCTTCTCAGATTTTGAGATGGTTTGGTGGACCACATCAAAGCGTCTTTAACTCTTAGCATCTTAAATGAGTGAAGGTAGGGTAAAATGGATCGTTAACTCTTGTCAGACGTTTAGGGAATATTCGTGTGAACTGGAGCTCTTCTGCTCATGCCAGAATGCTGGAGTTTGAGGTTGTGGTTGTGGTTATGTGTGGGACTCCACAGCTAAACGATTCATAATTACTCCTCTTGATAAAAATCATTCACCGATGTAGATTTGTATGGCTGTCATTGGACCAGACTGCTTTGCAGTATTTACACTTGTGTGTAACAAAGAAAATTAGTTGGACGTGGCCCAAACAAGGTGAAGAGGAACTTGCTATAACGGTTTTTGTTTGCACAACATGAAGTGTGAAGAGTTATTTATGGATTCTGAGAAATGTGTTATTATGGCTTAGTAATGTAGCATTCAAATGATGTAGCCTATATCAACAATTTTACAATGGTTTTGAATGTGGCACATTTTTTGAATGTGGCACAATTTTTTATTGAAATAAATCCTAAATGGGATATGGCTTAAAGGGATAGTTCAAACAAAAATGAAAATTCTGTCATCATTTACTCACTCTCAAGTCGTTCCAAACCTGAATGAGTTTCTTTCATCTGCTGAACACAAAAGAAGATATTTTGAAGAATGTTTGTAACAAAGCAGAGCAACCATTGACTACCATAGTAGGGGGGAAAAAAACTATGGTAGTCAATGGTCTATGATATGTTATATCTCACTGTGTCCTTACTGAAGCTCATTAAATATGCTAATCTCATCCAATCCTAGCCGTGGGCGTTTACTTCCAAGTCTTCAGTGCATTCAGCCTATGAATTATTCGTTATGATGTTTTTGAATGTAAAAACCACACGAACGTCATGCGTTAACCCCAGACAACAGTATAAAAAAATCAGTTCATGACACCTTTACCTTCAAAAGATATTTTTCAAGAAACCAGAGAAAGATTTCTGTACCTACTTTAAAGTGAGTGGTCTAATCCAAATCCAAGTCTTCTGAAGAGACACAGTGGCTTTAAATGATGAACAGATTTACAGCGCACAGGCCTACTGTAGTAAACACAAGCATCCAATTCAATACTTGCTCACCTGCATACTTTATTAAAGTGTCTTTGGTGGTTCCATGGTTTCGTCAAAAGTAACACTGAAAATGCGTAGATATGACGTCACAATGACACGGTTAAAATTGCTGATTTCTCTAGATTTAAACATGGTTGAAAACATTAAGGATAATGTAAATACACAAAAAAGTTAACAAAATATATAACATTGTTTTATTTAGATTTTTTGAAATATTTTAATCTTAAAATAAAACATTGTGCCTTTTCAAAAATGTAAAAACTACTAAGTTCTACTCATTTTTCATTTGAGTTCATTCGAATATTTGCTTTAATTTCTTTTTGGATTAATTTCAGGTGAGAAGGTGTCAGTTAATTTCAGGATGCTTAACCGAAACTGCGTGAGAGAACAGCCATGTATGTTTCTTTCCTAGCTGACTTCGTATTACATGATTTGACAGGAAAGAATATGGTAATTAGGATAGAATAACAAAAATGTGGCTCCAATTAGTAAAGCTAGAAATGAAAGACTTTCTTTTGTCATGAAATCCGTGTATACATCATCTGCCTGAGAAGGCAACAGTGGGTTGAAGTAGAGAGAACTAATTGGGTAGGACAGACCAGTCTGCATTTGATGCCTTTAAAGTGTTTGCCATCATCCGTAATTCATACTTTCAAAGTAGGAGTCTTATGGTTCACTGGCTGTATTACGAGAACTGTAGAGGGAAAAAAATGTTATGACTTAGTCATAGGGTCAAATGAGACTTGGCTCGGCTGCAGCAGCAGGAGGAGGGGAATGAGGTAATGCCTTCGTTTTTAATGGCAAACATGCTTGAGGTAAATATTTGCACATAGCTCATGCCATGAGAGCACTTCTGCGGTATATCACATCCACATGTCTCAAGCACTTTTAACTGTTTCTAGATGAAGCTCAGTTGACCGTACCCTGAGGCCTAGTAATGGGAAAGTCATGGTATGACTTCATCCCTGATAACCTCAGTTTGGAGAGCTTCCTTGTGTGCACACAAAATCAAAACAGAAATGATATCCTCCAAGAGAACTGTTCTGCTGTGTTATTTTAGAACATCTTTGTAAGGGTTCCAATATCATGGCAAATAGTTTTTTTCCTTGATCTTTTAACTTCTTGCACTATGAAAGCGTATCGGAACTTTCAGAACTCAAAACGTTCTATTCCCAAAAGAGCATCTTTTGAAACTAAGCTCTACAAAAACGGCTGATTCTCACCTTCACCGGTTTTCAGTGTCACACTGATGAATGCATGAACACATGATGATTCAATGTTCATGTCAGTAGCTGCGTTTCCATTACAGATTTGAGAAAAACTTTGTCGATAACTTAAATGTCGATAAAAAACTATTGCGAAATGACAGCGTTTCCATAGCTGCAGTTATGCGACTAAAACGTATTATTTTCCTCTCGCGATATGTCATTCCAAAATGATGGCACTTGGTAGGTTTGTATATCCCATCCACCACACTAGCCATTATTTTTATTGGAAGGAGACTTATGTGTTATCCAAGCATTAATGGCAAGGAAGGTTATCTAAGCGGAACGGATATGAGGTGTGTGTGTGTGTGTGTGTTTCAGATCTGCTTCAAGGTCTTCATGATGTAGCATTTCTGTGTTTAGAATCCAGTATTACTGTAATCCTATTGTCTTTTATGAGTTTAATTAAGAACTCTGTCTTGTCTTCTCTCCAAACAAACCGTCATCTGTAAAGAACGATCGACTTTTAAGTGCGCCAGGTTGACGCATAAGGGAAAAGAGCGCAATGTTTGAATTTGCATGGTAACTCAAATGTTTATTTATTTTTTTATGTATTTTTTACCACTTTCGTTATTTTGGCTAGACATTTTGTTTGTTGGACATATGCACTGAATTTACAAATGCTTTGGAAAAGAAAAAAATTGGCATTTAATAAACAAAAGATAATTTTTTTTTAAATGAAGACAGCGTTTGGAGTGAGTGCATGCAAAATAATTAGTTCCCTGAGTCCACAAATAAAAGTAGACAGTTTATAGTTTATAAATATGTCTTGAACTTATCTGTATAGCTAAAAATGACAGAGTATTGCGAGTTGTTTCCACTGTCCTAAAGGAAGAAGGAAAAAATGAGAGAACGTTGGCGCCTTTATCGGCTGTGGGTTAAACAATACATAGTCTAACTACGAAACTAAATAGGCTACGTTTAGGCCTAAAAATTAGCCTGTAATATTATTATTTCAATGTATATGTTGATTATGAAAAGTGAGTAGCATGAGTAAGATATAAGAATATTTTTAAGACCTGGGGATTTTGATCACTTCGAGTTTTATTTTCTAGAAAGTCTTTCTTAAAAAATTATTTAGTTTTGTATAAATTGTATTTTTATCAATGTTTCATCAATTATTTGCCTCTATATTAAATAAGAAGCGAGCTAAGATCATCTAGAATGGATTGACGTGCGTAGATGGCCTGTTTCCTCTGCCTTTGAGTAAGGCTGAAGCTATAGCTCTTTCTGTTTTAAAACATTTCTTGAATATATGTCTTAATTACAGTAGGCTTATATATATAGTTATATTATTTGTGGCTGCACTGGGGTCCGTCATTACTAGGTTAAAGTTACGCCACTGTCCTTATTAGGAGAAAATGTACGGGTCCTTCTCAACAAATTAGCATATTGTGATAAATTTCATTATTTTCCATAATGTAATGATAAAAATTAAACTTTCATATTTTAGATTCATTGCACACCAACTGAAATATTTCAGGTCTTTTATTGTTTTAATATTGATGATTTTGGCATACAGCTCATGAAAACCCAAAAGTATTGAGTGCATAACTGAACATAATTATTTGACGGTTGACTTTTTTTGTATTAAAAACACTTTTCTTTTATTGGTCGGATGAAATATGCAAATTTTTTGAGATAGGAATTTGGGGTTTTCATGAGCTGTATGCCAAAATCATCAGTATTAAAACAATAAAAGACCTGAAATATTTCAGTTGTTGTGCAATGAATCTAAAATATATGAAAGTTAAATTTTTATCATTACATTATGGAAAATAATGAACTTTTATCACATATGCTATCATTTATCACATATGCTATCACACATTTGATCACATATGCACATTTTATCACAGAATTGCCTGAAAAACCACCTCATGAGAGCATAAAACCTTTTTTGCGATATATGGGAGTTTTTGCGAAATTGCCCCGTTTCCATTGGTCGTATTGTCAATTCGCAATTTCAATGTGTGGAAACTGATTGCCTTAAAATTCTCAAGTAAGCTGAACTTAAAGGGGGGGTGAAACACTCAGTTTCAGTCAGTGTCATGTCAATCTTGAGTACCTATAGAGTAGCATTGCATCCTGCATATCTCCGAAAAGTCTTTATTTTTTTAATAATTATATAAGAAAGATGCGCTGTTCCGAGTCTTTCCGAAAAAAGCCGAGCGGGTGGGGGCGTGTCATGTGAGCGGAGCTAAATAATGACGTGTGCAGCAGCGCGCTGCAGTGAGGAAAGTGAGTCGCTCTGTGAGGAAAGTGATTCGCTCTGTGAGGAAAGTGATTCGCTCAGTGAGGAAAGTGATTCGCCCGCCGCGTGAGGAAAGTGAGTCGCTCTGTGAGGAAAGTGAGTCGCTCTGTGAGGAAAGTGAGTCGCTCTGTGAGGAAAGTGAGTCGCTCTGTGAGGAAAGTGATTCGCTCTGTGAGGAAAGTGATTCGCTCTGTGAGGAAAGTGATTCGCTCTGTGAGGAAAGTGATTCGCTCTGTGAGGAAAGTGATTCGCTCTGTGAGGAAAGTGATTCGCTCTGTGAGGAAAGTGATTCGCTCTGTGAGGAAAGTGATTCGCTCTGTGAGGAAAGTGATTCGCTCTGTGAGGAAAGTGATTCGCTCTGTGAGGAAAGTGATTCGCTCTGTGAGGAAAGTGATTCGCTCTGTGAGGAAAGTGATTCGCCCGCCGCGTGAGGAAAGTGATTCGCTCTGTGAGGAAAGTGATTCGCCCGCCGCGTGAGGAAAGTGATTCGCCCGCCGCGTGAGGAAAGTGATTCGCCCGCCGCGTGAGGAAAGTGAGTCGCTCTGTGAGGAAAGTGAGTCGCTCTGTGAGGAAAGTGAGTCGCTCTGTGAGGAAAGTGAGTCGCTCTGTGAGGAAAGTGAGTCGCTCTGTGAGGAAAGTGAGTCGCTCTGTGAGGAAAGTGATTCGCCCGCCGCGTGAGGAAAGTGAGTCGCTCTGTGAGGAAAGTGATTCGCTCAGTGAGGAAAGTGATTCGCCTGCCGCGTGAGGAAAGTGAGTCGCTCTGTGAGGAAAGTGATTCGCCCGTCGCGTGAGGAAAGTGCTAATACAGATCGACCGCCGGCCTATCAGTGGGTAAGTCAGTAGCTACTGGTTATATCACCTGTTTAGCATCCTACAAGCCAGCGCTTTGATGGGCGTAGCCTGTTGCTTTCGCTCTCTCCCTTGCTCTCTCTCCCTCGCGCTCTCTCACGCGCTTCCGGTAGAATTGTCCGTAAGGCCCATACAAGGAAATTCCGCCCCCACTAACGTCAATGGGGACGCATGATCTCAAAAAACTTGCCGAAACTTATGACTAACCGGAAGTAGTATTTTTGACAAAGAAATACTCCCATCAAACGTCCACCTTAACTTTTGAAACTTTGTCTATGTTTAGTATGGGATTCCAAGTCTTTAACAGTGTAAAAAGATCAGTATGCATGAAACAGCATTTCACCCCCCCTTTAACACTCAGTTAAGTAAGCTTAATTGCATCAAGTTGTGCTTACTTAAACCATTCAAGTCAACATAATTCTATCTGTGAGCTGAGGAAGTGTACTCCCAGAATGCATTGCAGCATGAATAAATTAATCACAGGGCAATCGTAACTCCGTTTTATTATTTTTGGCGTTATTTTACCATTTTATTTGCTGTCTTTTGTCAGTATAACCCCAATAATGACAGCAAATGAACTTGTAATGGTCTTATTATGTGTGAAAAAAAAAAATGTTACCATTGTTGTGTTTTGCACGCTGAATGTTGAAGTCTGTGTGTGACTCAAGCATGGTCTATTGTTGGATATTGTCACAAATATAGAGGCATTATATCAACACAATTAAAAATTTGTCAGAAGCGTTAGCAATAAAATGTTAAAAGATCATTAATTGGTATTACATTTTTATCTTTATGTGCAGGTGTGTGTGTGTGTGTGTATATATATATATATATATATATATATATATATATATATATATATATATATATATATATATATATATATATATATATATATATATATATATATATATATATATATATATATGGGCCGGGACTTTAACCCGTTAATTAAGATTAATTAATTACGTGACTTTAACGCGTTAATTAATTATGCACAAAAAAAAAAAAAACTATTTTTGCAGCGCGGAATGTTTTTCAATGAATGAGTTTCGACGGACCGATTATACTGGAACACCAACTAGCGCTCCGGAGTCACGACAATAACAAACCATGGGTGCGTCTCAATCAGCTCCCTAGTTCAGTAGTCAGGGCACTGATCAGGGAGTCAGCCCATTGACTTATGTCCTGATCAGTGCCCTGACTAGTGAACTAGGGAGCTGATTGAGACGCAGAGCATGAGTGAACATGAACGAAGAAGCTGATGAGACCGCTTTGCTCGGCCCCGTGGATGGGAATTTTTTTTTTTAAAAACGAAAGAATGGAAGCGTCGACAAGAGCACGGTTGTGTGCAAGCTAAGTTATACATCAAGGAATTTGCGTATCACCGCAGCACATCGAGCCTCAAATATCACAAATATGCTTTTGCTAAACTTAATGGCAAACATTGCGCTGGTCTGCTGGACTGAAATAAATAAACAATATTTTGTTGATTAAGCTTATGTATTCAGTCATTATTCAATGGTATACTAAAAATACATGTGAAAAATTACTTCTCATTGTTCTCAGGTCAAATATTTATATGCAATTAAAATGCGATTCATTTCGATTAATTAATTACAAAGCCTCTAATTAATTAGAATAATTTTTTTAATCGAGTCCCGGCCCTAATATATATATATATATATATATATATATATATATATATATATATATATATATATATATATATATATATATATATATATATATATATATATATATATATATATATATATATATATATATATATATGAGTGTTCCCTTTGGTTGGGCACTTGGAACTTAATTTAAATTACTATAAATCTCTTCCTGTTGATGCAGGAATGCAATACGAAATCAGTTATCTGATTTCAAAGGAAGGGAAATAATAAGTATAAATATATATATATATATATATATACACATATATATATATATATATATATATATATACACATATATATATATATATATATATACACATATATATATATATATATATATATATATATATATATATATATACACACACACATATATATATATATACACACACATATATATATATATATATACACACACATATATATATATATATATACACACACATATATATATATATATATATATATACACACACATATATATATATATATATACACACACATATATATATATATATATATACACACACATATATATATATATATATATATATATATATATATATATATATATACACACATATATATATATATATACACACATATATACTTATTACTTCCCTTCCTTTGAAATCAGATAACTGATTTCGTATTGCATTCCTGCATCAATAGGAAGAGATTTATAGTAATTTAAATTAAGTTCCAAGTGCCCAACCAAAGGGAACACTCATCACCATAATGGTGAGATATTTTAGGAAATCAACATAAATTTATGAAGTCAGCTTATGTGATGCTCTCCCAAAGTATTTAGTTGTATTTTCAATAACATTCGAGATGACTGGAAAATGAGTGAATGCAACTAAGAAGAACGATGACTGCAGAAGTGGAGGAAATGAGGGAAAAGTCTATTTAGAATATCCCCGCCTCAACCTTTGGCCCGCCCACCTGTTTTTTTTTTTGTGTGTGTTTTCTTTTTCCTTTGGCAAAATGGTACTCAAGCCAGTCAAGTAACGTTTACTTGGGTTTTCTAAGTAACAAAGGCATAGCATGCAAACAGTTCAGATTACTAAATTATTTTAAGTAAGGTCAACAAATTATTGGACATTAAGTAAAGTTCACTAAAAAAGTCTTAGTAAGAACAGCGTTGGATTTTACAGTGTATGAAGCCCATCCCTCTGAAAAACGCAATGGTGTTAGATTGGTTAGATGGCCAAATGTAGTTTCCTGTATTTTTATTGTCTGAAGTGCCAAGCACAGGTTGCGGGAAACGTCACGCCCCTTACCATTACGGGCAGAAGTCACATCTGCGGTGACTAGCAAGGGTTTATGATGTCAACCTGGGAAGAAGCTCGCTGTAGTCTAAACTGGAAGTTTTTGTAGGCATTAAACTGCCATACCTTTAAAAGAATATATCTCAGTTTGCATTGAACTTTCAGCGCTGTAATTTTGCAGATACTGTTTATGCTCAAGCAGTAACATTACACACTTACTAAATTTAAAAAAGTGAAATTGCACGCAACCACCCCTTTAAATAATTAATTTTATAACAAAAACACCATGCAAAAAAAATCTCATATATACCCTAAACACTTTTCCACTTTGTCGGTTATATTGAAAGGGTTTATGAGCATGATCAGCTGATCGAAAACTCTGGTTGGCCGTTGCGTTCACGCGATCAACAGACATGTCTGGATCTACAGTAAATGGTAGGAATGAGTGATGGATTTGTTTTAACAAGGTTCCTGTTAATTGTGGTCTGATCATAGATAAAGGGGCTTTCACACCGTAGAAACCTTTTCATAGTTCCTATAACTAATGGTGGAAGTACCCGCTTTTTGGTGTGTTCATACAGCAGGAACTATTTTAGTTCTAGGAACACCTTTTGTGGGAACTAAATTAGCTCCTCCTTCAGAATATATGGTCTAACCCTGCACAGACTAGTGACGTAAACATATGTTGTTTGGCCAAAAGCATGCAAAACATTGGCACTCAGCATTGTTTTTTAAATTGTGCAAACACAGTTTTTAGCGTATTTACTCATGGAAAAAAGTCCAGGCACTTTTACAGACAAACTTTACACTAAGGAGAAAATCCAACGTGACTTTGAAGAGCGAAAACATGATTATGTAATTTTGCTCAGCTAGTGACATTGGGCATCAACCACACGGCAAACTCTATATAATACTTTTTTTGTGTACCATTTACTTTCTTTGTTTAACAGTTCTGTCTAATAATAACAACAGATAAGATAGGACTGTTAAACAGATTGTAAACTAATGAAGATTGAAGAGAATGAGAGCACAGTGTGTGCTCAGGCTCAGGTTAAGTCATTCTCAGCGGCATCAAAATTAAAGTCCTGCACAACAACCAGAGCAGCAGGATATAAGTGACGGCTTACATCTCTTCAAAGTTCCAACTGGTGGAGCAAATGCAACCTGGGAAATTGTCCTGGGGGAACATTTAGCTCTCTGGGTTACTGGTGGCTACTTCCAATAACTAAATTCCTGGTGTGAAAGGCCCCTATACTGATGTTATTGAAGGATGGGGCAGTTAAAATGTATTGCTCAGTTCACATTTGTAGGTGGCTGTTAAACAAACTGTTTAAATCCCAAGTTTGGATAAAGGGTGAAAACACTAGAAAGGGACATCATTTCAAATCGACATCAAAGTGCAAGAAATAATAATAATAAAAAAATGTTGTGTGATCTAAAAAAAATAACTTTTCAAAGCTGATATCTGAGAATGAGACTTTTCTCTGGACATGAAACCAAGTTAAATACAGAGTGGATATGAAACAAGTACAAAAAATAGACAACATAGAAGTACCTGAGATTTGCAGGAAGTGAATTTTCATGAAATGAAGGATTTCCTTGTTATACCACACCTAAGTTAAACAAAAAGTTTGGGGAAAGTAAGATACAACTTTTGTTTCTGGTTGGACTGTACACCGTTTCTAGCTTTTTCATGTGAGTTTACAGAAGTTTAACTTCTCTTAAATCAGTTATGTTTGTTAGTTATGACAAAACAGGAAAAACATTGTTCTCCACAATGTATTTACTTCTCTGTAATTACAGAGATACTCACCACATCTTTATTATCACTCGATGGGGATTTTATACTTATAGCCAGATGTTGTTGTATAATGCTAAAAATATTAAAGAAAAATTTCCTGTTCATGTTCAGTGTGTTTTAAAGCTGGAGACATGTAGGAGAGGTCTTTCAAATTTAACCCAAATGGTTGACTAACCTATGTAGAAGTGGGCGGCTCTCTTGAGAAACAGTTCTGCATGAACAAAAGAGTTTCAGGCATCAAAGCGACAGACCATTTTCTAAACGTTTAGATTTTCCATATGCTGTTCTGCCAAACGATGCAACCAAGTGGTCTTGAAAATAATTTGTTTGCATTGTACTTTTTTTTGCATAAATGGTAATCTGAACTGTAACACTTCTTTAACTACATGCATGTTGTTGTATTTTTCAGATCAAGATGTCTGACTCAAGTAGCGGCAAGCCCATTGTGGTAACTTCCTCTGTCTCCCTCAAAGTGACCGCCCCTTCTTTCTACAACCAGCCCAAAAAGTTTGCATCCGTCGCTCCTCCACGCCCCAAAGCACAGATGGCCCCATCACAGCCGTCGCCATTTGTAAGCACTGGTGTAATTGGGCGAGTTGGAGAGATGCCCCCGCCCCCTTCAGCTCTTTGTGAGGGTAAGGCAATTTTCATGAAAGATGAAATGTGGTATTTCTAATATAAGACCAATCTGTGATAAAGAACAAGAAAAGTATTTTAAGAATCTGTTTTAAAACGCATATGTGGCAAAATCTTAGAAATGTACTCTTTGTATAAAGATTAGTTTGAAAAAACATCTAGAGTTTTATTTTAATGTCTTTAAAAATTGAATGTATCTTTAAAAATATATTTTATATATATATATATATATATATATATATATATATATATATATATATATATATATATATATATACACGAGGAAAATATATTTTCCTTACACTTTTAATACATATGAGTCTACACTATATATTATAAAAACAAAAAAAAGATTTTAAATATATTTTTCAGGGTTGTTTTATTATTATTATTATTATTATTATTATTTTTACAAATACCATGAACTTATAGCCTGACAAGCCAGACCCTCATCAAGATGTTTGGTCTGGAAACTCACCATTGACAGGGCTCAATCCGAAGGGCGGGATAAACGGTTGTCTTTCAAACTCCCTCTGCACGCGATAGGATAGCGCTACAACCAACCAGAGCAACGTGAAGCGGAGCTGGTTGATATATTAAACTTTCGCCGTATCTGGTCAGCAAAACTCTGAACACATCTTCCCTTTTTAAGAACTTCAGTGCCGTTCTTTGTTCTTTTCTCAGAGAAAAGCTTAACTCCAGATTTGCTTAACTCTAGATTTGCTGCCGCTAGGGTGCATCTAGAATTCTAGGCTAATGAAATTGTTCATTCATAAATATTTTAAGATTTCAGACAGTTGAACCACATGTGATTTTTACTAAACTAACCTAGCCTTATCATAAAAACCTCAACTTATTTGCTATTTAAAGAGTTATTGACCTTGAATCTTCATCATGAGGGTCTACAGGGGTTTTCTTTTTTTATATATTTTCCTGTTTCATGTGTTTTGCACCACACATAATAAGCAGTAAAGTAGTTGTTAAAAAATAATTTAAAAAATACAAATAGAATGTGAGACTATTTAAGTTTTCTCAAAAGAATTTTTGAGCCTTTATTCTTCATTATATCATATCACTAGTGGGGCATTGATCCTTTATCTCATTTTAAGAAAGCTCACTCTACTTGTTTTTAGCAAATGTAGTAATTCTCTCCTCGCTAGAATTACAACATATGCACTTTGCAACAGAGCGCATTTTCAGACACGTCTGTTAAAGTATTTACTTTTGAGCCAAGTGTGGAAAGCATTTTGTAGATAAACAGCTGAATATGAGCTGAATTACATTTCTGTCTGATGTGGTATATTCAAGTGCAAGTTCTGATGATCTAAAGAGTTTTTCCATATGTGAGCAAAGCATTGTATGATAATGTGCAGTATGTAGATAAGCTATGCTTTTGTGCTTTGTGTTGAGGTGAAAGAACAATGCAGAAAGCGATTTTGTCATTGTGAATTGGTGCGAGTGTAATGTAATTCACTGCCTTCGTTCATTAGACTTCCCGCCCCCTCCTCCTCCTCCTCTGGATGATGTCGAGCTCCCAGCCCCTCCTCCAGAATGCCAAATCACACCCCCTGCATCTGATGCCCTTCCTCCTGCATTCCCAGCCCCGCCCCCAGTTGCAGAAGACCTGCACCTCCCTGCACCTCCCGAGGAGTTAATCTCTGCACCTTCTGCCTCTTTCCCCCCACCCCCACCACCACCACCACCACCTCCTCCTCTCCCCGAGACTGGTTCAGGTGTCAACTCTCAGGTAGGTTTCCAAATATTAGATTTATTACGATTTGATTTTAATCTTAACAAGTCTTTACGTGCCCTTTTGTCATTCCCAGCCTTTATGACTTTCTTATTTCTGGTTAAGATCAAAAAGCTTTCACAGAAAGAAGACAAGGAGACTTGGTGGTGGAATGAGGAAGTCCAGGAGAGTATCCAGAGGAAGAGGTTAGCTAGGAAGAAGTGGGACAGTGAGAGGATGGAGGAAAGTAGACAAGAATATAGGGTGATGTAGCTTGAGGTTAAGACAGGTGGCAAAGGCCAAACAGAAAGCGTATGAGGACATGTATGCAATGTTAGATAGTAAGGAAGGTGAGAGGGATGTGTATCGGTTGGCGAGGCAGAGGGATAGAGATGGAAAGGATGTGCAGCAGGTTAGAGTGGTTAAAGATAGAGACTGATGACATACCAGTGGAGGTATGGAAGTGTCTAGAAGAAATGGGAGTAGAGTTTTTAACTAGGTTGTTAAAGGTTTTAGAGAGTGAGAGGATGCCTGAGGAGTGGAGGAGAAGTGTTTTGGTGCCGATTTTTAAGAACAAGGGAGATGTGCAGAGTTGTGGAAATTACAGAGGTATTAAGTTGATGAGCCATACAATGAAGTTGTGGGAAAGAGCAGTGGAAGCAATGCTAAGGGGAGAAATGGACATTTGTGAGCAGAAGTATGGTTTCATGCCAAGAAAGAGCACTACAGATGCATTATTTGCTTTGAGAATGTTAATGGAGAAGTACAGAGAGGGTCAGAAAGAGCTGCATTGTGTCTTTGTAGATTTAGAGAAAGCATATGACAGAATGCCAAGAGAGGAGCTGTGGTATTGTAGTAGGTCTGGAGTGGCAGAGAAGTATGTTAGAGTGGTCCAGGATATGTATGAGAGCAGTGGTAAGGTGTGCTGTAGGTGAGACAGAGAACTTTACGGTGAAGGCGGGACTGCATCAAGGATCGGCTCTGAGCCCCTTCTTGTTTGCGGTGGTGATGGACAGGCTGACAGCTGAGTTCAGACAGGAATCTCCATGGACTATGATGTTTGCGGATGACATTGTGATCTGTAGTGAGAGCAGGGAGCAGGTGGAGGAAAGTCTAGAGACGTGAAGGCTTGCTCTGGAGAGAGGAGGAATGAAGGTTAGTCGCAGCAAGACAGAATACGTGTGGGAATGAGAGGAAACCAAGTGGAACAGTGAGGTTACAGGGAGAAGAGGTAAAGAAGGTGCAGGATTTTAAGTACTTATGGTCAACAGTCCAGAGCAATGGGGAGTGTGTGTAAAAGAGGGAAACAAGCGTGTGCAGGCAGGTTGGAATTCGGGTTGTGCCGATGGACGATATCATCGTCCATCATGATGGCTGACTGAAATCACGATGGAGCGCCGCCATCGTGATGCCAAAAAAGATTTTTAGATAGATTCCTAGCCTTTTCCTCCGTAAAGATGCGTCCTATGCCGGTCTGCGCGTTGAGATGAATGTGGGACACGAGCTGGATAGACACCTTTTCGAATATCTCTGTCTTCATGTTTTCTCCTAATGTTGCAAAGCAACACTTGTTGTAAAAGGGCTGAAGAGCGAATTTTATCTTCCACAGGGTCAAGACATTTAGGCTATGTTTGATTATGCACTGCCAGAGAAAACGAAAATCGCAGGGTGTGAAATGCGCTATTCAAATAAACTTGACATGCCTCAATTCTAATAACAAGCACAAACATAACATTGAATAAAATAACTTCAGAAATCTGAGAATTGGGTGACCAGGTCGCAAAACAGAATTAAAAAGCTGGCAAATCTTAAATTGGGCTCAGCCCACCTCTCTCATCCAGGGCTGCAATGTTACATCTGCAAATGTATTTCCTTTGTAAACAAAGCTTTGTGCTTTACTCTTGTGGTAATATTCACGTAAAACAGCATTCACATACAAAACACTGGGTTAATAATGAAAATGTAGCTTTAAGTAGAAAAAAGTATTTATGTAAAGAGATAAATTAAAATAAAAAGTGCACAACCCTTGTTAAGTGGAAGGAAGCTACTTTTTTCCCCCATCACGTGCAACCTAGTGCGGGTGAATCCTTATTTTGGTTACTAAAATAATGAAATTATAGTTTTTAAGTAGAAAATAGTATTTATGTAAAGAGATAAAATACAGAGCGTAGTAAAGTATATCTTTTTATAAAAATAAAAACAAACGACGATATCATCGTCTATCGCAATGTTTTACTGTAAACATCGTCAACTGCCAATTTAGGGGACATCACCCAACCCTAGTTGGAATGGGTGGAGAAAAGTGTCAGGCCTGTTGTGTGATAAATGAGTACCAGCAAGAATGAAAGGAAAGGCGTACAGGACAGTAGTGAGACAGCGATGTTGTATGGTTTGGAGACAGTTGCACTGAGGAAAAGACAGGAGGAAGAGCTAGAGGTAGCAGAGCTGAAGATGTTGAGGTTCTCTTTGAGAGTGACGAGAATGGATAGGATCAGGAATGAGTGCATCAGAGGGACAGCACATGTAAGATGTTTTGGAGACAACATTAGAGAGGCCAGGTTGAGATGGTTTGGACATGTTCAGAGGAGGGAGAGTAAATATATTGGTAAAAGGATGCTGGGGTTAGAGCTGCCAGGCATTAGGTCGAGAGGAAGACCAAAGAGGAGGTTTATGGATGTAGTGAAGGAGGACATGAAGGTAGTCGGTCTGAGAGAAGAGGATACAGAGGATAGGACTAGATGGAGGCAGATGATTTGCTGTGGCGACCCCTAAAGGGAACAGCTGAAAGAAGAAGACTCCATTCTTACTAACAATGCACCATTCTTTTTTTGTTTTTTTTTGTTTTTTTTACTAAAATAAAGTTTTGATAATCAACTAATCACATTTGTTTAATATACAAACATTTAAATTGGACAGTAGGAATCAGTATTTTTGAAAATGATGATATCATTTTATTCCTATTTAAATAATTTAAACTTTGGTTATAATAACTTTTTCATAACATGAAAACATAACACTTAAAGGCTTAGTTCAACTCAAAATGAAAATTGTCATTAATTAATCCTCCTCATGTCATTCCAAACCTGTAAGACCTTCATCATCTTCAGAACACAACTGAAGATATTTCTGATGAAATCCGAGAGAGTTTCTGAACCACCCAAAGGCAGCAATGTCGTTGTAACTTTTAAAACCCAGAAAGGTAGTTAAGTCATTGTTAAAATAGTCCATATGACTCCAGTGGCTTAACCTTAATGTTATGAAGTGACGAGAATTACTTTGTGCACAAAAATATTAAATAACGACTTTAATCAAGAATTTCTTCTCTTCCACGTCATTCTTCTATGCTAATCGCGTAGTAAAAACAGGACATATACAGTCCCTGACAAAAGTCTTGTCGCTTATCTATTTTCTAGAAATACCTGATATTAACCTGACTTTTAATTAATTAATTGGTGTTAGAAATAGCTCGTATGAAAAGCTAAAACCCTCCCAAATGATGTTTAATGCACTGAAATAAATAAATTTCACAGAAAAGATATTTATCATTTAATCAAGACAGAAAGGTCAAATTTTGGCAAGACAAAAGTTTTGTCGCCTATACAGAAATGTAACAAATTTACTGCAAATACAAAAATATGTCAGCAAATTAAGTTGTGGTGCTGTGAGATTCAAATTTAATATCTTGTATGACTTCCATGAGCTTGAAGGACTGCATCCATGCGGTTTGGCAAGGATTCATACAATTTATTGATGAAGTCATCAGGAATAGTTAAGAAAGCAGTCTTGCATGCCTCCCAGAGTTCATCAATATTCTTTGGTTTCGTCTTCCATGCGTCCTCTTTCATCCTACCCCACATATGCTCAATGATGTTCATGTCTGGTGACTGGGCTGGCCAATCCTGGAGCATCTTGATCTTCTTCGCCTTGAGGAACTTTGATGTGGAGATGGAAGTATGCGATGGAGCACCGTCCTGCTGCAGAATTTGGCCTCTTTTATGGTTGGGAATATAAGAGGTAGCTAAGATTTCTTGGTATTTTAGACTATTGATGTTGCCTTCCACCCTGCAGATCTCTCGCACACCCCCATACTGGATGTAACCCCAGACCATGAGTTTTCCGCCACCAAACTTCACTGTTTTCTGGGTGAATCTCGGATCCATTCGGGCACCAGTAGGTCTCCTGCAATATTTGCGGCGACTGTGGTGTAATTCAACAGAAGATTCATCTGAAAATCCACCTTCTGCCACTTTTCCTGCGTCCATCCTTTTAGCAGGCTGTGGGCCTTGGCAAATGCCACACGGTTTTTCAATTGTCTTTTGTTTAGTGCTGGCTTCTGGGCACTGATTCGACCATGGAGGCCATTTCGAGGCAGAATCCGACAAACTGTTCTGGTTGACACAGGGACTTCAGGAGACCAGGTCTCGTGGAGCTCTGCTGCAGTGGAAAATGGGCTGGCCTTGGATTTTCGAGCCAACAAACGGTCCTCTCGAGCAGTTGTCTTGTGGCGTCTGCCTGACCTGGGCTTGTCAAAAACGTCTCCAGTCTCTTCAAATCTTTTTTTTATCCTCTGTACTTGACGCTGAGACACATTGAAGGTGTCTGCCACATCAGCAGTGGATCTGGTCTTCAGCCTCTTGATAATCAAAACTTTAGTCTCTGGGTGAATCTTAGGCATGTTTGCAGAGGTCTAGTTGCAGTTGATGTGAAGGTCTAGCGTACTGGGGTTCTTTTTATACACACCTGAGACCTAATTGATCCATTATTAGTCACAGGTGAAGCTCATATGACAAGGTGACAACACTTATGTCTTTGCAAAAATTGACTCAATGGGCTTTACCAAGCTGTGAATATTAGAATACTTTTTGAAAATTTTGTTTTTCACTGAAACATTATCACAAAAGATGGTGGGATTAAAATGAGCCATTTCTTGTAGAAAAATCTTGATTAGAAATATATTTCAGCGGCACTTTAGGTCAATTTGTACACAAGCGACAAGACTTTTGTCAGGGACTGTAATATAATATATAATAATCTAATCTAAATTAATATAATGAACACCCAGCTGGTTGTTATCGCAGAATAAACCCCGACAGAATGATCAGGACATTGCATCACTCTGAAGGGGTTTATTCTGCTATATGGCTACTAGTCTCAAATAAATAATTATTAGACACAAAATATTGTCTCGAGATTAAATATTTTATTAGCTCTTACGCAAAGATTCCGCGAAGAAAAACAGTTCCAACCTGCTTTAAGCTTTTATCTATTTCTGAAGATTTGTCATATGCCCTTGCTAAATGTTGAAAATGAATGCTGAAAGGGTTAGTTCACCCAAAAATGAAACCAAGCCTATGATTTACTCACCCTCAAGTTATCGTAGCTGTATAAGACATTCTTCTTTCAGACAAATACAATCGGAGTTATATTTAAAAAGTCCAGGCTAATGTTAATCCAAGTAGTTGTGTTTGAAGTCCATAAAAAATGCAGCTGTCCGTCAAATAACGTGCTCCGCACGACACCGATGGGTTAATAGAGCCTTCTGATTCGAATCGATGCGTTTGTGTAAGAAAAATATCTATATTAAAAACATTATAAAGGAAATCTGCCTTGAAGTTTTCCATTGTAACCCACGGCTGTTTAAGCCACAAGATGGCGCCAGCGTTAAGCATAGAAGTAGTACCGGTCAAGATAACTCGTAGTACCCGTATGTGCGGTTGTTATCTGGAAATAACATACCGCTGGAATGCGCGATTGACCAATCAGAATCAAGTATTTCACAGAGCCGTGTAATAATATAATATAATAATAATATAATATAATATAATATAACTCTCTCCCCTAAAGGATTATTAGGAACAACTGTTCAATGTCTCATTAATGCAATTAACTAATCAACCAATCAAATGGAATTTGCTTCAATGCATTTAGGGGTGTGGTCCTGGTCAAGACAATCTCCTGAACTCCAAACTGAATGTCAGAATAGGAAAGAAAGGTGATTTAAGCCATTTTGAGCATGACATGGTTGTTGGTGCCAGACTGGCCGGTCTGAGTATTTCACAATCTGCTCAGTTACTGGAATTTTCTTGCACAACCATTTCTAGGGTTTACAAAGAATGGTGTGAAAAGGAAAAAACATCCAGTATGCAGCAGTCCTGTGGGCAAAAATGCCTTGTTGATGTTAGAGGTCAGAGGAGAATGGGCCAAATGATTCAAGCTAATAGAAGAGCAACTTTGACTGAAATAACCACTCGTTACAACCGAGTTATGCAGCAAAACAACCTGGATGATACTCCCCATAATTACAGTTTAATGGAACAGTATCAAGACTCATATTCTGACTAGAATTGAGTATGACGATGTCAGGCTAGTAGTAAAAATGATTGTTTCCCATATTACCGCTTGAACTGAGTTGGGTACAGAGATCTGTCATGCCACATTAAAGAGCCCCAAAACATCACTGTATTGTTGAATTAAAAAAAAAAATCTGATGGCAATTTACGTTTTTCTTCATTTTGGTGCATCGTTAATTCTCAATCTTTATGGCCTGATATGGCATTCCAGATTGCATTGCATTTTACAGTCTTCTGTAGTGACTCTTTTTGTAAAAAGAGAAGATGGGAAAGCTGAGCAGTTTGCTGCAGTAAACTCTGCTGTCCTGTGAGAGACAGTTAAGTGTGCTGTCTGCTGACTTGTCCATATAAGCCCTGGCTCTATTTATGGATGTGTTATTGTGGTGAGTGCGATGTAATTGGGCTACATCATCACTCTCGCAGGGCCTCGTTTCATCAAACCGACCCGCTGTTGCTACTAACAGCAATGAAAATACAGTGCAAATCCAACGTTTTTCTTGAAACGTTTCCTTGCTATAATAAAGATTTTTGGGATGGGCAAAACTCACTGATCTTTTGTCTGAACAACAAGTTTAACTTATTTGTCTTAAGAAAGCTACGTGTTCACTGGAGGACATGTTCTTGTGTTCCAAAACAGCTGGACGGAGCATGCTGTTCCACACGTAGGCTCTCGTCGGGCTCCCGTCGGTGGCAGTTTGCTCGATTCAGCATGTTGAATCGGTGTCTGGGCCATTGGTGAGAGTAGGAATTGGATTGATTGGATGTTCAGTTTAGCGAATGAGTCAGTGCATGAGAATTCAAGCGAAAATTATGAAAGGGAGCGAGTAAGTTGAGACGGAACAGGCAGAAGGCTGATCTAATGTTATGCTATCCTATTAGAGTATTTAAAATGTGAATATTTTCATAACATAAGCCACTTAAAAGGAATTAAGTTAACTGACATTTAAAATGGTAAGCAAACGCTGCTTTGTTTACATTTCATGTATCTGCGTATATCCTTGTTTCAGTTTCTCCTTTTGTATATCAAATATAGACTATTGATACCTGCTGATATAGACAGTTTATTCCTTACACACAGGCGCAGAATGCATGTGCTAGTTTGCTGTCGCTGTAGTCTGTGCCGTGCATTCAAGTTAAGATTTAGTCCAGACACTGGTGACACGAGGCGACAAAACTGTCGGTTTTTAACGCAGCTTGTTCTTTGATGTCGTGGTGTGTCCCTGGCTTTACAGTACGTGCACTTGCATGTATTTACCGTGTACTTGCCTAAGAAAGTACTGGTTAATATAAGGTAACTACATGTTAAGGTTACGTTTAGGTGTAGGTTCATGGTTTGTGTATAGTTATTACGCAGTTGTGATTGGCGTTACATTTATAGAGATCGCTAATGTGTCGTCATCATGGCGTATTCTCAGTGGTGAGTGCAAAGCATTTTGGGAATCCGCGGCACAAACGGGCGCCAGAGTCCTTATTTGAATGGAGGTAAGAACGCAATGTTTAAGATGCCATCTACCTGCTGTGTTATAAACGGCAATAGGGATTCTCACGATAGAAGTGGCATAAAGCTTAAGAACGGGATATCCTTTTATCGTTTTCCATCGAGGAAAATAATAGTACAACTAAGACACTTTTCAGAGGTGACAAAAAGACGACGAATGGCATGGATAGCAAAAGTAAGGAGGCCCAAGATTACCTTCATAATAAAGTAATACAACCAATAAAACAGTTGATTTTCTTTTTTTATCTAAGTGTAATTTAAAAATAAACAGATTAGAGCGTTTGAGGACAAGAAAAGATAACCAATGCAATATGATGACTGTCCAAAAGATGGCATTAACAGTACATTGTACATTAAATGGAGTTGGATACATTTTATTGATATAGATCTCATGTTTAATTCTTGCATCTAAACACAATATAGCGTTAGTGCCAAGATTTTTCATAAGGCATAGAATAAAGGCATAGATTCGCAAACTTTGCTTACAATCCCTAATGGTCTAATTGTCCTTTAAGTTTGTCAGAAGTTCTCGTTTCTAATCTGCCCTCGTAATTTTTTTTTCCTCATCAAAACTGAATATCATCACGTTGTACATCGAGCATGGACAATTTTTGTGCATTTTGTTTCCTGATTTCAACAGAACAAATAGAAAATCTCTGCAACGACGTTAAGTGTTAGATTACGAGCCACAAGAGAAATCCGCGCCACTGAAAACAGTGGCAACAAGTGGGAGATCGCCTCTTATTTAAAGGTCCTGTTCTTCAAACTTTAGTTAGTGTGAAATGTTGCTGTTAGAGCATAAATAATACCTGTAAAATTATAAAGCTCAAAGTTCAATGCCAAGCGAAATATTTTATTTAACAGAAGTTCCCTTTCAAAGCCTACAGCGAACGGCACTTCCTTCTGTAATGACGTCACTAGAACCGTTTGTTGACTAACCCTCCGCCCACAAGAACACGCAAAATAGGGGGCATGGTCTTGTTGCTCTCCCACGTGGAGAAGAGCGCGCATTCAGCGCTTGCATCTCCCCATTATAGTAAGAGGCGGGACCTTTCCGGGCAAAGTGCGCTAAGCTGCTGTCCAATCACAACACGGGAAGTGCTGGCCCAATCAGAGCTCGTTACGTGTTTCTGAAGGAGGGACTTCATAGAACAAGGAAATCATCAGGTCGTTTTTAGGACAGAGGAAACAGCGGTGTTCAGATAAGTAAATAATGTGAAAAATACTGGGGTTTTTTACACGCAAAACATGAACTCATGTTATATTGCACACTGTAAACATAATCAAAGCTTCGAAAACATGCGAAGAACGGGACCTTTAACAAACAAATGAAATGATGCTCTTCTAGTTAACCAGAGATGTTTGGTTTGTATTAGTAGCTGCATTTTGTATGATTATATTTAGTTTTTCGCTCTAATTTTTAATTATTTTCATGCCAGAACACTAGCCTCTATGCCAGGCCATGTAAACTGGCTAAACATACCCATAAATCTTTGCGTCCTGATGATGTTGCTGCCCAGTTGTATTGTACATTTATTGTGTTACATTATTATTATATAAGACGAAGAACAGCAAACATTTGATGATGAAAAGACTTTTGGAGCACCCAGAATGTGCTGTGCTTTAATAAAATACTCATAAGTAATTACAGACTCCCACGACACATGATTTTGCAGTTAGTTGAGGAATTGCGACCAACATTACAGAAGCCAACGAGCCGACACACAGCATAACCGGTCATTCTTCAAGTGACTAATGCCTTTTTTTTCTATTTCTTTTTTTGTTGTTGAAAAATGTGTAAAAAGCTTCTCAATTTTAATTTCTACCGTGCTGAAGTTAAAAGCACGCTGTTGTTTCTCCATTTTGATTTTAGGTTTAAGTTACCTCAGAAGCAGTTTGCGCATTGTTGGTTGCTTGGTAACAGACCTGACAGTTAATTACCCAACTCAATGGAGCGTTTTCATATTTCCTAACTACAGATAAATGTGATTTTGTAAGATAGGATAAGAATCCTAAATCAAGTTAAGATTTGCTTCTATAATGCAAAATTGTGAAAATTTCTTAAGTTAAGAACTACGATAGAAAGTTAATGTAATATGCCCCAGGACTGTAAAATTAAGTGCTGCCAAAAATATATCTTTAAAATAACTGATACGGTACTGATATAGTGCGCGTCCCTAATATTAATTTTGCGCACCACCAAAAATGTGATTTCATGCTGAAATAAGCACAAAAATAAAAAAAAACAGTACACATTGCATTGCTATAACTGAAGACATCACTAATTGGCTGCTACCTAAACTAGTTGACAGTAGTGCCTGATCCCAAATATTTTCTAAAATTAAGTGTGCTTATTTCTACTGCCAAGCAGTGGAGTTGATTGTCATGAGATATTCATCTGTTTTGGGTTATTGCATTTAAAAACAGAAATACTTCGATTCTAAAATACGCATAAAAATGTATACTAAGTTGAGGTGCACAATGTTTTTTTTGTTTTTTTTTGTTAATAAGAAGATGTGCATAAACTATGACAGAAAGACTTAAATTTACAGAATAAATGCCTTGATGTGCAACAATAAACTTTGCCTAAACGGATGACATGACTGGATAACTGGACTAACCCGAGCATCAGTAACGTGAGTGTTTCGTCTGCATGCTCTAAGGCACAAGTCATTTGATGTATGAAAAATTAGCACCAGTGGCTTCTTTTTTATTATAGTTTACAGATCATTTGTGCCAATTTCCCAGAAAGTAGCAATTTATTCTCTTGAACACATGGGATGGAAACAGTGCTTTATTCAAAAAAAAAATTGTGATATTCCAATTTGGTTAAATTCAGAACTTTGGATGGCAACAACTATAGAAAGTGCATGTTTCTTCATTGAAGATGTGTAGTGATTGAACAGTGCTGCGGTTTTCTGAGAGCAAGGCTGTAATTTGTTTGTGTCTTTCTCAGCTCTTCCAAATTTTTAAGAGCTTTTGTGGATTCATTTAATTGTCAGGGCGGATTCACCAGCACATTCTGCCCCTTTATTTTCTCATACACTTTGATCAAATTACTTTAACTAGACATCTATATAATCTACGAAGACTTCTCAAGTTTTCTTTTGTATATTCTTCACACGTTTAATGTACTTTGGATTGTTTTTCAGCTCTGACCCTGTGGTTTTCTGTTCACATATTCCTTTTTATTGCTTTGTACTCTATCCCACCCTTTTATTGCCTCACATTTATATACTCTTGCACTCTTTCCAACACTACATCTGATTTCATGGCTGATTCACCCTTTATCATTCTCCTCTCCTAAACCACATCCTTTCCAACCTCTTCTACACCCCACATTCATCTCGTCTCATCTTTTCCCCCCATAATTTCTCTCTCCCATATTGTCTCTCGTTTGTTGTCCATAGAGGCTGTTAGAGAAACAGACGAGTTTTGACAGGCAGCTGGGCTCTTTGACCGATATGCTGTCAGAGATGGAGACTAGTGGACCTTTCAACCCAAAGGTAAATGCACAAACTTTAACCTCTGACATTCTAATCTTGACCTTCAAGAGTCAGTTTATTTCCCTTGAATTTCCCTCGAATGGAATAGTTCATCCCAAATTTTGAATTCTGTCAATATTTACTTGACCTAATGCCATTCCAAGGCTTACTTTCTGTAGATCACAAAAAGGAGATGTTTTGATTAATGCTGCTCTTTTTTACATAGAGGTCTACAGATATGGAATTTTTGATGGCAGATGCCAATGTTTTAGGATTTTTTAGGGTTGCCATTGACCAATACAAAGCTGTAAAGATATATATTTTTTTATATATAATATCACACTAAAAATAGTAAATAACACTGCGATATTATTTATATTTATTTTACATAGTATTTACTAAATTAAGAATAAATAATTTGAAAATGAATCAATTTGAAAACTAATAATTTGAACTTGATGCAGTCATCCTCCTTGATGCTGTAATCCTATTATAGTATTATTTTTTTTAAAAATAAAGCAATTATTAAATAAGGGAGAATTTGTGTTTTTTATGAACCACTAATCTTTGGGTGAATTAAGCCTTAAACTAAATATTTTGTTTCCATGACTAATAATAACTGTATAATAAGGAACAAATATTTTTCACAATCTTAATCTTGCGACATTCTGATGCCACAATTTAGAGATTTTGTAAGTTCCATTTCCCCATCTGATGTGTGACATATTTCTGTATTTGTCTGTTTGTTTGCTCAGTTGCCTAGCCAGTTTTCATCAGCAGCAGCACCAAAGCCAGTAGCACCACCACCAACCGCCCCTAAGCCTGCCCTCTCCTTTTTGCCCCCTCCTGAGCTGCAGGATCGTCCTCCCCCTGCCCCTTGGGCTGAGGAGCTACGTGCCCGAACACGACCAGCCAATCAGAGCACAGCCTCTGCCACTGCTCCTGTACAGTCATTGGCTAAAGGTCCAGCTGTTGCTGCAAAAAGCAACTTCCCTCCCAGTCAGCTGAATTCAAATTTTGGTTCCAAAACAGTTAGTGCTGCACCTTCTGGAGGCGCGAGAGGATTTAACCATGCCGTTAAAACCCCTGCCCAAAGCTCTTTCCCACCACCTCCTCCTGCCGCTCCTCCAGCCCCTGTTGCTCCTCCAGTGAATTTTCCCGCCCCCACACCTGCTTTCAATCACTCTGAAACATCTCCCATTGGCAGTCAGCAAAGCTTTGCTCCGCCTTCTCCTGTGGCACCCAAGAAGTCACCCATTGGCAGCCAGCAAAGCTTTGCTCCACCCTCTCATGTTGCACCTAAAAATTCACCCATTGGCACCCAGCAAAGCTTTGCTCCGCCCTCTCATGTTGCACCTAAAAATTCACCCATTGGCACCCAGCAAAGCTTTGCTCCATCCTCTTCTGTTGCACCTAAAAATTCACCCATTGGCACCCAGCAAAGCTTTGCTCCGCCCTCTCCTGCTGCACCTATGAAATCACCCGTCTCATCGTTCAGCAGACCAGCAGGAAACACTGTTCCACCAAAGGTGGGTGTTCCTTAGATTGTAACGTTATGCAGTAATTTAAATAAAGGTACTGGTTAGATAAGATAACAGGGCAAGAACATTTTTTTTTAAATGAATGCTAATAACTTCAGATAAATGTTTATTTCCTGAATTAAGACAGTTTTACAGTTATGGAAAGCTTAAGTGTAAGGCTTTAGTTTGGTAAATGAAATAGTCTTAAATTTTGAGATTTATTCTGAAAAGACACATTAAATTGATCAAATGTGACATTAAATAAATCCAATAAAATTCTATTAAAAAATTATTGAAATGGATTTCCACAAAAAAATCAAGCATCAATATTAGTCATTTCTAAAGGATCATCTGATACTAAAGACTGAAGTAATAATGCTGAAAATTCAGCTTTGCTATCACCGAAATAAATTGCATTTTAATATATTATTGTAATATTATTAAAATAGAAAAGTTATTATTAAATTGTTATTATTAGTTATTATTAAATTGTATTCATATTTCACAATATTGCTGGTTTTAATGTATTTGTTTACTGAATATTCTGCTTGGTGAGGATAAAAGACTTCTTTCAAAAACATTTTAAAAATATTACTTAAATAATATTACTGATATTATTTAAAACCGACCCATAACTTTTGAATAGCATTAAGTTATAGGATAAATAAAAATAAAGCACGCAAATGGATTATATTGAAGTATAGTGTTAAAGCTTAGGTTTTAGTTTTTGCATATGCATATATTCTGCATAAATGGAATCGACAATAATAAATCAAAATAAATGCAACATTTATCTATGTGCAGTAAAGGTAACTGTAGATGTAAGAAAAGACCAGTCACATTTCAGTATGCAAATGGTTGTCGGAAAAAAGCCAATTGCTGTTAATTTGCAAATACTACAGTCATGGTGATTGGCTAAATTTTGAATTCTAAACATTTATCAGTGTAAATCAATGGAAGATGTTAACATTGCTTAAAATGTATAAAGTTGACACACAAAAAAAGTCATTTCTAAAAAAATGGCAAACATTTGCTGTTGTTTTCAGGTGTCTGGTTCTGGTGGAGCTCCTCTCACTATGAGGGAAGTAGAAGAGCTGGAGAAAATGACTAAGGACTTTATCAAAGACATGGACAAACATCCTCCTGTAATCACCTCTCCAGCTTCAGGTACACACCTTGTGGATCACCTCACCTTGTGTACTCACCCACACCCTTAAAGGGATCCCCTGGTGTTGAGACTTGTATGGCTTAATATAGCATAAACAATGTCTCTTACTGAAATATGTTGTAGAAAACCCATGAAAGATCTACATTATTTTAAAAAATCGATTTTATATTTGGACCATGGGTGGCGCCATTTTGTTTGCGTTCTAGGTTGATGAAGTAGAATGGTTGCTCTCGGCAATCAGCTGGCGTTACCCGTAGCTATTTGTACCAAAACGCAACTCGAAAATTGATTCATTGTTAAACAAAACCAATGAATTGCTTTGTATTGTACTTAAAAACACACTCAAACATACATGTGCACACAAACTCACCTACACAAAGTCACAAACAGATCGGCGGGTGGGCACACACACCTGACAGACTGTTCTGTCTCAATCGAGGTGTTGGGCATCCATGACAGGGGCTGAATCCGAAATCGACCCCCTATACCCTGAAATAGGGCATTATTTGAAGGGACGGCCATTTGTAGTGGTGTCCGAAACCAAAGTGGACATGTTCGAGTGCACTCATTCAGTCTCAAGTTGCACCGCAATAACGAGTGTACAGCCGATTTACACACAACAGCTGTCCGAATTCACGCACTCGTTTTCATTCACTCCTTCAAGTTGTATTAGTGAACTAAAGTAGGGAATGTTATTCGTGCCTTAAAAATAAAAGTTTAAAGATTGAGGTTTTAATTCACTGAGCTTGTGCTCAAACTTTAATGCACGAACCAACATCCCATGCATCATCACCAAAACATCCTGCCTCTCTTCCTCATGCCCCCTATCCCATGGTCCTATACCTAGATAGTTCCCTCTGCTGGTCACACTAGGTATTACAGTTAATCTGATTCTACTGCATATCAATCGTCTATCTATGATATCAATACAGGAAATAGTGAATGAGGGTGATGTATGCATGCACGCACGCAGTGTGTGTATCCTCGCCGATCTGTTGGGGTGTGTGTGAGTCTGTGAGAGAGAGAGTTTGTGTGCACATGTATGTTTGAGTGTGTTTTAAGTACAAGTACAAAGCAATTATTTGGTTTTGTTTAACTCTGAAACAATTTTCGAGTTGCGTTGTGGTAAAAATAGCTACGGGTAGCGCCAGCTGATTGCCGAGTGCAACCATTCTACGTCATCAACCTAGAACGCAAACAAAATGGCGCCGCCCATGATCCAAATATAAAATCTATTTTTTTAAATAATGTAGATCTTTCATGGGTTTTCTATTACATATTTCAGTAAGAGACATCATTAATGTTATATTAAGCCATACAAGTCTCAACACCAGGGGATCCCTTTAAGATTTGATCACTCTCTTTCATTTGTTCTAATTTCAGTGATTTCCTGGTTTTGATGTTAATTTAAGCCTCAGTCTCAGTCATCCGTATGGCTCTTGTTTAACGCACGGCAGACAAGCTGCGATAAACATTGACTCGGTAATGGCGCTAGGCTTTTCTTGCTCTTTTTTTTCCGTCTCCCTCTCTCTTTATCTATCTGTGTAGGGTTTTAGCTTGTTTAGCTTCTCTGTCTCAGTTTATTACTTCATTATCAGTGTCTTAAACACCACAGCAGTTCACCTCTTCCGTGTCTGGATCTCTCTGGATGAGTGTTGTAATGATCTCGCTCTGTCTTCGTCAGCACTGAGGTGTTTTTTTTTTTTTTTAGGTTTCTTAGTAGCTTAGATGTTCTTGCAGGTGAAAACTAAAAATACTTTTTGATTAGTTTTTAATTTGATCAACCTACTTTCACATACAACTGAAATAAAGTTTGATTTGTGTATTCATGTCCTGTGTTTCATGGTTTATTTTTAAGTCTGATATATTCTTGGTCATAGATTTGATTTAGTTCTTTATTACCCGGCTTGTTGTTTGCTAAGATGACGGTTCAGCTTTATCACAGTAATAAATTTGAATGGGATTTTTACTTCTATAACCTAACTGTTGCATTCTATATAGAGAATGGCAACAGTTGCTAAGGTAGGATTGATCAGAAATGCTTTTAAGGTGGGGCTGTGCTGTTGAACTGAGGCCCTGTTTACACCTGGTATTAATGCTGTGTTCCAGGCAAGCCATAACCCGTGTTTTTCCAACCTTCTACCCTTGAAAGATCACTGGAACGCCAGTCAAACCCATGACTTCCCACCTGTGAACTCGTACTAGATCCACGTACTCCCAGCTATGTGCTCTGACGTCACGTAGCCTGCGAAACAACAATGGCAACCCCTACGGATATACAAATAAAATAAAAGATATAAAAGCTTCTCTTGCCTTATGCACCATTTTTTATCCTCTGTTTCCCTCCAATAAGCAAGGAGTAAGCACCTTTAGCTAAGGAACATAAGCCTTGTACGGTCCAACATGCTTCGTTTACATCTAGCTACCACAATTCCTTTACGCTCAGACAGTTTGGCATGACTTCGCCTGGAATGCTACAAAGTCGCAAGTCGTGGTTTAAAGCTGTAATTACGAGCTCAAGAGCCTGCCTGGAACGCAGCATTAGATACATTTTGGCCAATCGGATCACAAGTGGACGACACTAAGTACCAGTAAAAATGGGTCTAAAACATTTTGAGCTTATCCACTATCCGCAATTTCCAGTGGTAGTCGAAAACGCATTTGACCAGATTGCTTTCGTAGTGTAAACTCTCCGCAGAAGACCACTGACATTATGGGAGGCGTGCTTGCCATATGGGATTTAAAATTTGTTGGCGGGAGACCCAATTTTGGTTTGAAGATGAAAAACGTACCAAGCACTATGTTTGGAGTGATCTTGCGACTGTCAGAGCAAGACCATTTCCGTCGTCTCCAGGTGCGTTCATATGTAAATTGCACTAGCTTGTTTTGTCCATTAGATCGAAAGATCTGGTAAAAAGTCCATACATTTACCCACCCCCTAGACTTTCCCCTTGAAGAAATCAGGACCGAAGTGGTTGAAAGTGGTAGCCTGACGTTGTCATACTCAATTCTAGTCAGAATATGAGTCTGATACTGCTCCATTGGGCTGTAATTATGAGGCGTGTTTTAACCGAACCAGGAAAGACCTCAATTGGATAGACCTACAACCAATAAGAGCGACGGAGCGACGCATAGTTGTCAAATGTCAACAGAACTCAACTGCACTGTGTTGCCAAGTCCCTTTGATGATGTGGATGATTACATTACTGTTTATCATCTGTCCATCATCGTCTAAAGCCCACCCTGACAATTTCATTGGTTCGAACAGTTTCTGTTTGGACATAATTACCCCTATATTGATCAAGTCCAGACTGAACTGCTGGAGCTTAAATGTTGTGGGCGGGGCTAAGTTCGGCTGGCATCCAGGCTATGAAAGTGGATAAAA
The DNA here is from genome assembly GCF_024679245.1 of Pseudorasbora parva. Classification (NCBI taxonomy): domain Eukaryota; kingdom Metazoa; phylum Chordata; class Actinopteri; order Cypriniformes; family Gobionidae; genus Pseudorasbora; species Pseudorasbora parva. Next base: position 33,209,040 of record NC_090178.1, on the reverse strand, counting down.
GAGATGAATTTAAAATACCAGGTGTAAACAGTAATGTGTCTCCCTCATCTACTTGTGATCTAATCGACCAAAACGCATCTTAATACCAAGTGTAAACAGGGCCTGAGACCTCTAGAGTACGCTACTTTAGTACAACCTCTTCAGTCACCCACTTATCGCCCTGGAGACTAATCTCTGTTTGCTGCAAAATGAACTTTTCTTTACCACATAAATCTCTTGTTTTCCTCAATCTCTATTTTCTTTCCTAATATAAACATATTTTTCCTTTCAGAAGTGTGTGGTAAATGTGGAGAAGCTCTGTCTAGATCTCAGCCAGCAGTAAGAGCGATGGAGAAACTCTTCCACTCCCATTGTTTCTGCTGCATGACCTGTCAGCTCCCCCTGCAGGGCATGCAGTTCTACGACCACGATGGGACGCCTCAGTGTGAGGACTGCTACATGGTGAGACAAACCCGTTTAGACACCTGAAATTTCATATTCCATTTTTATTTTTAATTGACACATTTACCCTTTTTTGTTATCAGACAAATACCATTGTTTTTCCTTAAAGAGTAGCATTTTCTTATTGTTTGTCTTTGGGTTTGATTGTGTCTTTCCAGAAATCTCTGTCTGTGTGTTCCCTCTGTGGGGAGCGGATCAAAGACCGCGTCCTGAAGGCAGTGGGCCAGTGTTTCCATGCCCACTGTTTCCGCTGCACTACCTGCAGCTGCACCCTGGAGGGCGCTCCATTCATCACCGATGACGACAACAACCCCTACTGTGTCAAAGATTACCATCGGTGAGCCATCACACTAATCACAGACCAATCAAAGCACTCAGTTATACTGGTATAATTTTTAGCATTTTAACAAATTATCCCACTCAATCAGTTATCAGTGTAATGAACAAAACAGTGATATTTTATATAGGGTTTCTTTAACTAAAGGACACTTTTAACGTTGTAAAATGAAACTTCCAACACAAGTTAAATTGTTTAATTTGGGATTCATTTTGGAATATTAATTGCAGACATTAGTTGCATTTGTCTTGCTAAGGTATTTCTTAGTTAGCTTTTTATGTAACCTAAATACACCCAAATAAATAGTATTTTCATACTTTTTTTTTGTAATTGAATTACAGCATTAGAAAATTTTGCCCACAAGCAATTTTATTTAACATGCTTGTCCCATATTTATAAAGTTTAAAAATATTTATAAAACTACTACTGCGAAAACATTACCGGGGCAAAATTGTTTATTGTAATAGACTCCACAACTTGGGCATGGTTGTAATTTGTATAAAAAGTTTATAAATAATTCCTGCACAATGTATATTGAAACCGTTTTATTATTTCACGTTGCTCATGGGTTTTAATCGTCATGTTTTTGTGATGAATTTTTAATTTTAAGAGTCAAAAGTCTGGCTAGAACAAGAGAAAAAACTAAAATTATACACAATAAATAAAAAATAAATGTATTGTAAAAACAATTGTCATAGAGCAAAAAAAAGTTTAATAGTAATTTAACAGTATCTTATATTATAATATAAACTAACACTTGAAACATGAATGTTATTAGTCTTAGGCCACATCTACACGAAGAGCTTTCCCAATCCAATCTTTCCCCCCCCCCCTGGTCTCAAGAAATATCTGCACGCACACGAAACCCCTGAAACCGACTCAAAACGATGTAGTATACATGCCAGGCCAGTGTGTGACGCTGTATTTTTTTTTTTTTTTTTAATTACTATTATTATCTTTACGACTGTTTTAACTATGCTTGTTTTTAATTTTTTATTCGTCCATATGATATTCTTTTTTTTCTCATGCATTTGTTACCACTGTTTTAATTAATTTCTATGTAAAGCACTTTGAATTGCCATTGGGTATGAAATGTGCTATACAAATAAACTTGCCTTGCCTTGCCTTGCCTAATTCTGCCACAGAAATACTAGTGAGGGGATGTTCGGTTCTTTTCAGTTCGGACAGTTCGTTTTAATGAACCGGTTAAAAAAAAACAGATCACCGGTTCTTTTAAGTCCTTACATAATGACGCCATTTCTATTATACCGGCGGATGAAAATACATTCAAACATATTCATATAAAGTATTTGTAATCAAAACTTAGTATAGTAATAATTATTATTGACATCATCATCATCTTGGATACGTTTTTTCATTTATGTTTTGCAACAGCACTCAATACAGCCACAGTCGTGCAAACACTGATGTTTTACAGATTAAATAAACTTACATTGACATAACATACTTACACAAATCCTTAGTTTACCTGTGCTCATATTATCAGCATCAGTTGTCCCACTCCGAGAGAAACAGTTCTCAGAATCGAACATGTCCAAACGATCGAACGTGTCCGATAGAAACGGTTCTCGATTCTGTACTGGTGATCCGAGAACCGTTGCAACCCGTTCCTGACTCGAGAACCGCTGTAGCTGTGTGTGTGTGCTGAGCTGCGAACTGTTTCAAGCTGAATATGTAGTCTATATCAAACCTACTGTTTTGATTACATTTTAAAATGTGTATCGACTTAGAAATTAAATAAGAAAAAAAGCTGTTCCTGAAAATATCATGCATTATTGATAAAACAATTATAAATGTTTAGTTTGAACGTTTTACAATCCATTGTTTCCAAACTTTAAAATAATACAGATATAAGACAGCTTTGTGATGATGTTTTCAAACGTGATGATCAGATCTCTCAGCAAAACATGTCTTAGTTCAGCTAATGGTTGGAGTTACAACATATAATTCAAGATATTAGTTTATTTCTATTCAGAGGGACTGTCACTCATCAGTGATTAACTATAGTAACTTGTGGGATCATCGCTGATTTGAGATGCGAACCGTTTAGAACGATTCAGTCCGATTTGGTGAACTGGTTCAACCGGTTAACTAAAAAGATCCGGTTAAAAAGAACTATTTGTTCGCGAACCGGCCTTCACCAAGAAATACACTAAAAACGGAGAAGAGTTGTGGCTAGAAGGGGTAAAGCAATTGTAGGAAGTGAGGCAAAATCTCACGAAAAAATAATAATAAATAAATTGTGTTTAGTTAATGCCTATACCTACCACAAACCTAAACCTACCCTTACAATAATACAAATACAGTGATTAAATGACGCAATATTGATGTGCGCATGCCCAGTGCCCGTAGCTGTATCCCTTCTAGTTTTTACCGTGTGGGACGTAGTGTGATGACATCACCGTTTTTCAAAATATACGGATTGGCTGTAAACACGAGAAAGGAAGGTTGTCGTTTTCAGATTTATCCACTCTGGGACCCGGTTTTAAAAAATATATATCGGTTTCAGGGTCCTAAAATGCAGGATCCATGTGGACGAAACTCTGATGCGTTACAAAATGTTTATGTATACATTCAAACGCGTCGCCGTCTGGACTAAGTCAAAGCAATAGTTCAACCGAAAAAAACAAATACAGTCATTACTCACCGTCAAGTTGTTCCAACATTACCAAACAGTTGATGGACCCCATTTACTTCTATAGTATGGAAAAATATGCTATGGAAGTCAATGGGGCTCGTCAACTGTTGAGCAGAAGAAAGAAATTCATGCAGGTTTAGAACAACTTGAGAGTGAGCAAGGATGATAGAATTTTCATTTTTGGGTGAACTATCCCTTTAATGTTAATTTTGACATTTACTGATACAGTATTAAAATTAAAAGCTGTTAATGCACAGTTAAGTACTGTATTTTTATTAACAAAGATAAAAAAATACTGTAACAAATGTATTGATCATTGTTCATTAATACTTTAAAGGAACTGTATGTATTTCAATTAATCATAAAATGACCCTGATATGTCATTAGACATTAAGAAATCATGTTAATTTCAAACACTTATATCACTGACAACAGCAGTCCGGCCAGAATATTGTAAATTAAAAGTTTTTGTTGCAGCCCTCAGCTGATGTTAACATGTTGTGTTTTGGCCTGAAGCTCCGCCCTCCACCTATCGACCAATCATGAAGTCAGTAGTGTTTCGGCATCCGGGTTGCCAGATCTGCTCTAGTTACCACAGCTCCAGCTACAAACGTTCCTGCTGGATCTGCAGCCTATCTGGCAACCTCGAGTCAGGGGGGAGGGGGAGAGGGGATAGTGATTGCAGTACCAGTTTTGGCCACAATCTTACATACACTTCCTTTAACTAATGTTAAACCTTATTGTAAAGTGTTACCGAAATGTTTTATCTAAACCTCTCTCCTCCTTTTTCTGTTTCTCAGCCGTTTCTCTCCACTTTGCGTGAGCTGCAATGAGCCGATTGTTCCCGACCCTGGAAGTGAAGAGACCATCAGGGTTGTCGCTTTAGAGAAGAACTTTCACCTGAAGTGCTACCGATGTGAGGTAAGAAGACTCTTCCTTTTGTTATGTTTACCTATTTGTTCTAGCCTCAAATTAAGAGATGTTTTAAAATAAGAAATTGCTCTTTCATTGCAGGATTGTGCTCGTCACCTGTCCATCGAGGCAGACGCTGATGGCTGCTACCCATTGGATGGCAGAATTCTGTGCATGAAATGCCACACCCAACGTGCCAAGCAGGCCAAACAGTGATTGGTGGAAACGTACACACACCTTAACCGAATTTAAGACGTATAATTGGTTCAGCTTTGAAAATGTACGTGTTCTAATTCCCTCTTCCGTTTTACATTCTCATTTTCTTCATATTTGCTCAATGTCAGTTTAGCCTTTTCTCGACAAAGCTCTGCTGCTTTTTCTGAATGGCCTTATCCAGAGCCCTTCTGCTAGGACCTGATGTGTGCGAGCACAATGTTAGTGCCTCCATGTTGAATGTTACATACAACAATTTTTACCCGTATACTGTTTGATATGTAAAGTGTCAGAGTAGTGATTTTAGGACATTTATTACTGTAGTGGCTGATTCTGTGCAGAGGTAATGTACTGCACTTCCGTTTGAACTGCACAGCTGTACAACTCCCAGCATGCCTTTAAAAAAAAAACATCCATAAATTGTACCACAGCTGACTACTGAGGCAAGATGTATAGTTTGTATATCCACAGTCATCCATGCACTTTCAATAAGGCTTTTCTGAAACATACATTGTAGTTGATGTGAAGGGCTCTTTGTGAAATTGTAGTCACAACAAATGTAAAATAAGCAAAAAACTAAAGCAAGTAGAGATGCGATTTGTCATGCATGCTTCACTTATAGAACTGTTTACCTCCAAATGAACAAATATTTTAAAAAGCACATTTGTTTTGTCCTAAAACATGTCGAACAAAACCTGATTGTTAAGTTAGCATCGATTATCATGCCAGTATCAGTTCACTTGCTTTCATTCCATATATTGCCGGATGTATTTAGCATCTGAACAATTAAATCGGTTTGCAATTAAGTATTTCCAAAGAAATGCACATCGATCACTGAGCCTCTTGTAATATTTACGTAGACATACTGTAATAAGTCTATGACATTGTAGCTGAAGCTTTTTCTTTTAAAACATCTGGATCATGGATGAGAGAGTATTATCTGCACAAAATCTTTAACTAGAGCCTTCTGGTTATATACAGTAAGATTTACCATCAAAAAACTGTAGAATTCATCAGTGTTACTGTAGACAAACTAACAGGATTATGAACAAACTGAACTCTTAAATGTTTTTCATTAATATAACATTTTTAACAGCAATTAATGCACAGAATTCTATCTTTTCCCACATTGCCATTTTAGTTCATTTGTTTTGTTGTTTACAATAGCAACTACTTTCTAGCGAAGACCAGTCGTTTTGGCTTTAAGATAGCGCTGATATCAAATTACATCTGTTTTACATAGCTCAGAAACATTCATTTTATTTATCTATGCACACCTCTGTTTCTCTTCTTGGCCTTTTCACTTGATTATGTCCAAGAAATTCTAGTATTTGATCCAGATGAATAAAACAATGGCTCCAAAAAAAAAAAAAAAAAAAAAATACATGACCAAATGTAATGTGTTATGCATGATTTGTTGTTCTTGTTATTACAGTGTTTTATGCGTCATGTTTCACGGTTGCCTCATTTTCATGCTGGTATCTCAATACTGCTGAATTCAGTAAGGCATTATGGACCATTTGGTTTAGCCTCCATGTATTTACCATTTAACATTACTTTTTTTTTTTTTTTGTAAACTCAACATCTAATTTCCTCTCTTAATATGTGAATGTGTGTATGTTTACGGTTGAAAGTATGCCAATGTGTTGTTTTTGCTATCATTGTTTTTCTTCCACATTTGTACTGTATTCTGAACTAATAAAACTATAAAATTGACAAATGTTTTTGTTTAATTTGTCATTGCATTTATTAGAAAATGTTTCCCATCTTTTTCAGTTTCATTTTCATATAGCAATGTGTATTTTTTTTTTTGGTCCATATGTGTTTACGTCTTCGCCATGTGACGCCATCCAAACATGTTCGTTCCCACGCAATGTGTGACGTGCTCTTTTGTGGTTTGGCTCCTCTCACCCCCCCTCAATTCTTATCAGCCCGCTCCAGCTTCACATACGTCACTGATAGTCAAGAGTGTCGACGTATGTTTATGTAAAAATGTGAATATTTATGTATATTAACTATGCCGCTTCCTTCACTGATAAAGCGTTAAAAAAAATGCACTTGCAGGATTTTTCCCCCTCGTTTAGTGTTTGTTTTCCCATGTTTAACTTGGGTGACTTGATCCAAATGATGGATTTTAGAGCAAAAGCATCTTCTGGCCCTCATAAAGTTAAGAAATGGTGAAGTTCAGGAAAAGCATCCTGAAATGCCCCATTTATGTATGAGAAAGAGAGGGGTCTTGAGGGAAGCCACTTCATTACATGTTTATCAGTCAGTGAAAGAGTGAACAGAGAGTGTGATGAGAGAAGATAGTAGTTGATGACTTGTGGTTTACGGAGGAAGTGCTAGAAAGAGGAACAGTGTGACAGAATAAAAAAAGCTTTGCTGGAAAACCAATATGTAGGAAGAATCCTGATCAAACGGCCACAAAAGAAGAAAGATGGATGAGAACCCAGCTGTTCATCAGGTAAGGCTTTCAAGATGCACAATTGTTCCTTTTTAGACTTTTCCCAGTTGTGTTTTATATGACCATGATAGTCTCAGGAAATGATAGAAAAAGGTGGGCTGGGATTGGGGTTTGAACCAGAGAACTATAGTCACCCATTTAAGCACCACCATGGACTTGTAGTTTATTCTGTAGAGTTAGTGCCTAATATGAAGTTTTGACTTGAATCAGAAAGGTCTTCAGGCCAACTTACAGATGAATGGCGTGGTGTAAAGAATCCTAGTTCACTGTCCACCACCAATATGGCCTTGCGCAAGGTACTTTAACCTTTAACCTTTGCGATATAAGTTCATGATGCTGTTCTATTTCACGGCTCTGGAACACGTGATTTTGATTGGTCAATCGCAACATTAGTCTGAAAGATATTTCACACCGTCGTTGGCTCTCCTCACTCCTGAAATCGTTGTTCACTAAAACAAAGCGGATTGTTTTGAACGTGACTTCTACGTGAGATGTGTTTCTTATATCTACAATTGACATATTACAAAATGTATCTTTTCTTCCAGCAAAATCTTGACGAATTTTCGCGTGACGCGAAATAGCTTCGTCTCTTATGTAAACTGCCGCCATTTATGACACTTATCATTATCATTATACTGAAAAATACGAATAGAACTCAAGTTTTTGTATTGCTGTAATATTGTTGTAGATTTTGTCTTAATGCTTTGCCGATTGTTTTCATATTGAAATTGACTTAAAGCAAATATGTGGTCCTTCCCTTTTCACAATACTCATGTTAGTAATAACGTACCTAAATAAAAGCAAAAAAAAAAAAAAACATAGGCTACACACACACGAGTCTGGTTGGGGACTCTCCATAGATCTAATGGTTTTCATACTTTATACTGTATAAACTGTAAATTATCTCCTCTTACAAAACCCCTGTACCCATCACAGAAACCTTTAGCCTATGCATTTTCACATTTTCAAAAAAATAAATAAAAAACAAATTCTGTATGATTTAGCTTGTTTCCCCGTGGGGACCTTAGGTCTGCTGTGACACAAGTCCCATGAGTATGTGAACATTCAGGATGAGATCCCTACTGTGATAGAAAAACATGAACACATGAGTTTAATGATTATACAGGAAAGATTTAAAAAAAAAAAAAAAAAAAACTCAAATCAATATTTCATGTTAAAATAATCTAATTATTAGCTGTGGGCTAGTGTGCAGTACTCTTTTGAAGATAATTGTATTAATTTGTATTGTTCTTGAACATGACTTGTTCTCGTTGTGGTTGGATGTCAATGGATGCCAATGTAATTTCAATCCATAATAAAGTCTGAGTTATACATTCCAACTTTTCCTAAATATGCTTTTAAATTGACATTTCAACACGTTCATGAATATGTACCCACAGGAAATGGTCACAATGTCAGAGGAACAGCCTCGTTCTGATGAGCCAAATCCAGTGGGATGCAACAAGTACCGCAGGCACTTATTGGTTCTCTTTGCCTTCTCTCTCTTCGGAACTACGTTAGGTTTAGGCATCTATTCCCACCTGCAAAAGGAATCACAATGGAACTTAGGTATAAACCTAGCCCTCATTCTGGTATAGCTTTATTTAATTGGTAACAGTGGTTGTGATTTCTATCTCTTGTCTTTCAGCTGCTCCTTGCCTTTCTCCCGCCTGTCTAAAAACATCAGAGCATTTTACTGTTGCAATGGATCCATTTTCTCGCCCCTGTGACTACTTCCTATTTGCCTGTGGAGCAGGTGGATCTTCCACCAACGAAGAGAGACAGAGTATCACGGGGTCCTCCAATAAAGACAATGGAGAACTAGAAGTGAGGATGAGAAAAGAGGCAGATGTTCAAGGAGAAAGTGATGGGCGGCTAGATACATTTCCAGACAGACAGACCGCTTTACTGAAAGCCATTAAAGAAATACTAGGTGAGTGAAATTCCACTGTGTCTTTTGTACCTAAAACAGAACCGATGACATGGTCTCATTCATAGTGTCTTCAGTTTTCAATGTCTGCTTCTATCTGTCTATCTTCCTTCGAGCTAGACTTGGATCTATACATTGGTTATTGATTGTATGGAGGCTCTGTCATTTCAAAGGAAAATAAGAGTGATGACATTTTGATTAATTTGAAAATTAAAAACTGAACACAAAAAAAAATGCACAAATGACTGAATCAGTCAATATCAATAAGATACTAAGATACATTTTAGAAAATAAATAGGGTGAATTTCAATTTCTATCTATCATCTACCTATCCATTCATCCAATGTCATTGAATGAATGCATTACAATATGTTTCTATCATGTATTGTTAGTCGTATCGCTATCTCTGTCCAAGGCTTGACTTTTTTCAATTATCAGGCAAGACTCAACATTCAACTTTTGCCTTACAGTTTCCTTAGTCTCTTTGGTACATTTCTTGAATCATCCTTAACATTTCTAAACCATTAAGTTTCCATGTTTTAAACAATTTGTAAAGAAATTACCACTCAATAGATTACACGCAAAAGCATGTAAATACGTAAATATGCTAATGATCAAATCAATGCCATCAGAATGGCAAGTCCTTGTGTCAATGTTCACGAACAAGATGCTTAATAAGCCAGTGAACTTTGTCAGTATTTCCTGATTTAAACTATGGCTACAGTTTTGATGACAATGATTAAAAATAGACAATTGTTCTGTATGACATGTATCAGTTTAATTTCAGTTTAATTTCACTTTAAAATCAATTTAATTTTAGAAGTGCAGATTTATGCATACTGTACGTGGGATATTGATTGCAAGCGATTGGACATGATTCGCCATGTATACTATAACTGTTTGCCAACACATTGCAGTACAATATATTTGTACTGTACTGTACAAAATTGGCAAGTTTTAATTTCAGTTTAAAATCTATTTAATTTCAGTAGTAAAAAGTTGAGTTTAGAGATTGGACATGATTCACCATGTTTGCTTTTGTCAACACACTGCAGTACAATGTATTTGGGAGAACAGCAATATACAATGAGACAGGTAAAATGCCCCTTAGACAGAACTGCACTGTACATGCATCACTATGTTAAAGTACAGTCTTTCTACACCTACTTGCAATGCAGCTTGGAAAGAATATAAAGCCTCACACATTTCCCTTCAATGGTGAAGATTCACCTGAGATCAATTAATCAATTCAGGACACATTTACAAAAGAAATCAAAGAGAAAGGAATGGAAAATATGGTTTACAGATTTTGACAACCTTATAGCTTTTAATGTGACTGTGACTCCACTCCTGAAGGGTCACTGTCATGCAGAATTTAGCTCTAACCACCTCCAAAACTCCTGCCTGGTAGTTTCTAGTAATCCTGAAGACTAGTGCTGTGTTCGAATTTGAAATCTGCATTCCTCCACTCATATAGTCCACTCAAAGGAGTGGATGAAATCGAGTGAGTGAATTCAGACACTGAGCGCACCGGAAGGGCTCCCGCTTTTGCCGTTTGTGCTTGCTGTTTAATAATCATTTGAAATGTTGCAAACTGGCAGCTCCTGTAGTAATGAAAAGATTCATCTTGAACTCTTTCATGGAAGCTAGCATGTGTAAACCTTAAATAAACATAGTCATTTAAAAAGGAATGTATATCTGTATGATATTAGTCATATATTGGATCAGTGGTTTGGAAAGTGGATGGATGATTCAGCTGCGGTCGCAATGTTTTAGCGAGTTGCGGGAATGTATTCAATGCGCAGCTCTCACAGTGCAAATATGGGTATTGTCTAGCCATTGAATGTACATCAGTAGGACACTTGTTATTGCAGTGCATTGTAGGATTGAATGAGTGCGCTCAATAACGTCCACTATATGATTTTGGACCACTACAGATGGCTGTCCCCTGAAATAGTGAGGCTCCTATTTAAGAGTATGGGGGCAATATGAATCACACCACTGAGTTATGAATGAATGTCTAGTAGATCAGGGGTTCTCAAATCTGGCACCCGAGATCCACTTTCCTGCAGAGTTTAGCTCCAACCTTGATCAAACTTATCTGCCTGTATCTTTCTATTAATCCTGAAGAGCTTGATTAGCTGGTTCAGGTGTGTTTGTTTAGGGTTGGAGCTAAACTCTGCAGGAAAGTGGATCTCGGGTGCCAGATTTGAGAACCTCTGGTCTAGATGTTTTGGGGGCTAAGAATATTTGAACCCATATAATATATTTTGATCAACATGACATAATGTACCTACGAATTGGCCATTTCAATCTGTATGATCTCTGTTTGATCAGAGTCTCCTGAGGAGGAGGGTGTTTCTGTGAGTGCTGCAGAACAGAAAGCAAAGAAATTCTTCAAGACCTGCATGGATGCAGAATCTCAAGAGAAAGTGGGTTCAGAACCCTTCCTCACACTACTCCAGCAGGTATACACACTTTTTAGGATAAGAGAAAGTACAAAAAAAGAACACTTGTGTGGGTGTTGCATCATGTATTTTGCTTCAGTGTTCTTTGTTTTTTTATTTTCTGTGTGTGTGTGTGTGTGTGTGTGTGTGTGTGTGTGTGTGTGTGTGTGTGTGTGTGTGTGTGTGTGTGTGTGTGTGTGTGTGTGTGTGTGTGTGTGTGTGTGTGTGTGTGTGTGTGTGTGTGTGTGTGTGTGTGTGTGTGTGTGTGTGTGTGTGTGTGTGTGTGTGTAGTTAGGTGGCTGGGCAGTATCAGGTGGATGGAATCAGAACGATTTTAACACCACCCTTGCCCTGCTGATGAGCCAGTACTCCACATTTCCTTTCTTCAGTGTGTATGTAGGGCCAGACACTGGTGAAGAGAAAAATGCTTCCAATCAACACTACATACAGGTGAGGTGATCACTAATTTACTAATTTATTTTTTAGGACCCTTTTTGCAATGGTTAGGTCACTATTCTTCACACAGTGAGCAGAACAGCATTGATGTATGTGGGCTAAACTGTGGATAATTTACCAATGCTTTGGCATAAAATTAATTAACTGACTACATCTTTCAAATGATGTATTCTTTTCTCACTCAGACACAACCACCATGTATGTATGTATGTATCTACAGGCCAATTTGCATGTTTACCTACTCTAGGCATGCACAATCTTCATTTTTTGTCTGATTCCGATTGCCGATTTTGTTTTCTTCTTTGTTTTAAGCTAATTTATTTGTTGTTTATTTGCTCTATAATGGCCAAACTGACCTTAAATTAAAAACAGCATGAGAGGCCACCACTGAATTTAATCATGGCCCAAACAAGGACGATACACACAAAGATTGTTGTCGACTGTGTAATTTTAAGATTTAAAGCAAAAACAGAATGGTCTGACTTTAGATTTGTGAAATTCAAAAAGCAGCAGACTGTGTTAACGTCCTGTTTACAGACTTCATAATATTTTCACACAAATTACCTTTCGGGAAATGATTGAAAGTCTGGAATAGAATGACAAAATAAAATGAAAAACGAGTAGCCGATTCTGATTTATGGCTGGTCGACTGGTGCATCTCTAACATTCTTTTCGAAGCATTTCCTGAGGTGAAATTATAATGTTACTTTCTACATAAAAAAATTGTCATAATTTAAAAATAAATAGTTTATTTTCTACTTTGATCTTAACCCTCTAATTTGAACGCTCTGTTTTAAGGAGCATATCTGCGGTGAGACTTCAGTGAAAACGCCCACTGCTGTGATTGGATAAAATCTTTGCATATGAAATATAGTATGTGGAATTCTCTCAAGAAACTTTTACTACGTTTTTTAAGTTTTATGAATCGTGAAAAGTGTTGATTATAACATTATATTTAGATCTATTCCCGTGGCATGAAATGTTGCAGTGATGAGCATTGTAGCCGATGATATTCATGTCTGTTGAGTGCATGAATCAGGGGCGTAGCCATCTTTTCAGAAGTGAGAGGGACAGAAATGTCGTAATATCAATTTTTTTTGACCGATATATGTATGATATATATATAAATGCGCTGCATTTACTTAATTAAAAATGCAGTAAAAAACATAATATAGTGAAATATCATTCTGATGTAACTCATCTGTTCTCTATGTGAAAAATATATAGTAAAGTGTAATTTATTCCTGTGATCAAAGCTGAATTTATCATCATTACTCGTCTTCAGTGTCACATGATCCTTCACTAATCATTCTCATTTGAGGATTTCATAATCAAGAAACATTTATGATTATTATCAGTGTTGAAAACAGTTTGCTGCTCATGGTGCTGCTTAATTTTTTTAACCCATTTAAACATTTGTGGTCCACTTTTGGACTTTCTGTGAGAGCGCCCTCCTCATATTTAGATTCGAATAAAATGACAGGTCATGCATAGATAATTTTTTTGTCTCTGAATTTAAATCTTGATGTATTTACATTGGTTTCTATCTAAATACACTTCCCCATGACCTCAAGAAGTGCGCTATCAACCGAGGTTAGAGAAAGCTGTTTTTAGCGTCCCTGTTAACTTGCCCACCCTTGCGCTGGGAACGCCGGTTCGAATCCCGCTCGGAGCAGGTCGACTAGGATCGGGGAGACCCAGTAAAAGTGCGGGGGGATGAAAATACACTTTATTAAAAGTAATCTACGCCCATGGCATGAATGCAGTGATCTCTTCAGTTCAACTGGATGTTTTATAGTACAATGACCTCTTACATGTCAAACGGAAGGAAGTTTTGATTTCTTAATTCATGACCCCTTTAAACTTAAGTTCAAAACCTAACATAATACTAAACTGAAAAAGACATTTCTACACTAATAGCATATTGAAATATATTCCAAATATTTTTTTTTAATGAAATCAAGACAATTAGATGTAGCTGCTAAACACTTACACAGTTGTTAAGGCCATTACATATTCTACAAGAATATAGAAAAAGTTCTCACTCCAAGTGCTGGGAGAACAAAATTATGTCACATTGTTCTCGCAGCCCTGGTTTGGGAGTTCTCACAGCTTCTTCTGGACATATCATCTTGGCAGAACTTTTTTCTTGTGGGTGTCCGAGAACTATTATGTGATTGATCAGAAATTAAATGGGCGGGGTTATTGTGGAGAAACGGACATGTTCGGCACCTGCTTTTCTCGTGAAGTATGGAATGTCCTGACCAGAACAAATTTTGTTCTTGTTCTTGAGAAAACAAAAACATTTCTTTGTTCTTGTGGAGTATGTACCAAGCTTTAGTCTTTCAACTTCATTACCATCTATACAAAATAGGACAATTTAGGAATTTTAATTAAGTAATTCTTTTAGGAATTAATTTGTACTGTAGTGTAAAAATGGATCATGTAAAACATTTCATCCATCCATCCATCATCTTCCGCTTATCCGGGGTCGGGTCGCAGGGGCAGCAGTCTAATGCCGCCTTCACGTGCTATCGGAAATTTGATAATTCCCACTTCTGAAATCGTGATTACGAGCTTATCGAATTCAAATTTTGAAATGAGTGGGCGTTCAAGTGCAATTTTTACCAAGGAAACTCGCATGTTAATTCCGATAGCACGTGAAGGCAGCATATGCAGACACACATTGACTTCCCGCTTCCTAGACACTTCCTTCAGCTCTTCCCGGGGGAACACCTAGGCGATCCCAGGCCAGCTGGGAGACATAATAATCCCTCCAGGGTATCCTAGGTCTTCCCCGAGGTCTCCTCCCAGTGGGACGTGCCCCGAACACCTCCCTGGGAAGGCATCCAGGAGGCTACCACAGCACACTCCTTTCAATGTTGAGGAGCAACGGCCCTACTCTAAGCTCCTCCCGAGTGACGGAGCTTCTCACCCTATCTCTAAAGGAGCGCCCCCTTTCGGTCATCATGACACACAGCTCATGACCATCTGTGAGAGTAGGAACGTAGATCGACCGCTAAATCGAGAGCTTCGCCTTACAGCTCAGGTCCTCCTTCACTATGACAGACCGGTACATCGACTGCATTACTGAAGAAGTTGCACCGATCCGTCTGCCCGTCTTCCGTTTCATCCTTCCCTCACTCGTGAACAAGACCCAGAGATACTTGAACCTCTCCACTTGAAGCAGGAACTCTCCACCAACCTGAAACGGGCTAGCCACCCATTTCTGATGGTCTCGGTCTGAAGAGGCCAACACGAAAACATCATCGGCAAAAAGCAGAGACGAAATTGCGTGGTCCCCAAAATTGGACACTCTCCGGCCCCTGGCTGCGCCTAGAAATTCCGTCCATAAAAATCAGAATTTTTCGAACAGAACCGGTGACAGTTCTGAGCAATCCCTGCCAGAGTCCAACATGTCTGACTTATATCCGGCAGTGCGAACCAAGCTCTTGCTCCGGTCGTACAGGGACTATACAGGCCTAAGCAGTGAGAGGGACAGAAATGTCGTAAATTCCCTGGACCCCATACTCCCAGAGCACCCTCCACAGGATGCCACGAGGAACACAGTCAAATGCCTTCTCCAAATCCACAAAGCACATGTGGATTGGTTGGGCAAACTCCCACACTGTAAAAAATTATTTCGAAAAATAGTTACCTGGTTGCCTTAAAATTTTTAATTCATTGAAATTAAAATTTTGAGTTAATACAATGAACATTTTTGGAGATTCGACAACCTTTATTAAAATATTATTAAAAGATTTTGTAAGCATATTGGGTAATTGTGTGTGTTTTATTTCTGATGACGCAGTGAAATATGCCAAATAGTGCTATTTTCATGATTTATCACATTTTTTATGTGGTTCAGATACAAAAATATTTTGAGTTTCCATTTATTGAACACATTTCCTTCATTGTATCAACTCAAATTTTTAAGTTCAATAAACACAACATTTTAAGGCAACCAGGTTACTTACTTTTTTAAGTTAAACCAACAAAAACCAACAAATTTGTTTTACAGTGCATGAACCATGCACCCTGCACCCTGCACCCTGGAGAGAGTATTGAGCTGGTCCAGTGTTCCACGATAACATATTTCAGTGAATTTAAAACGTTTTGTTTTGTAAATAAATGTTTACGGATGAAAACACTGAATAATGCTTCCTTTTGTTAAAATTGTTTAGGTCATTGTTTTTTAATAAGTTTTAAGTATGTTTGTTGGGTGTCAACCTTTGCTAGTGTTATGGGACAGTGCATTGGTTTGAGATATGTATGAGTGTTTTTGTAGTTTTAGCACATTTTGGATGTGAAATGTACTGCTGTGCCAAGCAGAAAGTTGAGACTGTGTGAAAAACTGTGTGAAGAGTTTTGAAAAAGAGACCTAAGTATTAAGAAATGTGTGTAAAAAAAAAACTGCATGAGACTGCAAATGACTGCATGAAATGGTTTTGACAGGCACACTTCTCTTTCCTGTTTTTATGGATTTCATTCATTTAATTGCATATATTTTGACCATGATATTTTCATTCTAGTGAGCATTTTCTAAAATCGCTTTGGCACATTTTTAACATCTCTAAAAACTGTAAGCGCAAATGTCACGCCTGTTTGCTGGAACATCAGAACTCTTTTCCATGTCTGCATAATGCAGTTACTCACCCAACACATTTAATCCATGCTTCAAAACCTATAGTGTTTTGTCTGTAAATTGGCCAATGCCGCCAAAATAAAACATGTTCTTGTTGTGGCGTGAGCCACACTTGTCAAAATGTTTAGATGGGGGTTTTTTTCACCAGGAAAATATTTGCTATATAGAATTTTTGTTGTTGTTGTTGTTGTTGTTGTTTTTACTGCTTTCTATACTATACTAAAATGTCAGTTTTGGCTAGATGAATGTTCTTGTGGATCCGTATTTTAGATACTGACTTCAACAGTAGGTCAAATGTACTGGGAAAAGTCAATACTTTAGTACACAAAGAGAATTAACACTTTTATTTATACTGTAGAAATATTTTTGTCGAAATATGTTGCATGCAAACTAAAAATTCACTTGCTTGTTCGTTTTTACACACATTCTTATGTCTTCTCCTAATACCAAAACACATTCTTGCATATCTTCTGATTGCTCTACCACAACAAGCAACTGTGATTTTTATTTTTTTTTAGTTTAAATTTAACATTAAACACATTTCTACATAAAAGTACTGTATAAATTCAAATGTAATTACAAATGCTGCTTTTGAGGGCGGCAACGTTGCTCCATGGTTAAAAATGTCTGTTTACATTTCTATAGATTGATGAGCCTCATTTTCAATTCCCTATCGACTGGAATAGCAAGACACGTAAATCCAAAGCTAGTACCCGGGTAGGTGTTTTCTGTTCAGCTCAGTACCAGATTTTATACATATAGTGTTGCTAATGCTTCTGGGTTCTTTGGTATTTTGGTAACATCTCTATTGTTGTCTGTTTCTGTTCTTCTTTCTCAGTATTTGCGTCCATTCTATTTGTCCTGTGGTCAGTATTTGGCTCTTTTGGATGTTCCCTCCGGTGGAACCACACAGCACTGTGGTCTTTATATATCTCTGTCCACAACTCTCGCCGTGGCCACATCTCCTCTTCGCTACCGCCTGAGTCAGAAGTTGCTCTACCACAGAATTACCATCCAAGAGCTACAGGTCTGTGTGTTTGTGTGGAAATTGGATTTCCTGTCTGACTTTTGTATATAAATGGATCAATAACAAATAAGAGTGTTCACAAAAAAAAAAAAAAACTGTGTGAAAATGCAGTTACTCACCCAACACATTTAATTCATGCTTCAAAACCTATAGTGCTTTGTCTGTAAATTGGCCAATGCAAATATATATATATATATATATATATATATATATATATATATATATATATATATATATATATATATATATATATATATATATATATACTGTAAATAAAATAAAATAAGTTACATGGTTGCCTTAATTTTGAGTTCACTGAAATTACATTTTTTAGTTAAAACAATGAACATTTTTGAGAATTTTATTCAAATGAGATTTATTCAAATATTATTAAAATATTTTGTAAGCATGTTGGGTAATTATATAAATTGTATGTTTTATTCGTGATGACACAGTGAATCATGCCTAATTGTGCTATTTTCATATTTCTGTGGTTCAGATACCAAAATATTTCGAGTTTCTATTTATTAAACCAATTTCCTTCATTGTATCAACTATTTTTTTTATTTCAATAAAATCAAAATTCTAAGGCAACCAGGGCCCTCATTTATCAAGGGTCTGACGCACAGTTCTGTGCGTAGTGAGTGTGTAAGAACAGTTTCACGCAAAGTGTAGGATTTACCAACTTGTACTTATACGTAGAAATGTGTGTAAATATAAGAACACCTCTGAGCATGCTTACGAGGAGAATCTAGTGGTAGAACAGCGATAATACACATAAAACAGCATGTAAAGGGTTACTTCAGCAATTAACATATGGCTATGTATCAGTAGAAACCTGGGAGTATATTCGAAAGATCGTGCTAAATTTATTTGACACTAAATTTATATATATATATATATATATATATATATATATATATATATATATATATATATATATATATATATATATATATATATATATATATATATATATTATGCATTGTGTTTAAAATGACTATATATCTTTATCTATAGATTATTTATATAGATAGATAGATAGATAGAGATATAAATACAATACAATACAAATGTTGGATGCAATTATTTCCTTGGACCCAACCCACAGTTCCCTTACTGAAATCCTCAACAAGCCAAAATAAAATGGGGCTTGCATGCAATCGCCAGATTTCCTAACATAATTGGATCCACAGACTGCACTCACATCGCCATAAAAGCACCGTCATAAACCGACAAATTTAATTATGTAAATAGAAAAGTGTTTCATTCTGTTCTCTGCTAGACAAATAATCATTTGTGTTGCAAATTTGTTGTTGTTTGTTGTTGTTAAACGTCATTGTCATTGTCGTCAACGTCAAAATGGTTGACTCATTTTGTGTTTGTGAAGTTCCTCTTTTTGCCATAATTGCGGTGAGGGAAAAAAAAACAATCTCGTAATCATCACATAAAGGGATATGTTGTCACCATATATGGTTCATTGGAGGCGTTTCTGAATGTATATATATATGTGTGTATGTATGTGTGTATGTATGTGTGTATATATATATATATATATAAGCATTGATGAAATATATCCATCCATTTAAGTTCAGATCTATGCTAAAAAGGGGGTGGTGACAGTTAAGTAAACATATATATATATATTTAGTTTACTTGGTAACTGTAACTGGTAACTTGGTAACCACCCTCATTTTTTTAGCATCAATCTAAACTTAAATGGATGTATTTCATTAATGCTTTGAAATGCAGACTTAAGGTCGGACTCTTTTTGGAGAATACACTCAGCAGATTATTGCAGAAGTGAAAGCAATGTGTACTGAATATTTTCCAAAATAATTTGGAGCCTTAAATTGCTAGAAAATCAAAGCTATACATCTAACCAAGTTGTGTTCCAAACTTGAATTTGATATCCCAAAAACCTTCTAAAAGGATTTAAAGAGCCGTTTCCATAGTAATGTAATGCCCAATTTCATGAATTTTGAGTGTTTATGCTTTTGAATAATAGCTCATTTATGATGATTACTCTAATATGTCATGGGGGTAAAGCAATAAAAAAAAAAAATGTGTCCGACTACAATGACATTTAACAGGCTATGTGCCAATTAAGAAATGTTTTATTTGTATTCATATTTGTTTCATATGGTTTTGGAAAGACTTTTATTCCTTTTACAAGAAAAGCTTAAATTGAATAACTCATAATGCCATGTGATATAAATTTGCTTTACAACTTGAATACATCTAAGTCTTATTCTATTTCAAAAATGATGCTCATCATAGAAGATGTGTATTCAAGTTAAAGTGTGAATCAATTGAGTCAAACATCTATTTAATACATTAATAGATGTACTAAAATAAAAATGTCATTAACCCAAAATAATGTATGACTTGTGTTCTAAAGGAGCTGTTTTTCCTGTCCCTCACAGACTCTGGCTCCAGCTATTGATTGGCTTTCTTGTCTACAAGCCATATTTCAGCCTCTTCCTATCAGCCAATCAGATGTTGTGTTAGTCCACAATTTTCCGTACATAATCCACATGTCCCAGACAATCAGCCAATGGCAAGTCCAGCATGAGATGATGGGCACGTAAGTCACTTTTTTGGCTTGGTTTCTTAAAATTGGATCGATCTTGATAAATGATACAGATGTTTTGTTTTCTCCATATGTGCCTGTGTGTATAAATCTGCAGTGGCCCTCTTCACACATACATGATCTTCAGTCTTTTGCAAACACTCATACCTGCGCTGGACTCGAGGTTCTTCCAAACAATGAGAAACTATTCCATTGCGACTGGAGACACACAGGAGGTGGGTCGGCATTAAATTAATTCCCCACAAAGCCTATTTGTTTGAGGTGAAGCAGTCCAGATTGCATTATATATTTCATTCGCTTATACGGTCTGTGATTTTAGGAGATGCCACGGTGGTGGCGATGTGTTCAACAGACAGAGCGAGGATTTGACACCTTACTAAGTCATGCGATTAGAGAACGACATGCACAGAAAGAGGTGCATTTTGGTTTTGGACCTCATGAAAAAATAAAGGATTGATTATGCATAAATATGTATTTAAAAGAGCAATGACACAAGTGTTTTTCTCTTTCTGCCAGGCTGAAGAGTTGATTCATGATGTTTATTCATCCCTCAAGAAGAAACTAACTGATCTGAGCTGGAGGGACAACAAATCATCAGGCTTTATTTTGAACAAGGTAAAACCATATCCAAAAAAAACACATCCAATTTAAACTGCATATGGATTTTGTTCTGATAATCTTGTTTCTTTTTCAGATTAAAACTCTTAATCCAAGACTCTCCACTAAAACATGTAACCTCAATCATAAAGAACTCAACCATCTCTATGCAGAGGTAGATTCATTTGAAGATAAATACGTGATGTGTAAACAATCTGTGTAGTCTGATGAGTGGATGAAATATTCTTCATTACCTGTGTTTCTCTTCCTCTTTGCACTAGGTGGTTTTGAAAGAGGAGGATTTTTTCTCTAACTACCTGCAGATGCTGGTTCTGGAGCAGAAGAGCAGGAGCAGACTGCTCTCACACGGCACACGGACTGAAGGGTGAGTTTCTCATGTTAGCAATTTATTTTAAGGTTATGCATGTTTGAGCTTCCTCAAGAACCAATGAGGTTCATTCTCATGTGTTACGCATCACATTTGAGCTTCCTCAAGAACCAATGAGGTTCATTCTCATGTGTTACGCATCACATTTGAGCTTCCTCAAGAACCAATGAGGTTCATTCTCATGTGTTACGCATCACATTTGAGCTTCCACAAGAACCAATGAGGTTCATTCTCATGTGTTATGCATCACATTTGAGCTTCCACAAGAACCAATGAGGTTCATTCTCATGTGTTATGCATCACATTTGAGCTTCCACAAGAACCAATGAGGTTCATTCGAACCAATGAGGTTCATTCTCATGTGTTACGCATCACATTTGAGCTTCCACAAGAACCAATGAGGTTCATTCTCATGTGGTATGCTGCACGTTTTATCTTCCTCAAGAACCAATGAGGTTCATTCTCATGTGGTATGCTGCACGTTTTATCTTCCTCAAGAACCAATGAGGTTCATTCTCATGTGTTACGCATCACATTTGAGCTTCCTCAAGAACCAATGAGGTTCATTCTTGAGTGTTACGCAAAACATTTGAGCTTCCACAAGAATCTATGCGGCTCATTCCATTGTGTTACACTAGCTTCTACACAAATAGTGTTTACCTTCAAAAGACTCTAAATTAATTTGATCTGAATGTCAAATTTTAGTTCACATTAACTAAATCGCTAGCCTGACAAGCCAGACCCACATCAAGATGTTTGGTCTGGAAACTCACCATTGACAGGGCTCAATCCGAGGGGCGGGATAAACGGTTGTCTTTCAAACTCCCTCTGCACGCTATTGGATAACGCTACAACCAACCAGAGCAACGAAGGTGAAACAGAGCTTGTTGATAGATTAAACATTCGCCATATCCGGTCAGCAAAACTCCGAACACATCTTCCCTTTTAAAGGACGTTCTTTGTTCTTTTCTCAGACAAAAGCTTAACTCCAAGTCTTCCAGAGTCACGTTCAAAGCTGATTCGAAAGACCGCCGTTCGCCAGTGTCTGTCTTTTGCTAAAAGCACGCAAACGCAACTTGGCCGTCGTCATTATGGCCCCGCCCACCGACTCTATACACGATGTGATTGGCCCGGCAAGAGTTTGGCGTTTACAGCTCAGAAGGGTATTGAGAGTTGCTAGACGACACTCACGGGCAGATTAGATTTGCTGCCGCCAGGGTGCGTCTAGATTTCTAGGCTACTAAGTCGCTAATTGATTTCACATTAAGTTCACATTTAACCAAATGTACTTTTATGTTTGTATCCTTTTGTACTCGATTATCACTATTCTGATATTAAAGTTGTGATGTAACAGAACTACGTATTTTTTCCGTATTGTGCATACATACAAGGGAAACAGATTATCGAAAATGAAAAAAATGTAGGGCTAGGACCGATTTTAAGTCATCATCCATTTTACATTTCTGTCTTTCCTCTTCCTAGTTTGTCTATCACTCCATCCATCTCCGGTAATGACATCATCATCCCTGTTGGAATGTTTGTTTTGCCTTTCTTCCATTCCTCATATCCCAGGTATCTTATTACAACATAAACACAGAATACTTATTCAGTGGTAATAATATTAATGCATTCTGACAGACCATGGTATAAATGATTATATTCTCTAGGGCACTGAATTATGGTACACTGGGATCTCTGATGGCTAAAGATCTTCTCCACCTTCTGCTTCCTGATAGTAAGTCAGTGTGGATTTCCATATGAATATGCATGTGCGATGTGTTTTTGATTGTTTTTATTCCCCGCCTATGTTTCTCGTTGATCGCTAGTCCACACACAGGCCAATAATCCAGAGTCAGAGGGTATGTGCGTGTGGTCTCATTATCTGAGTGTGACCAAAGGTCCGGGACAGGCTGGCACATTTTCTCTTCCCCCTCCTAAACAGCAGGAGGTTTGGGTGCAGTACTCCGCTCTACAGGTGGCTCTGGAGGTAAGTTAACTCACTGTAGTCTAGGGGTTTACAATCTTTTAGGCCCCGTCCACACAGAGACGCGTTTAGCTGTATACGTATACATTTTGTACCGTATCAGCGTTTCGTCCACACGGATCCGGCGTTTTAGAAGCATGAATCCTATATTTTCTGGAACCGGGTCCCAAAGTGGGTAAATCTGAAAACGATCATCTTCCATTTTCGTGTGTACAGCGAATCCGTATATTTTCTGAAACGGTGATGTCATCACACTACGTCCAGCACGGTGAAAGAGTTAAGGGATTCAACTACGGGCACTGGGCAAGCGCACATCAATATCAATATAAAACACATCTATTAAGTAGCAAATGTATTTATTGTTATTTTATTGTGAGATTTTGCCTCACCTCCGACCACTGCTATACCCCTGCTAGCCACAACTCTTCTTCTCCGTTTTTAGTGTATTTCTGTGGCAGAATTACAGCGCCACACACTGGCCTGGCATGCAAACTACATCATTTTTAGTCAGTAATCTCGTGTGGACACAGATATTTCTTGAAACGAGGGGAAAAAAAAGATTGGATTGGGAAAGCGCTGGCTTCGTGTGGACGGGGCCTTAGACAATCTCTCCCCAAATATGATTACCCCATAATAACATTTAACAGGCATCTCATAGAGTTTCTTGTTCGAAGACCCATTTATTCTGTGCAGAATTTTTTTTATTTAGAATTTTTTTAGTTTCTATATCAGGGAACATTCTTTTTAGGAACTTTGGCTAACGTTCTGGCAAGGTTCTCTCAAATGTATGAATAAAAGTCCAGTAACGGAAATAGAACTTTTGCTTAAATTCAGCTGTTCTTTAATAATGTTCTAAGAAAATGTAAGCACAAAAATGTTATTTCATTCATAAAAGGTTTTAGTAAAATGTCTTAGTTGGACATTCACAGTGCTCAAAAGTGGGCGGTACTCACCGGTAAGCATGCCTGCACTTTCTCTTGCCTACCGCTAATTCACACTTTTATAACGGATCAATTTCTGTGCAATATGACTGTGACTGAAGCCCAATTGTTCAATTTAGTGGCACGCGAATCACTGTAGGTGCGTTCAAGCGCGCTCCAAAAGTGTTAAGATTTGCACGAGCCGTTCCCTCTTGACAATGATGATAAAATGTGCGACCCATTTGAATTCTGTTGAGAATGTAGTAAAACAAGCTTTTTAAACTCATGATGACCACGTTTACTAGAATGTATCACATTCTATTGTATTTATTGTGGTAAATGTTGACTAGTTGTAGAATTTATAATACAGTAGATAATCAGTAATGGGAATAGATTGTTCACTAAAGATGTATCTTACACCTGTGGCATGTTGTAGCTATAGTTTCTAACTGTGTTCATGTTTTTCATAACAAATGCTATAGATTAAAAAAAGAAAGAAAAAAGTGAACATTGGCCTGGATGTAGTGAGGAGCTGTCAATGGTCTTCTTTGTAAATAAACCTTTAATGTGACAAATGCTGTAGTTAAACAATTACAAGAATAATATATTAGTTTTAAGGCTGAGTACAAGTTACAAAGAGCTTTTAAATTTTGACCTTCTTAAATTATTGACTAAACGAAACAATCCTCCATAACCAAGCCCCGCCCCCTTTAGTAAGTAACGTTAAAAAGTAACGTTTATAATGTCTGCAAAATTCTAAAATGGAATGTTTCTTTAATGTTCATGAATTTAAAACAAAAAATAAGGGTTTAAAACTATAAAAAATACTGGACTTCAGATTACGTTATCATAACGTCATAGACGTTATCATAACATGTTATGATATGTTATGACGTCATGTTATCATAACAATCAGAATGTTAGAAAAACTAAATAAGGGTTTTAAGTTCTATGTTGTTTTTCTTCTCATTATAGTACTTTAGTGTTAGATTTATTATTTATTAATTTATTTTAATCTAATTTGTATTTATTTAAATCTTTTTTTTTTTTTTTTTTTTTTAAACGTACTGTTAAGTAAGCTTACTGTTACTGTTTGAAAACCTCTGCTGTAGTCTACAACAATACTCTTTTTACTGTTTTTTAGAAATTAACCCAATATTTGTCTTCCTTTCAAAATGTGTATATTCCACATTTGTTCCTTACAGGCTTATAAGATGAGTTTCACAAGGCATCCAACGGACTCATCTCTATCAGGCCTCTCTTACATTCACCTGTTCCTCTCATCCTTTACTAAGGTACAGAGAACATCTCAAAGAGAATTACATAGGCACTCAAGCATGTGTGCTAATCGAACATTCAAATCAAATGTTACAGGTAACGTGTGATGCTGACTCCTTCCGTGAGTTCATGCCCTTTGAACCTTCCTTCCTGGTGACAGTCCTGTGTTCAAACTCGGGCTTCTGCCCCAAACCGTTGACCTGCCTGAATAAATCTCAGAGTTCTCCTCACGAGACGTGTCAGAGTCGAACGCTGCGCTGAATCTGGGCGGAACACATCTCCCCTGAGACTTTTTGGAGCTGGTTTGGGACTATTGAACCATTGGAGCTGCTTAATGTTTAGTAAAATAGGAGAAAGTCATTCCAGAGATCATTAGCCTTTTTATATTCACTGGATAAGTAATGGGTTTAGAAATGTCACATATACATTTAGGCAATATTATCACATTTGATAAGTGATGTACAGTATGATGAACAGTTAAAAGCTGCTTGGTGGATATGATCTCTCACAATGCATTGAAAATATATACTATGCTTTTACAGAATTTTGAGGGAAATGTTGTAGATTCATGCAAAATAATATATTATGGAAGAGAGGAAATCTCATGCAGTTATATAACACCTATGGCAGTATTTCCTAGTTTGTTTACAAAGTTACACTGGTTTAATTTGTGGTAACTGTGGTCTTATTATATAAATACCAACGTTAAACTGGTTACTAGAATTAAGTTACGTTTTTGGAAGGTAGGAGGGCATTTCACCTTGTAAAAGCAATTTTAACAGAGAATGTAACTCATTAACAGAGGCGGATACAAGTGAAATATTTTTACTTTCTACTCAAATATATTGTTCAACTATTTGTACTTTATCAGTGTTCTTCTTTGGGAAACTTTTACTTCACTACATTCCAAATCATAATATTGTATTTTTTACTGCACTACGTTTCATATTAAATATAATTGAATACTTAATTACATTAAAAATATAGTAAAAGTAATTCAGTGTTTCACTTGTGTGCAAGAAGGAAAGTACTACATTGTTAATGCAATTAAGGATTAAAGGTGATCTATATATATAAAACAGTCCAGTAAAAAGTATGACATCACACTTTGGAATGTAGTGACGTAAAAGTTTTCCAAAGAAAAACAATAATAGTATATGCAAAATTGTATATGGATGAACATAATAGCCAAATTGAACAATATGTGTAGAAAGTAAAAAAAAAAAAAAAAAAAAAAAAAACTTGACCACTGTCTGCCTCTGCTCATTTGATTAATTGTACTCTATTCTCTTTAGTGTAAATAGAGTTTGAGGTCTGAAGTCTGAATGTATCATAAATATCTCATATTTGAAAGAAACGTTGAAGTGTGTGTTGCATCATGTGTTCTTTTTCTGGTGTAGCCATCATGAAAGTTCAGGCATTGGTTTGATTATAACAGTAGCAAAAAATCGTGTAATGGTATTTAATAGTGTATTATTGTTTTCATAATATAATGTAATTTATTAGGTGTCCAGGTGTAGCATTTTACTACAGGAGCCTACATGTTTTATTAGGCAGAGTGAGTGTCATCAGCGTGCGCCGCTCTGAACAAACGTGTTGTTGTGACGTACATTTGATTTGTCGTAGTTCTGTGTCAACATGGCTGCACGCGCTGGAGACAAGCGTGGTCTGGAGCATTTAGATGAATATGAACCTAAACAGGCAAAACAGCAAAGAAGTCTGCACGATCAGATGACGGAAAAGCGTCTTGTTATTGTGTTAGAAGGAGCGACACTTGAAACCGTAAAGGTAAAAGACCACGAGGCTCAGTAAAGACAGAAACTTTAATGTTGGATCAGGTGGTGTTCACTCGATTGACACCAGAGCATTATTAATAACATTTCTCATAACCGTATGTTTCAGCATTTGCGTTACATAGGGGCGTGTTTATGTGCAGGTTGGGAAGACATTTGAGTTGCTGAACTGTGATCAGCATAAGAGTATTATTATGAAGAATGGAAGAGACCCTGGGAAGATTCGCCCTGATATCACACATCAGGTAAAAATCCCATCTAACATTAAGTGTTTGAAATGCGCGTTAATCTACTTAGCTTTCAACCTCTAAACAATGGTAATATTAACCCTCATAATGCACTGGGGTTAGTTTTTACAGATTTTGTAGAGATGCATACAAATTGTATAGTTTTAGTAAAGCATGGTTTTAAAAGTAATTTAAGATATTTGACAAATCTTTTGTTGTGGGCCAGTTGATTTGACATCAACTGAGGCTTTACAAGCGATGTCAGTTCTGCAGACTTTTTTTTTTTTTTTACACATCTATTTCGTTTTTGTCTCAAAGTATATTTATTCCTCTTTTCCATTCCTCTTCCTACATTTTTGGGGGCTCAACTGTGTTGTTAACATCAAATTTTCAATACTGTTAATTCTCATATTATATGTTTTTGTAAATTGAATATGTATTAATTTGTATATGGATAAAATGTTTTTGCTTTTCTGTAGTTAATGTAAAATTTTAAATTTTAAATATGTAGTAATTTAAGTAGGTAATGTCATGCTAAGTCAAAACACAAAACAATGACTTGCCTGATTTATTGATCAGGTTTTAGTTGGAAAATACAAAGTTACGACTGTTTTTATTGCTTCCATTCCACTGGGTCCAAATGGCATGCAGTTTATGAATGCATTATGAAGTTTAAATGAAATCAAGAAAACCAGTCATGTTCTGCTGATTTTGACAAAGAGATTTTTTTTAATTTGTCCCACATCTGTACTCTGAATGTTACTTCTGCTTTCCCACAGTGCCTGCTGATGTTACTGGACAGTCCTTTGAATAGAGCTGGTTTGCTGCAAGTGTACATTCACACAGAGAAGAATGTTTTGATCGAGATTAACCCACAGACAAGAATTCCTCGCACCTTTGCACGATTTTGTGGACTCATGGGTAAATTCAAATAGAGGCGCCATTTGCATATTGACTCTAATGTTGTTGCTATTGTATTGTAATGGGTTACACTATTTCAAGGTGATGTTACAATGTAACCACATATTAGCATGGAAGGCTATACTTTTTTTAAATTGTTACAGTGTTTTTAATTGTTACAATTGTTGCCATTGTTACAGTGTAACTATACATTTAAGTACTGAGCAATATTAAGTAACTACTATAGGGTTAGGGTAGGATTACAGGTTGGTTGAGGGTTAGTTGCATGTAATTATGCATAATTTACTGTTATTACTATGGTAATACATGTAATATAAAGTTACTGCACTGAATAATATTAATTAACTACATGTAGTTAATTTAGGGTTTAGTTTAGGGTTAGTTTGAATTGTTTTAGGATTTAAAGAAAGGATTTAAGGGCATTTTAAAAAAGGGAATAAAAAAATCAAGGTAAAAGTAGTTCTAGGTCTAATTGTAGTTTTGAAGTGATCAATTTAAAAATTTTGCATGTCCAATTTTTGGGAGGGACATGTCACCCTCACTGTGTTGGTGGATGTTATACAATCCTTAGCAAAAAGTTGCTAAATATTTAGTTTTTTTTAATGGTCTTAACTATTTAAGTCGCATATCACTGGTCAGGAAATGATATGAATTGCAAAAATACTGAAATTAAAGTAATATAGCAGAGCCTTCCCCAACTTGCGGACAGCTTTTTATAGGAAGAAGAGTCAGTTGTTCATGAGTTGACAAATGTCTCTCAGTTTATTTGAGGTTAATGTGAGACCAAATATTCACTATAGGGTTCAAACCTGGACTCTGAACACGCCAAACCATGAACCTGATGGACTTGTTCTCGAGCCACTTCTTGCTTGTCTTTAAAATTCAGACAGGAGCATTGCCGTCTTGAAAAATAACACTGGATCATTCCTCTTTAGATAACAACCTTTATTTGTGGGCAGCAAGCCTGAACTCCAACGCATTAAATGACTTCACAGTGAAATATCTCCCCAATATCAGCAGCTAAAGAGGCTCCGTACACAATGACACCTCTTCCTCCATGCTATACTGTGGTCGAGATGCATTCATTATTATATTTCTCAGCAGAATATTGAAGACACTAGTCTGAAGCATCACCATGCAACTCAAGTTTCATTGAGATTCATCACTCCACACACAACTTCCCATATTTTGCCAAAAACTTAATTCTGTCTTTTGATGTTTGTGCTTACATTATGGTAATGTACCAATAATTGGTGGTTAAGGCAATGAAAAGCTTGGTGTTTAACCCCTTTTTTTGCCCAGGAGTGGACCTAATTTACTATTATTACCATAGTACACGTGACTTGTAACTAGACATTAAAATAGTGTTAAATTATAATGCAACAATATCTGTAATGCTATATGTTGGATTCTGAGTAAATTTAGCTTCCTACGATTTGTCATCCTATAGTTCAGCTCCTGCACAAGATGAGTGTGAGAGCAGCAGACGGCCCTCAGCGTTTGTTGAGGCTCATTAAAAATCCAGTGTCGGACCACCTGCCACCCGGTTGCCCCCGATTTTCCACATCATTCAAAGCAGATGCTGTATGTCCCAGAACTATCGTCCCTAAAGACGGACCTGCCGCTATTGTCATTGGAGCATTTGCACATGGAACTGTGAGTCTAAAATATACTCTGCATAGAAAATTTCATAAACATGAATTCAAGTAAATCACTTTGCAAGTAAATCGGTGTACTAAACTCTTTGTCCATGCCGGTGTAGGTGAATGCCGACTACACAGAGAAGACCGTGTCCATCAGTAACTACCCTTTATCTGCAGCTCTGACCTGTGCCAAGATGTGTTCAGCGTTTGAGGAGGTCTGGGGAGTGTTATGATGAAACCAAACTCATATGAACTGTCATGTCTCTGCCTGAAAGGAACAGACCTTTGGACTATGTTCTGTGTGTTTCATCCCTTTGAGCAAAAATTGGTGTGAGACCATATCACACAGTAATTATAACACACTGAAGCAAACAGTTATACTCTTTAAAACATGGGGTATTAAACCTTAATGTCTTTTTGATAGGTTTTCACATTTCATAAATCCAGGTTTGCATTTAAATATATTCCTGATATGTAAAACAACACTTACCTTTTTCTACTTGCAATAAAAAATTAGCTGGCTTTATTCAGCACAATTGAGAGATGTGTCAAGTTCTTTTTTAAAACAACGTTCCCCAGCTTTATCCTATGAGTCTAGACGGCTTCACAGTCTAGTCTCTCCTGTTTTCAGTCTCTGGTCCCTTTATCCCCAACTTTGCTATAGATGTTACTTAAACATTATTTCGCTCTAGGCTTGATGTTGGTTTTCCCTACTTGTTTGTCCTTTATTTCTACAATTGGCACCTTTTCTAACAGTTCTCGCAGGCTCCCTCAGTTGTTTTTTTTCCATTTCGGGTTTCAGTGCATTTGAACGTTTGAGTTCCTGCCTCAGATGTATGTTAGCCATCTGTTGGTTTTGGGAACAAAATATTTTTTTGGACCAATCTATACAGACGGGTGATAAATTGATGGATAGACATACATATTATAGATGGGTTGATGGACGATAGATAGATAGAAATTATTTAGGACGCCAATAGGACCGACATCAATAATGGACTACAAAATACAAAACTTTTATTAACCAGAAAGCTTATATTACAGAATGCACATTGTTAGAAACCAATCAGTCTTTTAGGAGCCATCGTCCCCTTGTACAGCCGCCAGTGCAGAAGAGCCGCTGGCATTCATCGTCGTCTCGGTGGAGTTCTCCAGAAGCGCGGCTCCTGCCTCAGTCTCCGTCTCCTCCAGTTCATCCGCTGATTCGTCGCTCATCTCCGGATCATCGCAATCTTTAGATTCGTCCAGCGCCGACTTCTCCGTGTCTATCGGGTCCAGGTAATGACAAACTGCGCTCTTCCGACCGAACGACTCTTCATCGTGGAGAGCCAGCACCTCTATGCGGTTAGAGACGGGCTCGTCCTCCTTCCTCTCGGACAGAAACGTCCGCTGCAGCATCAGTTTCTTCATTGTGTGACATTTGTATTTAAGGGCTGGATCAGAGTCTGCACCATCCTCTTCAAAAATCACACATGTCCCGATGGCGTCCTCGTATTCACCAGCGAACAGATACCGACCCACCTGCATCATGGGCTGCTCGCTGTCAATGTCCACTATCTTACAGGTGCTCTGCCGACTGGAGAGTAAATCAGAGCTGATCATTCCAGACAGTTCCGCCACAACCATCTGTTCCTCCTCCTCCCATTCGTCCTCCATGGCAGTGGATGAAGAGGCAGTTGTATTTATGCAGCACTTGAGTTAAGTCTCCGAGAACTTCAAGTAGGGATATTCCTTCGTAGAATGTGCGCGACGGAAGTAGTCATCGAGTGTGATTCATTTAGGCGAATCGATTCTTTCGAACTAGTCGGTTTAAAGATCCGGTTTAAAAACATTTCATATTTTACGTCGCCATACACTCGCTACTGGTTGCTATGCCAGGTTTATTTATTATTATTATTATTTTTTTTTTTAAAGTAATTCCATGTGCCCCAGTTCCGTTTGTTGCAACCATAATTTAGCGTGGGCATATAGAACGTAAATAATTTAATTTACCAGTACTTTTATTCTTCTGTCTAGACATGTTTTTGCATATTTAAAGAAGTAAAATGCTTTTTATTAAAACTGTGTGTGTGTGTGTGTGTGTGTGTGTGTGTGTGTGTGTGTGTGTGTGTGTGTGTGTGTGTTTTCGGTCGTTCATTTTATTCCTCTATTTCCCTGAAAAATGGTGAGAGGGAGAAAAACATTTTAATCTAGAAAAGATCCGACTCTAAGGAATGAATCGTTCACGAATCGCTAACAACTTCCGGAAATCCAACGTGTGCTGAAGTCACATGTGCGCTAGTTCACGGCATGAGAGAACCACATGTAACGTTACTCTGGCTACTTTCGTGAATTAAAACTAAAGCGTCTGAGTTGAGTGTTTTAGAGAAGAGCCGGATAATCGAAAGAAATTGTTTTTGTTAAGCTGTAAGTATCTGTTGGGTTTACAGTTCCTGTTTATGTATCCTAATCGGGTCACAGTAAGCTAGTCTCGTAGTTTGCTGCGTGCTATTAAATGGTGCGCAAAATACAACCTAATATGTTTAATCTAAACATGATATTGAATTTACTGCAGTTATATAAACACAATGGGTCTGAATTGTATTAACTTTACTAGCGTTACCTGTGTTAAATTGTGGAAGGTGCATCACGCTCCGACCTGACCATTAAACAGGCAATTGTGCAAGTAAAAGTTGGATTTGTCACGAGTACAAATCAGACATATTTTAATACAATAAAAGTTATGAATTGTGTATATGACTGTTTACATGAGTGATATTGTACAGTGAAAGCCACATGGCAACTCTCAAGTTTCTGTCTGTCTAACCATATAATAATCACGTTTTTACTTTTGGTCAAATCTGTTTTATTCATTACTTGTTTTGTTACCCCAGGACAACTTTGTAGGTGTCAATCATGGGCAGGAGGTTGGATCCCAGCCTTAGGGTGAAACGAGGACCTGGACGTAAGGCCAGGAAACAGAAGGGAGCAGAAACTGAGCTGTCCAAGTTTTTGGTTGAAGGTAAATCAAATCACACATAATTAGCCGATGTGTTATTTATCTTCTGATTTATATACATTATACATCATATATGTATTATATGATATAACAATGGTTATCTTCTGTTCACAGATGACGAGCCCAAAAAACTTTCAAGCAGAGGAAGAAAACGGTAAATTGATTTGGAAGCCTTTTTTCTCCTTAGCTCTGTGATGATAACTTGTCAATTGCTATTATTATTTTAATTTCGACAGCGCTGTAAAGAGAACTCAAGTGACCAAAGAACCCAAACAAGTGGAAAAGCCTAAAAAAGGTACATAAAGGTTAAAAAAAGACACTAAAATGGAATAACAATGTTAATAATAACCTTTTGCATTTGTAATCAATTCATATGTATTGCAGGATTCTCAGATGAGAATAGTGAATGGCTCAAACCAGCACAGAGGAAGCGCAAGATTGAGCAATGCGAGGAAGATGAGGAGAGCGACAGCCAATGGGAAGATGAAGATGATGACGTAGAGGGCTTAGATCACAAGGGATTGGTGGAAGATGATGATGATGATGATGATGATGATGAAGATATGGTGGATGACTATGGTGCCGATGAAGGGGCTGAACAAGACAGTGATGGAGAAGAGGTATGAAACAAATATTTGTGTGTCAAATGTCAATAACATACTACCTATGTGCAATTTCTCCATTTAAATATCCGGATGTCCTACTTGTTTTGATAAATGTAACATTTGGAGCACAAAATACAAAATCATCCTTTGTCGTGACAGCTTCTGCCAATAGAGAAAGCTGCAAGAAAACAGAAAAAACAAACAAGCATGAAACCAGAGAGTGATGACGAGGATGATGAAGAGGATGACGACGAAGAAGAAGAGGAAAAAGATGAGGAGGAGGAAGAGGATACCGTGCAGGCAAATATTGATGAGACGGAGCAATTCAAACTGCCAGCTGCCGCGGATAGAGCCAAGGAGGGTGAGTCAACTTTATCAAACGACAGATTTCCACGACCTCCTGGATTTGATTTGACCTAGAGTGGTGTTTTAACGCACCGCCCTCTGTCTTGTGTGTCTGCAGGTCTTTTACTGATGGACTTGCAGACCATCCATCAGAGGATCAAAGATAATGTGGATGTGCTGTCTCACTTCAGTGAGAAGAGAGAGGAGGGCAAGGAGAGATCGGAGTATATCTCTCTGCTGTGCTCTGACCTCTGCACCTATTACAGCTACAATCAGTTCCTCATCAGCAAACTCATGGACCTCTTCTCTCTCTCTGAGGTGTGTGTGTGTTTTGTACGTGCTCTTGCTTTTTAACCACTTTGATGCTGAAGTATAAGAAGTTTCCTGTTGTAGTACCACCCATCTGCTTCTTCACAAGGTGTGTGGCTATGCTAACAGGATAAAGCAACTGTCTGTCAAGATCTGAAGGGGTGGATGGCCACACCCCCTCCACCTCTATATGAATTGGCAGTACATCTATATCAGAACCCACTTCTTTGTAAAATGTTGTATATCAACTGCCGCATTCAAAACCTATCCAAATGCAATTTTCTATTTCAGCTGATTGATTTCCTAGAGGCCAATGAAATTCACAGGCCAGTCACCATCAGAACCAACACCCTGAAAACCAGAAGGAGAGATTTGGCTCAGGTTTGGAATCTCCCTCTCTCTATCAGTGGCACCATTTATGCCTGTTTTGCATTCCAATTGTGCTAAATAACATGGGTTCCAAAACATGATCCAATTACTGAAAAAAATTCAAAAACTAATGTTTGTTAAAAACACATCGTATTTGTTCAACGCTAGTGCGTCCTGATGCACCTCATATTCAATGACAATACAGCACTCAATACAGCATGAATTGAACAAAGTTTACACAGATAAACAGTTTTGCCCACGGTTTTCTTTTATTAGCGCTGTTGTAATGTATCACTGAGGAGCCAGCACGTGTATCCATCTACAGAAACATAGCCGCCTACATAAAGCATTATTTTCAAGTTACAACCTATATTATTGCGTCATCAGATGTGAGATGAACCGCGGTGCAAGTGCTCACTTTGTCTCTCACCCCAGAATATACATATATATCCGAGTCCTGATCGGGATTTAACGTCCGATTCCGATCGAGTCTGAAATCACGTGATCGGGCCCGATTTCCGATCACGTGATCGGATCGGGACATCCCTAGTTTTTGGTCAATTTTGACAGTTGATTAGGGGATTATTTTATGAGGCCAAACTCTTTCTACTTTGCTGTAGACCTTTACTGAAAGGCTGAATATGTTAAAGCCTACCTGATCACTTTAGTCTGACGGATGAACAAATCAAA
Source organism: Pseudorasbora parva (assembly GCF_024679245.1). Classification (NCBI taxonomy): domain Eukaryota; kingdom Metazoa; phylum Chordata; class Actinopteri; order Cypriniformes; family Gobionidae; genus Pseudorasbora; species Pseudorasbora parva. Next base: position 33,173,849 of record NC_090178.1, on the reverse strand, counting down.
TTAAAACCTTATGAATAAATAGGATATCTTGTAAGATACTGCATGATCCAAATATAGTATTATTTGATACATTTTTAAAGTTTTCATTACATTTTGGGCACAAAATCCACGCTGAATCCACCCTTCTGATGAAATCAGTTTAATCCAGATTTTTTGGATCAAAGTGATCTAAATCCTACAAAAAAGTTCTGAAAAACCCAAACTAAAGGTTTGATCTGGATCAAAACCAAGATTAGATTAAGTGAGCTAATCCGATTATGTAATCCGTTTTTTCTTTTGAAAAACACATTTTCAAGATTTGATCCAATCCGTTATCCAAAATCCTAGTGGATTACTTTTGAAAAACTGGGCCCTGAACATCAAAAAGTTAACGTCCGAAAGATTTATGGCCGGTGGAACTAGCTGTGTGTGACGTATCTTGATGCTTTGCACCAATTAAACTTTTATTTGAACGATTTTATTTTGATAAATATTTACAGAAGCATCCAAGCAGGAGTTGCGGTTAGAATAAGATAACATATATTAATTGAATTTTATCAATAAGCATGTTTTACCTCACAGAATTCAATCTGTAGACATATTTGATAATGTTGCCACTTGCACTTGTTTACATTTTAAGAGAGAAAACGTCCTTTGGTTGAGACATTAAACCGAAGTCCTGACTGTGGTCATTAAATATCCCAGGATGTCCTTCTGAAAAAGAGTAGGGGTGTAACCCCGGGACCCTGGCTAAATTTGCCCTTTGGCCTCTGTCCATCATGGCCCTCTTAATCATTCCTATAACCTGATTGGCGTAATCACTCTGTCTCCTCTCCACCAATCAGCTGGTGTGTGGTGAGCGTTCTGGGGTAATATGGCTGCCGTCGCATCATCCAGGTGGATGCTGCACATTAGTGGTGGTTGAGGAGATTCCCCCCTTCTATATGTAAAGCTCTTTGAGACAAACCAAAATAAATTTACAAAAAAAGCTATAATGTTCAACTGAAATTCACCGCATTTAAAATATAGATTTACAATTTATTTTATCTTTGTGTTTTAAAATAAAGAAAAAATGCAAATTGTGCTTTATTATTGGGATACAGTAGGTCTATTTAAAGGTGCACTATGTAGTATTTTTGCAGTAAAATATCCAAAAACCACTAGGCCAGGGTTATATATTTTGTTCAGTTGAGTACTTACAATATCCCAAATGTTTCCAACTATTTGTAAATTGTGAGAAAATTGCTATTTTAACTAAGGACCGGGACGTTTCAGCATAGCGTTGGAGCGAGTCGCCTGTCAATCGCGTCATATCTGCGGTACCCTCAGTTTTATTCTGCAGAAGCGTTTTTCTCTTAGCAGTGTGAACATGTCAGAGCAGCGCCGAGCGAACGCACAGAGTAACGTCATAACATAACATAATTTTAAACACACTTAAATGTATCTAATATGATAAACAGAGCTGCTTTACCTTAAAATCATCATCGGAAAACGCGGAAATGAGGGCGCCCGGTGACTGTGTCCCGTCCCGTCATAATAAGTCCCTTTGCTCGCGAGCCGTGTGTTTGTATAACAATCACTCCAGTGGCCGTGCTCAGCTCCTCAACACTCGGTCCTGCTCTGCTTTACACTACAGTAACGTTAATAACCGCATCCATGAACATGATTTCTGCCCGAGTCCTATTTTCCACCGGCTGTGAGGTGAAGACCAAATGTCCCAAGATGCTGCGCTCACACTTGGCGTCATCAAACTACGCCTGTTTTGAATAGGCGCCCTCTAGTGGACGGAAAGTTACATAGTGCACCAAAATGTAACTGCACCTTATAGTTGCTATGAAGTGGAAGCGAGAGAGGTTTTTTTTCGTACATATTTTGAAGTACGCCCAATTGTAATGGATTATTAAAAAAGAAAATAATGTAGGGGTGTGAACGATTCTTTTCATCAGTTGTAGATTTGATTTTGAGATGTGAACATTGCACTCAAATGAATGCAAGTTTGCGGTTAACTGTGGAGGCGGGTTTAAGCGGACTAAATGATTGAAGAGAGGAGTTTGTCATTTCCACTGGAAGATACAGTTATGACATTTTCATTTAACATTACAGTCGCACACAAAAAAATTAAGCATGCTAGATGAATCGTTCACTATAGATAAATTGCAAAATAGAGTGAATGTTCATTAACTTACATTTTCTTTAAGACTCAAGTGCTCACATGAGATCTGAGACTGTACTAAGGTTCTTTTTTTGCATGTATGACGAAATGTTCTTTATAGTTGAACGAGGTTCTTTTAAGACCTGTTCACAGAAAGCTTCTTTGGGGAACCAAAAATGGTGGTCCTATGGCATCGCTCTCAAAGACCCTTTTGGAACCTTTATTTTTAAGAATGTAACAAGCATCACCTGACCGCTTCGGAGCGGGACACTTGAAACGGACATTAATAACAGATGTAAACAAAGCCAAAATGCCATTAACACTTGTCAGCCTGGTTCACAAATGGCTTCTGGTTCTAATGCCTAGTTTTTTTTAACACAGGCTTTGATCAACAGAGGAGTAAACCTGGATCCGTTGGGGAAATGGTCCAAAGTGGGGCTGGTTATCTATGACTCCTCTGTTCCCATAGGTCAGTTCCAGTGTCATAGCAAAATATAATTGTCTCTCTTCGGCGATTGTAAGTGTTAATTGTATTTCTCTCTTTCATACAGGAGCAACTCCAGAATATTTGGCAGGCCAGTACATGCTGCAAGGTGCGTCATCGTTTCTTCCTGTAATGGCTCTGTCTCCCCAGGAGGGGGAGTCCGTGTTAGACATGAGTTCCGCTCCAGGAGGCAAGACCACATATATGGGTGAGCATATGCTTCTCCACGGCAGTCACACCAACTGCTGTGTTTTTGTAAAGTGGCTAATCTCAGAGTCTTTTTATTTTTTGTATTGGCACAGTTGGCACAAAATAAAAGTAATGTGGGAAAGCACATTATTGCCTTTTTAGATTGTTCTGTTAAAAAGTAGGCATTATGAAATGATTTTGGAGTCTCATTTGCGTATCGTCTGTGTGATGCAGCTCAGCTCATGAGGAACACAGGCATGATTGTGGCTAATGATGCAAATGCAGACAGACTGAAGAGTGTGGTGGGGAACATCCATCGTCTCGGCGTCACTAACTCTGTCATCTGCAACTATGACGGCAGACAGTTCCCGAAGGTCTGCATCAGTTTTTCAATACTGAAACAAAAATATTTGTCCTGTTTTGTGTTTGGTATCATTCCCATAAGCAGTGTCTAATCTGAGGTGTTTGGTTCTGTGTTGTAGGTGATGGGAGGTTTCGACAGAGTGCTTTTGGATGCTCCTTGCTCCGGTACAGGAGTCATTTCCAAAGATCCAGCCGTTAAAACCAGCAAGGTAATTCTGTTCTGAAAGTCACCAGTTATCATTCTTTTGATGTTAAAGTTTTTAAAGACTTGCTTCACCCTTTACTCTGAAGGATTTGTTTAGTTTGTGCACATTCTCCATTCAGAACTCTGAATTATTTCTTTCTTTCTCTCAGGATGAGGCTGATATTCTCCGCTCGGCTCACCTGCAGAAGGAGCTCATCCTGTCAGCTATCGACTCTGTCAACGCTGATTCTTCAACTGGTGGATACCTTGTTTACTGCACATGCTCTATTATGGTGAGTTGACCAATACAGATTCATTTTAGTCTTTGATATCCAGTATCAAGAACATATCTGACCTTTTAATAGTTGTTTTATGTTTTGGTACATTGGTAACTGAACAGTAATTTCAATAAAACTGCAATAAACTATATTGTAGGTTTATATATTAATTATTAAATAGTAGTATCTATGTAAAATGAGGTTTGAAGTCATGCACTACAAAAGTTTGGGATTGGTATGAAGGTTTTTGTTGTTTGTTTTTTTGAAGGATGTCTGTTATGCTCACCAATATTGCATATATTGGTGCAAAAATGCAGTTCTAAATAATTTTCTTCTGTTTTAAAAGGATTTTTCAACAGCTATAACTCTAGTCTTCAATGTCACATGATCCATCTTATCAATGTTGAAAACAATTGTGCTGTAAAAAAAAATCAGGAAGAATTGAACAGAAAGTTCAAACGAACAGTGTTTATTTGAAACATAAATCTTTTAATCGTTGCTGCCACAATTGATCAATTAACTGTATTCTTGCTGAATAAAAATATACAATAGTTTTAAAAAAATATATATATTGACCCCAAACTTTTGAACAGTAATGTATGTCCATGGCACTTCTCAAAATACTCAAAATGTTAATATCTCACATTTTATGAATATATTTGTCTCGGAAGAGACCGTTTTTGCTTGACTGGAACGAATAACCAATTCCTTAGTGCCCAGCGATCATAATACTTAAAGGCCCACTGAAATCAAAATTAAGTTTTTTAGCTTTTAGTATGACTGTGTTAGTCTTAAAGTTATGAATAAGCTGGTATGTTCCAAAACTATGACACAACTTGCATTTAGGAGATAATTTTCAAAATTTACAGTCTCTCACTTCTGCTAAAACTAATCTCAGAGTTTGGTGACATCGTCGCAGACTTCACTTTCTCGTCAAATGTTCTGTCCAATCAAAATGCTTTCTTGAATCTAAAGCCCGCCCCCTACACTACTGAAGCTGTGGCTGAAATCGGTCAGTTGTTAACACACATTTACTAATTTCTACATGGTGAAAGGCACATAGCACACTATATATGTGATAGGAAACTATTCAGTGTAAATATGCTTTCATTTGAGGCGAATAAAGTTTTCACGTTAGTTTCACGCACCGCCTCAGCGCACACACTCCAATGGCTCTGGTCTAAATTTAGACTACAGACACGAGAGCGCAGCGCGGATCATATGCGCGAGTCGGCGCAGACAACAACCATATCGACCCATTTGAATTCTGCACAGAATGCTGCATTTCAAAGCGATATGGAGGAGATTATGATGATAAAAAGTGTTAGAGGAAACTGGCTTTACCAAACAGAAAGGTCCGCTCTTGCGCTCTAGTCAAACTGTATATTAACGAAACGCTATTGGCTGTTTCAAAAAAGGGGAGGAGCTGCTAACAGCTGAAGCCGTTTCAGGGGAAATTACGTCAACACTTTGAATAATGCGGCGTGTTTGAAGGCACTTCAGTGGGCCTTTAAGATGTCATACTCTGAACATGGCGTCCCACATGAGATGTTATTTAGCCTGGAAATAATGAAGTCTGAAGTGTTAGAATCTGCAAGAAATATTTTCTTAGCTTTGTCACCAACAACAAATGAGCAACCTATGAACTAAATCTGAGTGCAGCAAAAACCTTTTTTAACTGTCTGATTTGACATAGACTGACACAGATATTGCATTTTAAACCAGTGCTATAATTTAGAGGAATTGTGGAAGAGATGGATGGAGAGTAAATGTATGAATCTTTGTCTGAAAACCTACTGAAATGTCTGGAAGATTGCACTTTAAGTCCTCCTCAGTTCACTAATTTATTGAAGTGAATTGCTTATGAAGTTTTGATTCATCTTCTCCATAGGTGGAAGAGAATGAGTGGGTGGTGGACTACGCTCTGAAGAAGAGAAATGTTAAGCTGGTCCCCACTGGACTGGATTTTGGCAAGGAGGGCTTCACCAGGTAATGAGGTCTTATGAGATCCATCTAAAGTAATAAAAGTTGCACAAGAAATTATGCCAGAGAAAGCGTAATGAATTATGAAGTGCACTTAAAAAATGAGATCTCTTTTTCCACAGATTCAAAGAGAGACGGTTCCATCCCTCTCTCAAACTGTCACGCCGATTCTACCCTCACTCCCACAACATGGATGGTTTTTTTGTGGCCAAGCTAAAGAAGCTGTCGAACACCATCCCTACTGCGGCAAAAGAAAAAGGTGTGTGCTTATTTCCCATATTTTCCACATCTTGTTCATAAGGGGCATTCTTCGTATTATTTTTCCGCTCTAGGAGTCTATGGCAGCCCATAGAACCGCTTGGAAAAGTTCTGTAATTTGACACACAGATAGATAGAGGACAATCTGTCACCATAGCAATTTTGTAGTCTCAGTCCCTCTCGTGCCACCAACTGTCCAAATTTACACTTAAATTTCTGCTAATAACTTTTGAACCATATGGGCTATAAACAAAAAATCCTTATTGTTCCCACCTTGGCTCAAAGAAATTCAATTGAGGCCATTTTCCATCATAATGTTCCAGCCATTTAGAAGGTTCTGGAAAAAAAAGCTTTTAAAAAAAATTCTTTCTAGGCCAATGCTCATATTTTCACGAAAATGTAACAAGATCATATTTAGACCATGCCGGCAAAAAGTTATGGAATTCAAGTTGGTGCGTTATACGCTGAACATTCTGATTAATTGAGATCATGCAGCATTTAATTTTAACCTAAAAGTATATTGCGGTGTATGCAGTGAGAGTTGTTTACTATTCGAATCAACAATGGTGTTTCAAAAAATACAACTGATTATACGACGACTATGTTCAGGCTCTGTTAAGCATATATGCGAAGGACAAAATCCAGTGGGAACTGGAAAGTCACGCACAGTCCTACATCACCGGACTAATCTGGTACTTTAGACTGCGATGGAAACAGAGCAGCAGGTCTGGGGTGAAAAGAGTTTGTGGGAAAAAAGTTCCTGGGGACAAATTGTTCCGGGTAATTTCGGTGGAATTGGGGTTAAAATAAATGTTCGGCTATATCTCTGCAACACTTTTTACCATATACTTTCCATACTTTGTGTGTGTTAAGACAACCATGACCATGATTTGAGAGATCATCCTGCGTCGTTCCGGTGCAGTACCACCTAGTGGAGATATGAAAACTGGCTCTTTTTCTTATAACTTCTGAATTGTTTTGACAAGGATCACAAAACTGGTCTCTTAAGTTTTGGTGCACCATGCCGAATTTTATCAACAATTTTGATAAAAAATGCTATATTTTACGAACACATTGATGTATCATTAGGAAACTCTGTTGACATGCCCTGAAGGTACTAAAAAGTTTCAGGGCAGCGCCACCGTGTTTTAATCACATCACTTTGGTCACAGTGCTACTTATTGGTCGAAAGGGGGCTTCAAAGATGGCCAAATAAAAATATATTTTTTATTTTACTAATTATTTATTTTAAGTTATGTTGTGCTTAGTTTGTATAATATCTGCTGGAATGTTAAAAAAATGTTCAGTGTTAAATAAATATTTTGAAATTGTATTTTTGTTATTTGATTTATTTCTCTGAAAAGCAACACAAAATAGTAAAAAGCAAATTTTTACTATTTAATTATTGTAATGGTAAAAAAAATTGCCAAATAAATGGAAAAACTGCGAAACACCGCGTTCGGTATTCGGCCTTCGGCCAAGCATTTCATTATTATTCGGTTTCGGCTTCGGCCAAGAATTTCATTTCGGTGCATCCCTAATTTTCAATTGCATATTATAAACTTACGAGTACTTTATTACTTGAAAGAAGTAAATATACATTAGAGCACATATTTTTGAAAGAACTAAGTTTTTTTAAACTAAGAATAAACTAAAAAAGTTACGCAGTGTAGCTTTAAAAATATCTATTTGACAGTGTATGCAGCGTTTTTTCCCCAGTGGTATCAAAAATAGCATTGAATATCGATGTGCCATGTTTTGACTCCACCCCTCAAAGAATCGGAATCGTAAAGAACCGAAATCAAAAGTAAGAATCGGAATCAGAATCGTTCAAATCAAAACGATGCCCAACCCTAAGGAACATGCTGGCCATGTGAGTTTTTAGTAAAAAGTTCATAATAAACAGAAGTTCTGATGTCATATTATACATATTATATTTTTTGTTTTGTTTTTTTGTTACCGTGGTATCGATTTAGTATCGGTATCGAAGAATTTTTGCCTGGTATCGTATTGAAGTCATAATTTTGGTATCGTGACAATACTAATGTCTTTAATTGCTCATTGTTGCAGTTGGTCAGATGCTGCCAGACATGTTGGCATTACTTGTTCTTTGTGCTTGCCCTGATAATTGCTGCTTGCAACTATAGCTGATTTTAGTGTTTCTAATGTACTTTTCAGAAAATGAAGTAGAATCTACAAAAATGGAGACGGCAACCTCATCGGAGAAGATCCAAAAGCCGGAATCTAAGGAACGGAAGCCAGCTGCATCTCCAGCGAAAGGCAACATGGTCAAAAAGCAGAAATTAAAACGCAACAAATCTCAGCCGCCCATCATCTCGAAGAAAGCTGGAGTGAAATCTGAGAATAAAAAATCTGATGGTCCCAAAAAAGCCAAAATTGCCAAGTTGGATGGTGAAGCATCCAAAAAGATTGAGAAACCTGACAAAAAGGTAAAGGAACTGAATGGAGATTCATCAAAAGAGGTTGTAAAGGAGAAGAAAAAGGGAAGCCAGTTTAAGAAAAAGAAAAACGTGATGAAAAGGAAGAGCAGAATTGGGAAAAACAAATTTAATAAGTTAAAACAGATGCTTGGACAAGAAAGTGGCCAGTGAGATTCATTGCTATGAATTGACATGGACCTGTATGCTCAGGACTGGGATCCATCAGTGGTTTGACACAAGACCGGAAGATAAACCAATCCCAGCCTGCTTTTGGGGACTCAAAGATCATCCTTTGGAAATGTACACAATGATTTTGTGTATTTATCTTGCTTCTCAATACTTTTGTCAACCTTATTGCTTATTTACTGAGAGGTTTTCTTCAACCTTGTGGTATAAGTGTTATAAATGTATATCGTCTGTTTTTAATGGATTTTGTTTTGAAAACATAATCATTTAACTGAAATGCTGCAAAGGAATGTGAGTATGTGGTCTGTTCCCCCCTTCCCTCCCCATCACACCTATTAAAAAGAAAGTTTCTAAAAAAGATATGGTGTCTGAAATTGAAGTCATAATGTACTTTGGTTATACCCTGGGAAGAGAGTGCATGAAATTGTTCGGCTTGTCGGCTTGTCATAAGCTGACCTTGCCTTTCAGAACTTAACCTCAGAAATCAGATCAAAAACTGTTGAAGTAGAAGTGATATTTTTCTCTGAGCCCGAGTGCATCACAACTGCTATACAGCAAAACCTTTTGACTTCACTTTTCACATCGCTTGGCTCCCGCCACACAACATTTATCTAAGCGCAAAAACTTTTCTTCAGGTTCAAATGGCTAAAACGCTCAGTGGATGAACTTCATCTATGTGCGATCTTTCTTCCCACCCTTTTGGCTCAGTGCCTGTGTAGCCATGGTGACGCACTTATCGTATTGTACATCGCGAGGACCTGAGCCCGTAACCTCCGAACTGCGACATTTTCTCTGTGCTTGCATGAGATTTTTCTGTCTCCATAAAAGATGGCCCAAAACACCACAATTATCGGTACTTGTTCCTCCCAAAGCTGTTAAATCTGTTGAAATGTAGCGCATGTGTAGGCAAAGTGTTTATTTTAATCACATTGCAGTGATTGCATGCAAGGAGATAATTTAAGGTTGTGCCTGAAGGGTAAACGAAGCCATTCAGCAGGCCTGTGGGTAAAGCGGTTTAGATCAGACTGGTTTGACACCCCACTGATTAAGTGCTATTGTAGAGGGGTAATTATCATGATCACCTGCACATTTGATTGCAGGGGTTGTGGAGCGTCCAGTCTATCTTTGATAGGAACTACTCTCGTTTTGTACTGTACACAGGAGTTTTTACTTATTGTTCTACAGTTTTTTCACGCTAACGTTTTCGGGTTACTTGTGGATTTTTGGGGAGTTGCACCTGACATGCATTGGCAATTGTAGTATCGTAAACAATACACATCTCGCATCCCTAATTCATAAAATGTAGGCAAAGTACCTGGATGACCTAATACCATTTAGACTCAAGTGTGCATCCAATATACACTTTACCATCCTATGAGGCCACTGGAGAGTTGGCAGTGAAGTCAAAGATGTTTTAAGTCCTTTAATGTTGTTGATGAAGAATGGAATACGTTTGCTTTCTCTTTGTATTGTTATATCCATATTGTACAAGATTAACCCATTGAAGTCAATGCGATAAATGTGTTGGATCAAAAGTAAGTCGGATTATATTACCTAAAATGTGTAATGTATTAGAGTACAATTTACATTTTCATCATGTATTTTGCAATCAGTACCTAGTAATGGTCACTTGATGAATGTATTACATCCAGATTCATACTGCATACAATCATACTATATACTACATTAATACTTAATACTTCTTAATCAGTTGCAAATACTTGTTCAAAAGAACTACCTATCAAGAGGGTATATGCTATTTGGGGTGCAGCCACAGTCACGAGGGTCAGTAGAGGTTTTCTCTATGTTGATATATATTTTCTAGTTAAATGTATACATTAGGTTTTTTTTTTTGTCTGCATAGTTGGACCAAAAGTGAGAAAAAACTGCATAGAAAAGGAGAAAATTCCATATTATTGAAATTTGGAGGTGGGGTCTTTTGACTTTGGCCGGTGTCTTAACAAATCAGGTCTCTATCAGTTATCATTTAATGATTATATTAAGTACAAACAAACAATATTAATTTAAAATATGTAGCCTATAGCTTACTATATATTGTATAATAATTATACTTTCTTTCACTTGATAAACTTAATAATGACCTATTAAGTGATTAATTAAAGAGCATTCTTTGTATGACTGAAATATGTGGACATTTAACACTTCAATTAGCACGTAGGGCAAGTGCAATATACATTTATAAACTAATAAGCTAGCAGGCTAAAATGGCATCTGCATGCTATGCTACTATTTAACCTAACTAATACAGACTTTAAATGTGTCATAAAATGGCTTTTTTTATATCTCTATACTGTTGTCTGATGTCAACTAATGACATGAGTGTGGTTTTTACATTGAAAAACATAACTAATAAGTAGTAGGCTATTTTCTACACTGGTTTTTTGAGGCTCTCTCCAAAACGCTGGGTTCTGATGGGCGTGCAGCACTGTAAACTTGGAAGTAAACGCCCACGGCTAGGATTGGATACGATTTGCATAATTAATGAGCTTCAGCTCCGATGTCAGCTCAGTGACAGAGGAGAGAATGAGGAAGAACCGACAACCAGAATGATTTTTTTGATCACAGGGCTCGTAAACGTCTTTATCAAACAAACACAATGATTTATTTCTCATCGACCCGCAATTGATTGGACTATTATTTTTTATATTACACAGCCTGCAAGATCGGACGATATAAGAGCGAACCGCATGCACACACATACATGTTCTTCAGATGTCAACGAGAGAAAGAATAGCAGAACAAGAACGGAATATAATGAGATTCATCGGCCTGCTGAGCCCTGGCCCATACGTGTCTGAGTCCAGCCTGCTAAAGGTATGCTCTGTTAGACACGTACACATAAAAAAATGCATCTATAGCAATGCAGTACTATTACATATAAAAACACGATTTACTTACATGGTGTGTGTTGTGTTTGTGTATATGTCAGGAGATGGCGCTATAGTTCACCTGTTGTTACCTATAAAAGGTGTAGAGTAAGAATGGAAGGGTGGTTGCACCTGCTGTCAATCATGTAACCATCTGGCACTGTTGCTTTGTTTGTCCTGCTTGTGGACTGAATAAACACTTGAGAATTGGGAACTTTCTTGTCCTCATGCTTACCTGGAGCTAAACATAACAAATTGGCGACGAGGATTTTGCTGTCCTACATGAAAGATGTCTGCAGTTGCTTCTTTTCCTACGCCATTCTTACCATGTCCGGGTGAGCCGTCTATTCCCTTTGAAGTCTGGTTGAAGATGTTTGAGAACTATTTACTTGTCATAAATGCATCAGGAGATGAATGGCCAGTTGCAAGAAAGCGAGCTTTGTTTCTTCATTGCCTAGGAACAGAAGGTCAGAGATTATTCTATACTTTACCAAATCAAGGAGAGACAATGAAGGATGCTATTCAGACTTTAAAACTGCACTTTATTCCTCGACGTAATGTTGTTGCTGAGCGTCATGCATTCAGAAAACGAATTCAAGCCTCAGGGGAAACAATTTTGCAGTATGTTGCTTCTCTTCGGGACCTAGCAGCCACATGTGAGTTTGCATCTAATGATGATGAGATGTTGCGAGATCAATTAGTGGAGAATGTAAACAGTCATCGTATTAGAGAACGTCTGCTATTAGAGACTGATTTGACTCTTAACAAGGCTATCACGATTGCTACGCAAATGGAGGCTGTTGGTGAACAAGCTAAACTTTTTTCCAATCTGAATTCAGAACCTGTTCAAGCAATACAAGTGACTGGTGTGCCTGCTGTTGATCGTTACACAAGACAATCACCTTTGAAACCTCTGGCTGTGCCTTCAAAGTCATCTGCTACTCTTTTGACTCGTGCATGTTACCGCTGTGGATCTACCAGACATCTTGCAAATGATCCCAGATGCCCTGCAGTTTCTGTAAAGTGCAATAATTGTCAAAAGGTGGGACATTTTTCCAGAGTGTGTCGTTCACAGCAAACACGTTCTGTCCATGAGATTGAATTGCCTGAGCTTCAGATTCTTTACATGCATGATTCAGTATCTAATAAGATAAAGTGCATTACTACTATCATGACTGCATCAGCTTCTGTACCTGTGGAATTGATTGTGGATTCTGGATCTTCAGTTTCTATTCTGCCAAAATCTTTGTATGAAAAACACTTCAAGCAAGATGCCTTGCTGCCTCCTGCTGTTAAATTGGTAACGTATTCACGAGATCCAATACCAGTGCTTGGCTGTCTACCTGTTACTGTTACTAGAGATGATATGAACTGTAATACGTCAATATTCATTGTTGAATGTGGCACAGCTCTTCTTGGAATGGATTTGATAAATGGATTGCATCTTAAGTTTGAAGGTTCTTCTATTCTTCCAGGACATGTTCAGTCTTCAGTCCCTGTAATGCGACTTTCTGCTTCTGTGCCTGTTGGCAAGCTAGGATGTGCAAAAGGCTTTGTGCATAAGGTAAAAATTTCTCCAGATGTGAAACCTGTTCGTCAGAAACTCAGAAGGTTACCATTGTCTGTTCGAAATGCTGTTAGTGATGAACTGCAACGTCTTCTTGACCTGGGTGTTATTGAACGAGTGGATGCTTCGCAGTGGATTTCTCCAATTGTAGTTGTTCAGAAGAAGACGGGTGGCATTCGTATGTGTGTAGATCTGAGAGAACCAAACAAAGCTGTTGTTGCAGATTGTTATCCGTTGCCCCATATTGAGGAGATGATGTCTACGCTGTGTGGAGCAACTGTCTTTTCTACAATTGACTTAGAGAATGTTTACTTCCAGCTTTTGTTACATGAAGAAAGTCGTGATCTGACTGCATTTATTACCCATGAAGGGTTATTCAGATTCTGTCGAGTACCTTATGGCCTTGCCTCAGCTCCGTCTGCATTTCAGAAAATGCTAGCAACTGTACTGCAAGGGTTGCCAAATGTGGCTAATTATCTGGATGACGTTATTGTCTGGGGACACACAAAAAGTGAACATGATCACATGCTTAAAGTGGTTATTCAGCGTATACATGATGCAGGCTTACAGTTGAATGATTCAAAGTGTCACTTTAACAAAAGCAGTTTGCGCTTTCTTGGTCATACTGTATCTGCACAGGGTATTTGCCCAGATGAGGCTCATCTTAGTGCAATGCTTCATGCTCCTGTTCCTAATGATGCACATCAGCTCCGTTCCCTTCTTGGATTGTTGTCATGGTACAATAAGTTCATTCCAAATTTTGCCACAGTAGTAGAACCATTGCGTGCTTGCATTAGACAAGGTTCTGAGTTCAGTTGGTCAGATGAAGCTCAGAAGAGTTTCAGTACTGTAAAGGAGTTATTGCTTCAAAGCCCTGCTTTAGCATTGTTTGACCCTAACTTGCCCACTGTCGTTTCAACAGATGCATCAGATTATGGACTAGGTGCTGTATTCTCTCAAATCCATGAAAACAACACAGAGCGTATTGTTGCGTTTGCTTCAAGAACCTTGTCTACTTCTGAACGAAAATATTCAACGATTGAAAAGGAAGCTTTAGCATGTGTCTGGGCTGTTGAAAAATGGAGAACTTACCTCTGGGGTCGAAAATTTCTTCTACGTACAGATCATCAGGCCTTGACAGTGCTTCTCTCCTCTAAAGGTACAGACCGCGCTGGAATGAGGATAGCGCGTTGGGCAGAGCGACTCTTGTGTTTTAACTATGAGGTTAATTATTATCCAGGCTCTTGCTGATTATCTTTCTCGCCTACCCTTGCCGGCTTCTGATGAGGATCTTTCTGATACTGAGCCTGAGTTTGTTGCATTTCTGTCTTCTGAAATGTCTGCTGTGTCTCCAACTGAATTTGCTTCTGCCTCTGCCTCATGCTCAGAAATGACTGCGCTACGTGCTCAGATTGTTCGTGGATGGCCTTTTTCATCAGCGGCTGTGGATGTTGTTTTACGTCCATATTTTCAAGTACGTGATGAACTTGCTGTGCAAAAGGACTACGTGTTTAGAGGGTCACGTCTGGTTGTTCCTGTTTCATTACGACATGTCTTGGTGAGTCTGGCTCACGAAGGTCATCAAGGAATAGTGCGTACGAAGCAGCGCATTCGTGAACTTTATTGGTGGCCTGGTATTGACTGTTTGGTTAAGGAGCAGATTAAGAATTGTGAAGTTTGCTTGTCTTCTGATAAGACTACAACTCTCCGTGTTGCACCATTACAACCTGTACCTTTTCCATCTGTGCCATGGGAAAAAGTGGCTGTTGACATTGTTGGCCCATTTGAAACCGCTACTTGGGATTGTCGGTACATTATGACATTAATTGACTATCATAGTAAGTGGCCAGAAGTAGCATTCACTTCTTCAATCACAAGTAAAAATGTGATCAACTTCTTGACATCAGTCTTCAGCAGATTTGGACATCCTCATTACATTGTATCTGACAATGGATGTCAATTTAAGTCAGTGGAGTTTGCAGCATTTCTGAAAGAGAGAGCTATTCAACATCTACATACGTCACTGTATCATCCAGCTGCAAATGGAGCTATTGAAAGATTCCATAGAGTACTGAAGAGTTCTATTCAATCAGCGATTCTGTCTGGAAAGCCATGGAAATCAACAGTTACAGCATTTCTTCAAACTTACCGTGCTACTCCCCATTCTGTTACTGGACGGTCTCCTTCTGAGTTGCTCTGTGGCAGGAAAATGCGCACTCGCCTTAATGTCCTTCCTCCACCTATCATTTGTAAGAATGCTGATGTGAGTCAGAAAGTGGCATTGTCCCAAAAGAAGATGAAAACATACACAGACCTCAAACGAAGAGCTTGTACTCCTGAGTTCAAACCAGAAGATTGGGTGCGTATAAAAATTCCAGTTCATGTTCCTAAAGGACATCCTAGATTCTCAAAGCCTTTGAAAATTGTGCGTCAACTTGGTCCATGTACTTACCGGTTGACAGATGGGAAAACTTGGCATGCGTCTCATCTGTCTCCAGCTTGTGCACCTGTGGAAGATGGCAGTGAGAGTGAATTAGTGTCCTTGCCTCTTCAGTCTATCCCTTCCTCTACTGTGTTGCCTAAAAATGAACTTGTGAACTTGCCTACTCAAACTGCCTCTACATCTGTTCCTGAAAGATCTTCATCACGAGTAAAACGCCCTCCACGTTGGTTGCACGATTATGTCACTTAAAAGAAAAAAGAAAAAAAAAAAATCTATTTTTTGAATTTGATGTAACTATTGTATTGGCTTTGCCTATTGCACCAACTTTGTATTTTGGGGGGGAATTTACAGTTCTAAGTAATGGGGGAATGTTGTGTTTGTGTATATGTCAGGAGATGGCGCTATAGTTCACCTGTTGTTATATGGAGTCAATATAATGCCTTAATGTTTTGCACAAAAATAAAGTTTTGCAAAACAAAAAAAAGAATTGAGGAGGAAAAAAATGTTTTGAAAACAAAAATAAAGATTTGCAAAGGAAAAATAAAGTATTGAGCGGGAAAAAATAAGTTTTGCAAACAAAAATAATAAATTGCAAAATAAAATAAAGTTGTGCAAAAATATAAAATATGCTCAATTACAAAATTCAATGACAGCTGTAATCCTATTTTATCTTTGCCACATTTTTCATGCTCAAACCTACTAAATCATTTGCAACGCTCATTTTAATCTGCGTTTGAGTCAAGCGTGCGCTCACGGTACTGGGTTTCCTTTGCGCTGCACTTTTCTGCACGGTTCTCTTCGTGGCACTGGTTTGACGTGGGGGTGGAGTCAAGAAACGGGGGCACGCCCCCACCAAATACGTCATCGGCTGGAGACGGAGATCAAGCATGGCAGAGCAGAGGCAAGTGGGAGGATTCCAGGTATGTAAAGGTGTTTGTTTCCTATTATTTAGCGTTAAAATGTGTTTTATTGGTTTTTTTCTTCTTCTTCTTCTAAATGCGATTATTATTAACGGCCTTTGCCAAAGAAGTTAGAGATAATTTGCACATTAACTTGTTGTAAAATGATAGGTATGTAAAGTTGATTGTTTTTTTAGCGTTAAAATGTATTTTTTTTCTTCTTCTAAATACGATTATTATTAACACTATTTCCATCTTGATGTTGATGTGCATTAAACGGTATACGATACACCAGGACTTGCCTCAACACACCAGCCTGGACGTTTATACATTGCCTTAATGAAAAACATTCACACATTAGTTAGAAATGTCCTAATAAAATGTTTAAAAACTGCAAGATGCAGGTACATTTTTGTGACACGTTTATAAGTAGAATGACAAATGTTTACTTAGGCTTAGCCACAGATGGACACGAGAGGTTGTGGGGCACATTAAATTGGCAGACACATTGTGTTGTATATTTAGTTTTATTATATTACTACACACTCAGAAACGTAATGACAAAAATTAACTATATAAATAAAGAAATAACTAAATTATAACAAACATAGCTGTCTTTTTCATATTGTAAGGTGTACTCCAAAATATCATGCAGAGTCTTTAGTGTTTTGTATATTTCATAACTAATTGAATACATTTCTTTTGTAGGTCGGTGGGCACTGATGCCACCAGGGTTGAATTGGGGCGTACGGTAATGGAGAGACTGCTCTCCAAACTCCAGTATGCAGTGAGTCGCCAGCCGCTGGACTTAGATTACTTGCAATTTATAAGCAGTCATGAATTTATTTTTATCACATCAGTCCATAATCAAATTACAATCCCAGGTGCAGTGTGTTTTATTAGGATTTGTAATGCTGCATTCTCCCAATATAATGGTTATAAATCTTTCATAAATCCTAATATAATGTTTTATCTTGCATATGTATTTACATTAGCATTTCTGTGTGTTCTAATTTTGTGCTCTTTTTTGCGACCCTTGTTTCATGTTTTCTGTAGTTATGCAAGCTTCTTGAAGCTGAATTTCCCAAATTGAGATCACTCGCTGGAGGGTGGCTGCTTTATAAGGCACCAGGTGCATTATATTAAATACCAGAGCAGACACAAGCATGACAACGCATAACTGTATTAATGCAAACTGTACAAAAGTTATATTTTTAGTGGTATTAGACACTGGGTTACAATTGCACATTTTCTCCAGCCATCCCAAAGCTTTCACATGTACACATTCCCTTTTAGAATTTTTTTTATTTTTTTATAATTTTGCAGTCAGGGAAGTGATAGAGTAGTAGTAATCATTTTTTAGCTTCCACTTTATGGACATGAGCCTAATTGTACTGTGTGGGCCCCCTAATACTTGATGTGTTGTAATGTGTATTTGAATTGGCACAGGTGGCAGTGGAAGAAGGCGGCTCATTGTTGTCCCTCCAGACTCCGAGGGCTATACTGGCAACCTTATCAAAATGGCAACAACCACTGGAAGAACGGCACTCTACATGGTTCCTCTTCAAGATGGCATCATTGTGCCCACCGACCTACAAAATAAATGTATTCAATTAGTTATGAAATATACAAAACACTAAAGACTCTGCATGATATTTTGGAGTACACCTTACAATATGAAAAAGACAGCTATGTTTGTTATAATTTAGTTATTTCTTTATTTATATAGTTAATTTTTGTCATTACGTTTCTGAGTGTGTAGTAATATAATAAAACTAAATATACAACACAATGTGTCTGCCAATTTAATGTGCCCCACAACCTCTCGTGTCCATCTGTGGCTAAGCCTAAGTAAACATTTGTCATTCTACTTATAAACGTGTCACAAAAATGTACCTGCATCTTGCAGTTTTTAAACATTTTATTAGGACATTTCTAACTAATGTGTGAATGTTTTTCATTAAGGCAATGTATAAACGTCCAGGCTGGTGTGTTGAGGCAAGTCCTGGTGTATCGTATACCGTTTAATGCACATCAACATCAAGATGGAAATAGTGTTAATAATAATCGTATTTAGAAGAAGAAAAAAAATACATTTTAACGCTAAAAAAACAAAAAACAATCAACTTTACATACCTATCATTTTACAACAAGTTAATGTGCAAATTATCTCTAACTTCTTTGGCAAAGGCCGTTAATAATAATCGCATTTAGAAGAAGAAGAAGAAAAAACCAATAAAACACATTTTAACGCTAAATAATAGGAAACAAACACCTTTACGTTCCTGGAATCCTCCCACTTGCCTCTGCTCTGCCATGCTTGATCTCCGTCTCCAGCCGATGACGTATTTGGTGGGGGCGTGCCCCCGTTTCTTGACTCCACCCCCACGTCAAACCAGTGCCACAAAGAGAACCGTGCAGAAAAGTGCAGCGCAAAGGAAACCCAGTACCGTGAGCGCACGCTTGACTCAAACGCAGAATAAAATGAGCGTTGCAAATGATTTAGTAGGTTTGAGCATGAAAAATATGTGGCAAAGATAAAATAGGATTACAGCTGTCATTGAATTTTGTAATTGAGCATATTTTTTATTTTTGCACAACTTTATTTTATTTTGCAATTTATTATTTTTGTTTGCAAAACTTATTTTTTCCCGCTCAATACTTTATTTTTCCTTTGCAAAACTTTATTTTTGTGCAAAACATTAAGGCATTATATTGACTCCACCATTCCTGTCGGATCCCGGTGTCATGACAAATCCTGTCCCCCTGTGAAATCGTGTCCGCTGGTAGCGGTTTTAAATGCCTGATCAAAAGTTGTTATACATGGTTCTGGACAATTAATTGTTTAAAAATAACTAAATAATAAACTAATAAACTATGAATTCATTGCCATAATAAGTACACACGCAAAACATTTATTTAAAATATTTAATTGATTGCTATAATGGGAGCAAAAACATGTTCTGAATTATATACTTATATAAGCACTTATAGCTTCAGTTATATACTACTAATATATGAAACATATGCTTTTTAAGACATTAAAGACTATTTTAACACAATTTAAACAGCAAAAATCAAAACGCGATTGTGTAAGAATTGCAATCAGGCTCTGAACAGATTACCTATTAAAATTTCTTTCAGCCAATAGAATCGCTCTTGGGGTCCTTGCGGACACGATTTCACAGGGGGACAGGATTTGTCATGACACCGGCGCAAAATCTTAATCTTCCTCGGCATGAAATTGTTGTTGACCAGCTAGCACGAGCCGTCCATGAGTTGGTGGGCAAGGCTACAGGATTAGATGCGCTGAAGATTCTGTAGAGGTGGTGTTTTGTCGCATCACAGCACAGGACCGTTTGCTGAGCCTGGTGTCTATAAAAGCTTTTATTTAACTAACAAGGAAGTTTTCAGCTCTGAAACTTACAGGATATTCTTATATTACCATGACCTTTTATATATCAAAAGCTCAAGGGAAAGTTGATTCCTCAATTCATCACCCCTTTAAAGGTCATTATAACATAGTTCAAACATCATTTATCACTAATGATTTTGTAGGAATTGTAATCAGGCACTAAAGAGTACCTTGTAATTTGAACCAATTGGATAAGCCCTAGTCCTACATAGACAGACCTTCAGACTGAGGGTGTAGTAACAAATTGGATTCCACAACCCAGAATCGGGTCTCCTTTTGGACCCCAAGCGATCCCATTGGTTTATTATGCACTAATGTGTGTTGGTACGCATTATACAGTACGCAATGCATATTTTAATTTAATATAATTTGTAGGCTATACTTAGGATAATCATTAACTAACAGTTTGGGGGAACCCGATTTCGAGAGAGGACCCGATTTGTCATGACACCGCAGGTGTTGCAAATATGTCCGCCGATTGAACAGACTTTCCTTGAAAGGGACTTTGCCCCATTTCGAGGTTGGGCCAGATTTGTCACCACACCGGCAAGCAACCACCCATTAACACCCTATAGCATAGCAATGAGCTAACAACTCAAAGACCTTGGCAGGCACCAAAACACCTTAGCATTGTGAATGTGGAAATAAACAGTTGTTTGGAAGTAAAAACAGGTGCAGAAAAACAATTTAGCACATGAAACATAACAGCATATTCATGGTGCATGGGGGTGTAACCTATATGTAAATGTGCCATCCCATCCACCCCTTTAATTTATGTTCTGCTACATTTCTCATTGCCTCAGCCTAGAGAGCTTAGTAGTGCATCTATGAGCATGTTTGTGTCTTGTCGTGACTGCACAATTTGACCGTGTAGTTAATCCTTTTACAGCTGGGAAATGCGCCAGAGTCTTCAATATATTCTTCAGCTACCTATATCAGGAATGACTGCAGAAATGTGTAGGCCTTCGCTGAAGTCTGTACCTGGGAGACGCAGCTGTCAAACCCAACTAAACCTTACTGCTCAGTTTCAGCCAGGGAATAGTTATGCCAAAAAAGAGAAAAATCTACCATTCTTTGCTCACTGATGTCAACAGAGGGACAGAAAACTCATATTACAAAATGTCATCAGATTTCTTCATTTGTGTTGCAAAGATAAATTAAAGTCTTACGGGTTTGGAACAATATGAGGGCAAGTAATTAATGACAGAATTTTCATATTTGGGTGAACTAACACTTTAAAGGGTTACTTCAGCGATTGGCATATGGCTTTGTATCAGTAGAAACCCCATTTTATTTCTGGAAAAATTCCTCCCGTGAAGCAAATTGACGATATTTGTGTCATCTTTGGAATTTTTGGCCAAAGGCTAAAGACTATAGCCAGCAGAGGGAGCCATTTCCGCATGTTTTCAACCCGCACATGGGGGATGGAGGTCACACTCACAGCACAGCTTGCAGCTGCAGGCATTAATTTAAACGGATGCTAAGCAATGTAAATGTTTTAACTTCTCAAATTAATTTCTATGAAAGTTAAGCTTCTAAAGGCATGAACTGAAAAAGTGCCAGACTGAACTCGCGTTGTGAATGTATGCCGCGAGTGTGATTTTGATTACCTCAGCTCTCATCACGAGAGATCATTAGCTCATTTATTACATTAAATGTGATCTGACTCCTAATCTGAGTCTTAGTGCTCTAAGACTCACGCAGCGACTCGATCATTATATTGAACAGACATGTTCAGTATTTAATTGTAGTGTCTGTTCTCTAACTCAGTCACTGTAATCCAGTAGCGGTGGCTTTGGGAGTGGCCTCACAGGGCAGCGAAGCATTCTGGGAATTGTAGTCTTTCATCCCCATGAGACAAAAATACATTTTCTGTCTTTTCTCAGTCTAGAAGGCACCAAATTCTAAAATAATTTCACATTTCTACTACAATAATGACCCAGTTTAAATACAGATTCATCTTTCCAGCGCTGAAGTACCCCTTTAAGGGTGGTGTATTCCATACCATTGATGCTAGTTGAACTGGTCAACCTTTAGATTAGGATCCAGTTCTCACTATTAACTAACTATTAACTATTAATGACTTTTGCATCATTAAACTTCTAATTACTGCTTATCAATAGTTAGTAAGTTAAGTTTAGGTATTGGGTAGGATTAGGGATGTAGAATATGGTCATGCAAATTAAGGCATTAATATGTGCTTTAAGAGTGCTAATAAACAGCCAATTTCCTAGTAATGTGCATGCTAATAAGCATCTAGTTAACAGTGAGAATTGAACCCTAAACTAAAGTGTAATAACTGTTGGATTACAGTTGACAAGTGTTTGGCTGATTAAACAGGTTGAATTGTTGTTGAAGTCATCGGTAAAAGAGATCACCTGCTTGGCTGTTCAGCAAAAGCCTACCTTTACATGTACATGAACTTTAATGACATCGCATTCTTAATCCATAGAAGTTTAATATGGAGTTGCCCCACGCATTGCAGCTATAACAGTTTCAACTCTTTTGGGAAGGCTTTCCACAAGGTTTGAGAGTGTGTTTATGGAAATTTTTGACCATTCTTCTAGAAGCGCATTTGTGAGGTCAGGCACTGATGTTGGACAAGAAGGCCTGGCTTGCAGTCTCCGCTCTAATTCATCCCAAAAGTGTTCTATTGGGTTGAGCTCAGGACTCTGTGCAGGCCAGTCTAGTTCTTCCACACCAAACTTGCTCATCCAACAGGAAGAGGCCATCCCCAAACTGTTCCCACAAAGTTGGAAGTATTAAATTGTCCAAAATGTCTTGGTATGCTGAAGCATTAAGAGTTCCTTTCACTGGAACTAAGGGGCCAAGCCCAACCCCTGGAAAACAAACCCACACCACCAAGACTGCCAGACAGAGAAGCGTGATTCGGCACTCCAGAGAACATGTCTGCACTGCTCTAGAGTCCAGTGGGGGCATGCTTTACTCCACTGCATCCGACGCTTTGCAATGCACTTTATGTAAGGCTTGGATGCAGCTGCACGGCCTTAGAAACCCATTCCATGAAGCTCTCTATGCAATGTTCTTGAGTGAATCTAAAGGCCACATGAAGTTTGGAGGTCTGTAGCTATTGACTGCAGAAATTTGGCGACTTCTGCATACTGTGCCTCAGCATGCGCTGACTCCACTCTTTGAGTTTACATGGCCTACCTGAGTTTCTGTTGTTCCAAATTGCTTCCACTTTGTTATAATACCACTAACAGTTGACCGTGGAATATAGTAATAAGAAAATTTCACAAATGAACTTATTGCACAGGTGGAAACCTATCGGTACCACACTTAAATTCATTGAGCTCCTGAGAGCGACCCATTCTTTCACAAATGTTTGTAGAAGCAAGCAGTCTGACTATGCGCTTGATTTTATACACCTGTGGCCATGGAAGTGATTGGAACACCTGAATTCAATGATTTGGAGGGGTGTCCCAATACGTTTAGCAATACAGTATAGTGGATATCCGCAGAGGACAAATAGAAACTATTGCCACCTGCTGGTATGGAAAGTTACTTTGTCTCATGCAGGCACAGAATGTACATGCTCAGGGTTAGGCAAGTTTGGTCTTCGAGAGCTGTTGTCCTGCAGAGTTTGGCTCCAACCCTTTTCTTGACAATATTTCAGCAGTAAATACGCGTACTGTCCAGTCCGTTGGCTGTTTAGAATTCAAACAAATGAAGTCAGATTCGGGAATGAAAGACTCTTTTCAGAGAATCCTTGCAACCACAAAAAATATCTCTGCAGCCCTTAAAATGTACAACACAGTTTCTTGATCTGTCTTTGCTCAATTAAGCCATGAGGTTTGACAGTCACAGTTGGCTGTGACAGAATCACTAGGTCTTCACATCCTCTTTCTTTTTTCCCCTCTCCATCTCCCTCCAAACTTTCTGAACTCGAAAACCTTTATTTTGAAATTTAGTGCTCTTCTCAGGGTCTGTTGTCCTCTCACCCACCCACACGCCTACACAGATGAATCTGCCCACTCTTATTTCTCACCATACATGCGCACACACACACACACACAGTCGGATTCCCTGCCTACAAAACTACAGAAAACACACACTCACACGTACCACCTTCGCCTTTTTCTCTCACTCAGAGGTGACACGCTGGTGGGCTCTAGCTGCATCCTACCATACCCTCGTTTTTCATCCTTGTCTCATCCCTCTCTTTTCGCCCACCCGTCCTCCTACACAACTTCTCTCTCGTTCTAGCGTTCTCTCTCTGTCTCGCTTTGGCTCTTTCTCTGTCTCTTGAGTGACAGTCGGAGAGGACTGTAGAGGCCAATTACTCTTCTGCTGTTTTGGTGAGTTTGTTATATAAAATAAGAGCACCTTCTGCTGTCTGCAAGAGGCAGACATCTCTACTTCTGTGTGTCCACATTCACGTCCCGCTACATGGCTAAACTTTTCGAATCACCCATAATATTTCATTGTAGTTTAGATTTTATGATTTCAGCTGTATTTAATAGAATTTTCAAATAATAAACTTCCACAAGAAGAAAAAAAAAGTATAATTTTTTATAGTTATCATGCAAACGTAAATTGTATATTTGTATATTTAAGCCCTCAGTTTCCTCAGTTCTGAGTGTTTGTGGTTAAAGGGGGGGTGAAACACTCAGTTTCAGTCAGGGCCGGCGTTTGCTATAGGCGAGCTAGGCGGTCGCCTAGGGCGACAATTGTGTTAGGGGCGCGAGCGCGTTCTAGTGCCGCCCATTACTTCCTATTAAGCATATAATCGGAACAAGCGAAATACAACAAAATGTTCATGAAACATGATCATCATAGGGCGCCCCCTCAGCCACACGTTTAATTACTTATCAATTATTGGATTGAATTGATGGTGATTATTGATTATTAGTTCAGGCGTTAGGTCAGGCAAGTGCTCATCTTGCGCGTTCATCAAAAATGAGGCACCTAAACCCGCGGGTGCACAGGGACGGAAAAAGAGAAAGGAAGAAAATCGAAAGAAAGCCCAGTATAGAGGTTAGTCTTCTTATCTCAGCCAATAAGATGTCAAATAAAAAAAAATTTCATAGTATCAATCTTATCAACTAATATTTATTTTATAAATATTATTAATATTGTCACCAAGCTATCACTTGCTAGTTTTCTACATAATTACTATACGTATTGCAAACATAACTTCGCTGACAATAGTCTACAATAACCTACATGGATGTCATTTAAATATCAAAAGTCTAGTTCGTTATGAATATGGATAACGTATGCACGTTAGTTATAAAAAGTACAAACGCTCTCTACGTGGGCGTCGGAAGGAAATAAATACGGCCTTGTTTTTTTTTTTTTTACTGGAGCAGCCTAACGATAGATACCATATTATTTACATTAAACACAAATATGCTGTGTTCACCTAATTCTTTACAGTAGCTGTAGTGTAGTGGTAAGACGCATGGCATAAAGATTTGATGCAGTTCGATCAGATGTTCGATCCTGCCTTTTACCACACTCGCTCTATTCCCTTTTTCCATCACATATTAGATCGGAAAGGCATTTATTTTCAATAAAAAGTGAGAACATGTTTGAAAAGTGGAAATAAAGCGTCGAACGTGTTTAATAATAAGTGCTTCTCGGTTAGGGGTAGGCCTAGGAAAACAGACGTGCTGAATTAGAATAGAGACGATAAAAGTGAGTGGGTTGGAGAGGTGGAGGGCGCAAAACTCCATCTCGCCTAGGGCAACCAAAGAGCTAGAGCCGGCCCTGGTTTCAGTCAATCTCATGCCAATCTTGAGTACCTATAGAGTAGTACTGCATCCTTCATATCTCCGAAAAGTCTTTAGTTTTATCATATTTATAAAATAAATATAGGCTGTACCGAGTCTTTCCGGAAAAAAACGAGCGCCTGGAGGCGTATCGAGTGGGCGGAGCTAAAGAATGACGAATGCGCACAAAGCGGTGACGTCCTCAAGCGTGGAGAAACCCATGGCTATCTCAGCTAATAGATATATGATCCAGAATCATTCGGAGGCTGAAATAAATTGAACAGGAGAAACAGCAACAGCAGGACGTCCGTCTCAGTGGTATGTACTGTATTTAGAGGCCTGTCAACATTTGTGTGTCTCAGTTTATGAGGACATGATTCGGTTTATGGACTATTGTATGCGACTAAACCTTAGCAGTAGCAAGCAAAACGGTTTTGCACATCAGACTAGTGTAACGTTATACATAGAACAACAATGGAGTAACCGTTAGCGCATTTGAATGACGAAGCACGCGATCGTGTCGTTTACTGATGTTTACTCACGCGACGATAGCCAACAGCATAGACATTTGAAGCAGTTTTACTCACCGGCTGCTTCCAAAGCAGGACCGAACCTTTTTATCGCTGGGACCGCTCCGTCAAAAACACACTTCTTTGGTATGATTTGGTGAAGTCCTGTGACAGCAGTGGCGTGGAAATCCACTTTGCGATGCGACTGAAGCGATGTTGTGAAGCTTCCCGTCATTTCTGCGTTCAAATCGGTTCAAATGCAGCGCTGCCTTCCCGGAATGCTGTGCTGAAGCGTTGAAGTCGCTTGATGTCACCCATAGGAATAAAGTGGAGCGCGGCGTGACAGAAGTGTTCACGGACGAGTGGATCTGCACCTGAGAGCAGTGTTTATGGCCGTGCATTTCCTCTCTCGCTCTAGTCACGCGCGCGCGCGCGTGCACCCTTCCGGGAGAAGAGCCCGTACGGCCCATACAAGGACCTTCCGCTCTGTTGACGTCAAGCCGACCCATACTCGAAAAAACTCTCTGAAACTTGTGAGAAACCGGAAGGAGTATTTTTAACACAGAAATACTCCATCCAACATCCAACATTAGTTTTTGAAACTTTGTCTATGTTTAGGATGGGAATCCAAGTCTTTAACAGTGTAAAAAGCTCAGTATGCATGAAACAGCATCTCCCCCCCCCCCCTTTAAAATTAGTATATGTGTAGTGTTCTTGCTCTTTGTATGGATTAAACTCTTATTTCATCATCATTCTGCATCGCACGTTTCTCTCGTTGTTGGATTGTACTGCACTTAACCGTTACAGAGCAATGAACACAGTTTAGAGAATAAGCTCAAAAGTACAAAAGAAAGCAAAGAAAGAAAGAGCGATAAGATTAAAGAATAGCAAAAATTACAAACTTTGAGAGCCACCAAAGAATCAAATCACCTTAAAACAAGGACACATAAACTTAAAACGTATGGATTTTAAAAGAGGATAACTTGAAAGCAAGTTTTGCCAGAAAAGTAGGAAGGTGTCCGACAGGAAGAAAATCAGCATCGATTTCTGGTGTTAATGTCTTTTAAAGACCGATCAGTCCACACTTATCTTGGGTGGGATGACCAATACAGAGGTGTGAATTTCGAGCTGGAAAAGTTATTTGTCTCCCTTCCAGACTATTTTGCATCTTTTATGATGGTGTTAGAATTTGTACAGTTTTGACCACAAAGTATGGTAAAAAATAATATAATGCTTTTTATTGTAACACATCATTAATTAAGGCATAAAGAGAGACATTTTAAGACATTAAAGGAGTGAACCATTCTCACATATGGATATAAGCATTTAAACTTACCCAAACATAACCAAAGAATCATGACATGGGGACACAGCATGTACATTTTGGGATAGTTGGATTAAGAGTTAAACGCAGAAATGTCTTTGTGTGTGTGTGTGTGTGTGTGTGTGTGTGTGTGTGTGTGTGTGTGTGTGTGTGTGTGTGTGTGTGTGTGTGTGTGTGTGTGTGTGTGTGTGTGTGTATTCCGATGAGTGGAGTCAGCGTTGATTTGTTAGGGTCTTTTGAAGTCACTGAGGAAACTTAAAAGTGTTCCTGATTAGCATGTGCACAGCCACTAATGTGACAAAGTGGCAATTCTGTCCAGACTTACTGGAGTCAGGGTTGTGATTTAACTAAATAGTCAGAAGGTTAAAAGCTTTCCTGAAAATTAGAATGGAATTAATCATCGTGATTCAGTCTAGACTTACTCTAGTTTAGATATACAAAGGAAAAGTATGAATGTACCTGCAGTCCACCTGCAGTCCATCTGCTTCTGCTAGAAACGGGAGATTGCTGTCTTGAAGATCACACAAGCGACTTCTTAGATCTGGTGTGCCTCACCCATTATTCCGTCTTCGAGGGAGCTTCGCTGCATATGTGGAGTCGGTACAGGTCGAAAATTATTCACCATTCACCATCTGGTATGTTCCTGTTGAGGACAACGCCAGACCCAGTGCCCAGCTAGGCTTCAGCCAAGCCCGCCACAGATGACAAGCCAGAGCCCACTGATGACACTGAGCCTGATCCAGCCCGCCATGAAAACAGGGCCAGAGCGATTGTCAGAGGCCACGTTCATCCTGGAGCCCGAGGCCATTGTGAAGTCTGTTCAGGTGTGTGAGCCTGTGCCTGTGTGGTCTACCATCTCCGTTCTCATCCAACTCCCTGTCATCTTCGTCTCTGCTGGTTCCAATTAGTCTTTATTGCCACTGGATAAGCTTAGTCCCAAATCGTCTCAGTCTCTGCTGGTTAAGGCCAGTTCTAATGCATCCTTGTCTCTGCTGGTTAAACCAGTCCTAAGTCGTCTTCATTGCCACTGGTCCAGGCCAGCCTCAAGTCTTCATCGCCTAGCTCCAAGTCTCTTTTTGTCATGGATGGATGCACCCAGCAAAGTTAAAGGTGTCCAAACCTGCTCCTGGAAGGCCCTTTAAGAGCACTGAGCTTCGCACCGGACGCGCCGCGCCTTTAAAATTCGAACACATATACACCGACGGCGGCATTCGACACCTGTCCACGGCGATTAAATGCATATTTCCCTCAAATCGATCCCTGAGACACGGCGCTGAGATTCAGTCCGGGGTCCGACCCCCTTTAGGCACAACTGGCTTAAGAACGTGCATATAAACGCACTCAAAGTGTTCTTTTCCTCTCTAGGCAGGTTTTTTTTTTAGGTTTATTTATCAAAATGTTCTTTTATATATTTGTGTGATGTTCTGTGTTTCGATTGCGGCTATTAAATGTTATGAGAGAACTGGTAATTTACGAATGTGTAGTGTAGCCTAGTTTTGATCACTATTAAAAGTGGTGGCTGTGTGCCGCGTGTAAAGTAAAATAAAAATAGTCTTAGCCTCCTGCTGACTAGTGTCCTGCCCTTCCCAACCCGTTTATACTGTTTATTTTTTTCCGGTTTATGGAATACACACACAGATGATTCGACTATCGGTCGACCATAGAGAGATTCGAAAATTCTGATTCGAAAGTGTGTAAATCCTTAGTCGGGGACACCCCTAATGCCTAGTAAGAACTTGATTAGCTGGTTCAGGTTTGTTTAATTGGGAAGCTGAACACTGCAGAACAGAGGCGTTCCAAGAGCAGAATTGAACACCCCTGGCCTAAGCCATCCAGTTCCTCTACCTCACCTCCGTTTTCTCGGCCCCCAGTCTCCTCCTTCTGTGGTTGCACCCAGCTACTCCGATCTGCCTGGGACTTTCCAGTCATCAGGCTGTCACCAGCCCTTGGCCTGTGGATCCCTCAGCTCCACCTCAAGCCTCTGGCCCCAGACTCCACCATGACCCTCCAATTCGGATCCACCATCTGTCATCCCTCATGCTCTTCCAGTCTCCCTTGTCCCTCTGGCTTCACTTTGGTCTAACTGTTGTTCTGGCTCCGCATCAGACTTCAAAGTCTTCATCTGTTCCTCAACCTTCTACCCCTCTGGCTCCACGGGCTCCTTCTTCCCTCAGGTTTCACAATTGTGTTCAGGCACACCAACTCCACCCAGGCCTGACAAGCCCATGTTTCCACTAAACATCTTGTTACCTCTATCAGCCGGGGTGTGTGTAGCACATACCACTCTCCATATATCCTTCTGAAGGATCCCAGTGTTAGAAATGAGCAACTAGAGATATGATAGACTTCACAATATGTTATGATACGGTGCAGTGTGTGGATTGTCTTTTAAACTGTCATAGAGTAATACAGGTTTTGCAGAGGCTGTTATAGAAGGATGGGGAAGCACAAACTATATCAGACTGGGGAAAAAAAGTGTTGCAAAGTGCTGTTACTCATTTAATTTCTGAATATGCAAAATAAAGGTAAAACTGCACACAAAAAAAGTGCTCAAATAATAAATTATGACTTTTTTAATGGAAAGAGTTTTTGACAACTTGTATATTATATATGATATATTTTAATTTGACTGATATCTGTAATTAGAGCAAATAAGCACAGGTAATGTAAATAAAGTAATTAGATCTTGTAAATGGCTCCATTGCTAGGTTCCTGCTGGATTGGTTGCTAGTGGCAGCAGCTGGCTGGATAAACCTGCGATCCTTCACAGTGTGGGAAACTTAGACAGGGTACACAACCGTAAAAACACTGGCTTCAACCTGATCAAACACAAGAGCCTCTCTCTGGACGCTGATGCCTTTTATGAAGCCAGGGATACCTCTGTGTGTGTGTGTGTGTGTGTGTGTGTGTGTGTGTGTGTGTGTGTGTGTGTGTGTGTGTGTGTGTGTGTGTGTGTGTGTGTGTGTGTGTGTGTGTGTGTGTGTGTGTGTGTGTGTGTGTGTGTGTGTGTGTGTGTGTGTGTGTGTGTGTGTGTGTGTGTGTGTGTGTGTGTGTGTGTGTGTGTGTGTGTGTGTGTGTGTGTGTGTGTGTGAATTTTCTATTCATTTTCTAGAAGTGTTCTTGTCAGACTATTACTGTGTTATACCACTGTTGTGTCTTTATGATGAGAGTTCAATCATAAATGAATTGGATATTGTGTTTGTGCTGTGGTAAAGTGAAATGATTGGGTTGGGTTGCTGACTGCATTATATCTACACGTTTAAGGTTGTCTTTGTGATTGAATTAAGTTAGCAGTTCTCAGACTTTTGACTCCAAGGCCTTCACTGTCCACAACAATATTTTGTTTTTAACAAATGTATTTAATATATGGGTATATTTTGTAAATAATAAAATAATTATAATTAAAATAAACAAATTTCAGGGTTCCAGAAGATTTAGGAGCTGAATGTTGTTCAGTGTTCCCACTCATTTTAACAAATTCATTTACGTGGCTCTTACAGTGATTTGTGATTTCATGGATCAGGGTTACGCATACAGATTTTTTTTATTTTTATATAGGCATATTCCCTCACAATTCGAACAAGATAAAATATGGCATTAATAAAACATATATTCATTATGTAAAAAGGTTTGGTTCTTGATTTTGTTTATTTACATTACTTTTCTAGGTTTTGAAATTGCACTTCTAAAGTCAAACGACCTCATTCATCCAGATTTTTCAATACTAGGAATCCTGCTTTTTCAGAGGAAACAAGTTGGTGAGGGGGTGAACAAAAATAATAATAATAAATATATATATTGGTTTAGCTTATTTCAAATAATGTTTTTGATGGGCGTACTGCAATGGAGACTTGGAAGTAAACGCCCACGGCTAGGATTGGATAAGATTTGCATATTTAATGAGCTTCAGCTCCGCTGTCATATCTATGCCCCTGTCAGTTCAGTTCACATGAGGGAGAGATTATTTTGAAAGCGGCAACTGCAAAGATTCTCTCGACCACAGGGCTTGTAAACGTCTTTATCAAGCAAACACAATGTTTTTTTTTTCTCATCCACCCGCGATTGATTGGAATATTGTTTCTGTATTACATGGCCCGCAGGTTCGGTCGAATATAAGCACGAACCGCACACACACACACACACACACACACACACACACACACACACACACACACACACACACACACACACACACACACACACACGTGCACAACCAGATCAAGAAAGAATTTCTTACGTGCATTTCGGTAGGTCTGGAAAACACGCAGCCCCCGGACTATATAACTACATATAAAAAAGACATTTTACTCACGTAAGTTTGTTGCACCATTCCTGTTGGATCCAATATAGAAGACACAACATTGTTTCTGACACACTTGTTTACAAACGATTCTTCTGTGAAATGAAGCGAACACACGTATGGTATTCCCCACCTAAGCTGGAACTTCATTAAAAATAATTGAAGTATCCCACATTTCTATTATTATGATCCGAAGGAAGCTTATGCAGCGTCTGTTTTCTTCCACAATATCTTGCTATCTTCTTCAGCATGTTTATTGCTTCTGGCTAGTGATCCGAACAGCTCCATGAGTCGTTGCGCGGGGTTACTGAATTGCACTTTCTGTAAAGGTGTGTTTCGTCGCGCAATGAAGGATGAAGCACATCATCTTTTTCTGGGCCTGGTGTCTATAAAACCTTTGTTTGACTAAAAACGAAGTTTTTAGCTATCAATCTTATATGACCCCCCTTTCAAGAGGGCCACAAGATGATTTAAGGGGGTGATGAATTGAGAAATCAACTTTACCTTGAGCTTTTGATATATAAAAGGTCATGGTAATATAAGATTGAGCTCAATCTTATATTACCTTGACGACCCAGTCGTTAATCTTATATTACCATGACCTTTTACATATCAAAAGCTCAAGGGAAAGCTGATTTCTCAATTCATCACCCCTTTAAATCACCTTGTGGCCCTCTTGGAAGTGCCTCAGCATTGAGGAACATTTAATTAAATATTTAATTAAATATTTTATACTGTTAACACTGTGAACTAAATATTTGTGTATGGGTCATTCTCAGGAAACGGTGGCATCTCGCTAATCTCAGGTGCTTGACCTACCTACCTAGCTACAATACTTTAAAATGTCCTTTATTTTATTTTATTGAAATTAAGATATATAGGCCTATGTATAAAATTACAATAATCTATTTGTATTGTAATTTCATTATAATAAATAGAAACAAATGTCCTTGTGGAGACATTTGTTGGTCCCAATGATGAAAACAGCTTATAAGTCATAGTAAGTGATGTTTTTGGAAGAAGCAGCAGGTTTTCTGTGATGTGTTTTTGGGGATAGAATATACAGTTTGTACAGTATAAAGTATGAAAACCCAACCTGTGTGTGTGTGTGTGTGTGTGTGTGTGTGTGTGTGTGTGTGTGTGTGTGTGTGTGTGTGTGTGTGTGTGTGTGTGTGTGTGTGTGTGTGTGTGTGTGTGTGTGTGTGTGTGTGTGTGTGTGTGTGTGTGTGTGTGTGTGTGTGTGTGTGTGTGTGTGTGTGTGTGTGTGTGTGTGTGTGTGTTGTTGAGGCCTGGGGGAGCAGTAAGCAGATGGCACTGGCAGTCTGTGATGGCACTCACAGAGAGAGAAAAAAAGAAGTGGAAAGACACAAAGACATTCTCACAGTGACCCACAAGAGTGGATTAATGGGGGGGGGGGGGAATCAAGGTTTCATGTTCAATAAATGACTTATAATCCAAATGCACTTTGAAAATGAGCTTTATTCTCATGCAACTCTGACGATGGACATTGACCATGCGTTTAGGACACAGGCATTTGCTTTACTTGTGCGTATGACACAGAAACAGCAAGAAATGTCTCTTTCCTATCCAAACACACATTGGAAGCTCTATATATCTCTTTGAGTTAAGTCCACTAAAAAAGTGTTGGCATCCTCTCAACAGACACAATATTCTGCCAGCCCATGGTGCTTTTGGCAGCCAAAGTCGCACCTTGCAAACAGAGGGATGCGAGGGGACAAGAGATGGATGGATGAGGAATGAAAAAAGGAAGGATGAGATCATTTAAAGTAGAGGGAGGAGGAGGGCAACACCTGGTTGTGGTGCCCTGCTTTTGTGTCACGATTTCTTTTGCGATGTGCGTGCATATGATGTCATATTCCAGGCAGAAGGTGGCATCCCCATGCCTGATCACCCCGACAACATCAAGCACCCCCTATATCTCTGACATCATCTGAGAGACATTAAGATAAGGAGAGAGAGGGAGAGAGAGAGAGAGAGAGAGAGAGAGAGAGAGAGAGAGAGAGAGAGAGAGAGAGAGAGAGAGAGAGAGAGAGAGAGAGAGAGAGAGAGAGAGAGAAAGGGAGGGAAAAGAGGTGTGTTGTATGAGTGGAAGGGGGAACGAGCAAAGCATATATAGACACCTCATCCTTACTATTAAGCTCACACAAACACACACTGACATACAAACACCCCTTGCATTAAATCACATTCCTGCACTCAGAGGAAGGAAGAGAGGAAAAGGAAAGACAGGGATGCTCTTAGCAGGTGCCAAAAACTGACAAGAGGGATGGAGCAGGACTAAAGCATTCAGACAGGTTTTAGAAGATCCTCAAACTATTATTGGTGAGTAAAACTTTATCTCCTTATTTTCATGTGAAAATTGTGGAACCATGTTAAACTGTTTATTTTTTCTATGAATTTTACTAAATACTATTATGTGTTTGTATAACTTATTAACTCTATATATATATATATATATATATATATATATATATATATATATATATATATATATATATATATATATATATATATATTATTTGGCACTCCCTCAAATTCTCATTACCGTGAAACAAAATAATTATTATTCTTGTAATGTGAAAAGTTAATGATATATATATATATAGGTTTCATAGCCTAGCATTTATTGTACTGTCTTTATGCTGATTTAAATAGAAAATGATTTTTAGTGTACTGAATAAAACTAATCGGTAACACTTTTCAATATGGGTGCACTAATATGCATTAATTCATGTTTAACTAATGCACAGATAATCATGAGTTAATGTATTAATGGTGAACTAACCCATTTATTAATGATTACTGCATCAGCAACTAATTTTCACGCACCAGTGGTGATGATAATGCTTGAAGAAGATGAAGATGAAGAAGGACGAGGAAGATGACTTCAGTAAACAACACTTTAATGGATACTTCACCACTGGTTTACATAGACTTAAATCAAGACAGGTAAATAACAGGTAGCCCATAACAGGGCTAAACTAAACTAATGAGGGATGGCGGTGGCAACAGACAGATGTGACACTAATGAAGATTCAACATGATTAATAGATTAAGTAATCATTGAATTGTTATTAGTTAAATGTGTCATAATGTATAAATTCCTTAATAACATATATGTAAATGAATGTGTAAATTACCACAACGGGTCAAAGCCATGCATTTAAACTTCCAGTTGTCTGCTTTAATTATTCATTAGCTAAAGGATTATAAAGGTATCATTAAGTTATGACTTTACTTGCTGGGGCAAATAGCTATTAATTCATTGATTAAGTAATATGCAATTGTGGTTATGCGTTTTGAATTAATTTTGAATTAGTTAATAGCCATGTGCCCCAACAAGTAGTCATAACATAATGATACTTTTATAAACCTTTAGCTAATGATTAATTAAAGCAGACAACTGGAAGTTGAAATGCATGGCTTTGGCCGGTTGTGGTAATTTACACATTCATTTACATTATTAGTTAATATAATATGTTATTAAGGAATTTATTATGACACATTTAACTAATAACAATTAAATAATTACTTAATCTATTAATCATGTTGAATCTTCATATAGTTGCTGATGCAGTAATCATTAATAAATGGTAGTTCACCATTAGTAATGCATTAACTCATGATTATCTGTACATTAGTTAAGCATGAACTAATCCAGTTCATCTGTGTGTAAATAGTGCATCTGTATTGTAAAGTGTTACCAACTCTTACCATACATTTCCTCCTCAAATTCTGTCTGGACTTTTTAAAGTTGTTTACTTTTCTTTCTTTTCTTTTTTTTAAAGTTTTTTTTTCTTTTCTTTTTTTTACAAAAATGATTCTCATTAGATTTAATAAGAATCATTTTTGTAAAAAAAAAAAAAAAATGAGGAGGAAATGTATTTCCGTGAAAATGTCAACAACAAAAAAAGTAAATAAATAATAATAATCATACAATTACATAATTTCATATATGCATATATTGTAAAAAAAAAAAAAAAAAAAAAAAAAAATCAGGTCTCCAATTGAAAAATTTCAAGTGACTGATTTTTCAGTTGGCCGAATTAAATTTCTTTGAATTAATTTGCATCAATTCACAGAATTTCAATTCAGCCGACTGAAAAATTTAGATGTGATCAGTCACAAGAAAATGTTCAATTGCAGACTTTTTTCTTTTTTTTTCTTTCTTTTTTTTACAGTGTATGGGTGCATTGTGACCTGGATTTGTCTATTATTTCATTTATATAAATTGAGATTATAAAATTATACAGATTATAATTTTGTTTTATAATCTGAAAAATATCTGGGAATTTGATTTTTGGTTTCATGCATGGTATTATCACAAACTAACCTCTTTCTGTTTTTTGTGTTTCTTTGTTTGTACTGTGTAGAACTTTCTTCAGAATTGCTTTTGTAAGTCTTCCCATGCGTCTCTCTTTTTTATCTGTGTTTGAGTGTACACATCTAAATCTGTTCCTTTAAATCCTGACTCGCATTAGTGGTGTATCTGGGGCCAATATCACTTGCACCATGCTGTGCTCCTCTGTATTTGTGGTGCTTCTAGTCCTTCTGGCCAATCCGGTGCCGGGCCACACCCGAGCCCTGCACACCCCTGACAAAGCCATGCAGGTGGGCTTCCTCACTTGCATACATATATTTTACTTAGTCATAAACAGTCATTGAAACATATTTCCTGTCTCTTCGATTCAGGTCATTGAGCAGTTCCTTGAGCGCTACAATGACCTTTTGACCCTTGATGATCTTGAGAACCTCACGAGTGAGGAAGAGCCTGTGCAGACCTTCAGCTCTGGGCTAAAGGTTGCGGAATATCCTAAATGGATTGACGTACCCGTGCAGAGCGAGAATGCCTGGCTCCGCCTCTTGAAGAGTGCTTTGGCCAATCAGAAGCGAGCTCCACCGGACCGGTTGAAGAGGGGTTGGAATCGAGGCTGTTTTGGCCTGAAACTGGATCGGATCGGCTCTATGAGTGGCCTCGGCTGCTAATAATGAACTGAGAGATGGACCAAGATGATGAGATGACTGTTGTCCTGCTTAGTTTTAGGTAGAGGTCATTACCAAACTCTTGTCTGGGACCCTGTGAAAAGAGCTGTACAAAGTTAGGTGGACAAATTCATTATATTGTGTCTTTCAATATACTTATTTTTACATTGGATTTAAAGTGACAGATGTATTTGTATATTTATTTCTTAAAGGGATCCTTCACCACTTTTTCATGTTAAACTATGTTATTCCCTTAAATAAGACGAGTTGATACATACATCTCTTGTCTGTTTGCGTGCACTTAATCTCTCTGACGCGCAGTGACGATCTGATAGCATTTAGCTTAGCCCACTAAGCCCAGTTCATTCACTATGGAACCAAACAGAGATCAAGTTAGAGGCGACTAAACACCTCCACGCTTTCCCTATTTAAATACAGTTACACGAATATTTGAACGACCAAGTATGATGAAATAAAATAAAACATGGCGCTTTTCTAAGCGGATTTAAAAGGAGAACTACTAAAAAGGAGGACTTTTTACTGCGCCGAGTCGAAGTACTCTCAGAAGGGCTATTCCGCCATACATTATAGTTCTTCTTTTTAATCCACTTAGAAAAGCGCCACGTTTTATTTTGTGTCACCATACTTGATCGTTCAACTATTCGTGTAACTGTATTTAAATAGGGAAAGCGTGGAGGTGTTTGGTCACTTCTAACTTGATCTCTGTTTGGTACCATAGTGAATGAACTGGGCTTAGTGGGCTAAGCTAAATGCTATCAGATCGTCACAGCGCGTCAGAGAGATTAAGTGCACACTCAGACGAGAGAGGTATGTATCAACTCGTCTTAGTTAAGGGAAAAACATAGTTTAATATGAAAAAGCGGTGAAGTATCCCTTTAATGAAGGTAGCAAAGTGTTTAACTTGTTCTTTGAGATTTAGATGAGCTACAGTGTCCTTCATTTTTGATATTCTGCTAGTAGTTCACTAGTTAACAAAGGTTTAAAAAGTGTCTCAAATAGTCTCACAAATGCATGATTTATAGAACGCAAACGTATACTGCTTACTTTCTGTACTTTTTGCATGAATAAAATTTCTTCCATCATGTTTCTTTTTGCATTCTGCATGTATCTTAATTGCTTTCCCTGATCATAAAGTGTTTTTATTATGCTCTTCTAAACCCAGGTTATTCTCAATGTGTTCTCCCACACACTGCAAATCAAGGAGTTCAACCTGTTTCTGCATATTTGTTTTCCTTATGGGCTGCAAATATGCAAATTTGAAGAATGTGTCAGGATTTTTACAGTCTTAATCAGCTCCCATTGTACACAGATCCACATCCTTCTGTGATGAGTGGGAAGCCTAGGGTTTAGTGGTGGCTATGTGAGGTGCAAGCTATTAAAGAACTTAATCATGGAAACTACTTATTGAACAATGTGATGTACTATTAACCATTACTGTAAATGGGTTTAAACAGCACTGCTCTTCATTTTTCTAAAGCAGAATGCTTTCCTCTTCTAATGCTGGGAAGCAATTGGTAGTCTCACAAACATGCACAACCACTAAATCATTTGGGAGCTGCATGAAAAAATCCCTTAAATTCACAGAATCAGCCTGTGAAATATATGTGTGGGTGTTAGGATTAGCTTGTATGAAACAAAAAATCCTTACTATGTTTAGCCATACAATCTTAACTAGAACTACATATTTTATAAGTATAGGAATAAAATATCTTTCTAAAAACTGAACAGTGTTTTATAGCCATATTAAGCCATATTATTAAAAATAATTTGGTGAATTGGTCTGTTATGATGATGATCTCGGTCCTCTGTTCTGCCCGTTATTTCTTATTTCTGTTCTGATATGTTATTTCTATATCACTGATTCTTGAGATAAGGGACAAATATATAAAAATATAAAAAACATATCCCAAACACAAAAACCTGTTAAAAAGTAAGACTGTTAACACAATAAATATACTTAAAAAGTCACATTTAACCTGTCATCAGCATGAGGTCACAATGTAAAACTGCCTAACAAAGTATTTAAAAATGCAATACATAAAAATAAATAATTAAAATTTTAAAAACACAGTTACGTTAAAAAATGGATATCTTTATATCTAACAATACAACATGTACATTTTGAATTTTATTTTCCATTAAAAATAGCTATAAAAGTTGTGTTCTCACTTTGCATCAACTCTGTCAGGAGTTTTTATAATTCTGAATAAATCAGGCAGTGTCATTGGCCTCTTTACCTCTGGGGAGCACCTGCTATGCCCTGCTCATTGGGGATCTCACAGTAGGACACAGTCCTGGAAGTTATAGATTGTGTAATATTTTAAATATTAAGCAATATAAAAGTCTCTGTGTCACTGCTTAAACATGCCAACTCCATCACCATCGCAGTGTAATAGTTTCTCTAATAACTTTGAGGGGCAAATCTTTTTTGATAAGTTTAAAGGGGGGGGTGAAATGCTGTTTCATGCATACTGATCTTTTTACACTGTTAAAGACTTGGAATCCCATACTAAACATAGACAAAGTTTCAAAAGTTAAGGTGGACGTTTGATGGGAGTATTTCTTTGTCAAAAATACTACTTCCGGTTAGTCATAAGTTTCGGCAAGTTTTTTGAGCTCATGCGCCCCCTTTGACGTTAACGGGGGCGGAATTTCCTTGTATGGGCCTTACGGACAATTCTACCGGAAGCGCGTGAGAGAGAGCGAGGGAGAGAGCGAAAGCAACAGCCTACGCCCATCAAAGCGCTGGCTTGTAGGATGCTGGACAGGTGATGTGCACATAACAATGTCACCAAAAAAGTGCGTTTTTGGTTGCCAGACCAAGACAGTCCTGCACAGATTCGCCAAAACCCCGCGTTAAGGCAACAGTGGATGTAATTTGCTTTTCCGGATCAGCAACTGAGTTGCGTGAATGTTTATATCTGTTCGCTGCATTTCGGTGCCGACTGTTTCATAAACAAGGCCCAGCTCGACGCCGGATTTTCCCAATCGCCTAATGCTGAAGGATGGAGCAGTCCCAACGTTAGAACCGCAGGCGGTGAGTGAGACTGCTTCAAATGTCTGTGTTTTTTTTAGTCCGCTTACTGTCTACACAAACCACGCGTAAACACACAAACACACACACACACGTGCACAACTGCACTTCCCACATGTACACCTTCAAAGACAAAAATACGACGATATAATTCAAGTATAAATATGTAAATAACACAAGCCGCTAAGCATATTATATAGTTAGTGTATAACTTGTACTACATAGAGACGTCCTGCTCTAGTCGTTTTTGCTGCTGCTCCTGTTCAACTGCAGCCTCTGGGTCTGATTCCGGATCATAGATGTATGGCTGTATCTGATTAAAAGCCATATTTTTATTTTGAATAAAGTTTTTTTCCCGCTGTTAGGGATGACGCACTCGACTCAACACACAGAGCGCTGCTGCACACGTCATTATTTAGCTCCGCTCACACGACACGCCCCCACCCGCTCGGCTTTTTTCGGAAAGACTCGGAACAGCGCATCTTTCTTATATAATTATTAAAAAAATAAAGACTTTTCGGAGATATGCAGGATGCAATGCTACTCTATAGGTACTCAAGATTGACATGACACTGACTGAAACTGAGTGTTTCACCCCCCCTTTAAGGGATCTACAACTGAGGAAAAAAACTAAATTGCTCCACCGTACAACACGTGGTTAAGGAGAAATAAATAAATTGTCAACTCCATCAGACATCGACTCCATCAGGTTATGTCGGTGCATGGATAGGTCCACTGGAGGCGCGGTAAAATTGATGAATCCAAGTGCAGTTTATTTACAGCCTGAACAAATACAAAGCAGATGATGACCTGACTAAGAACAGACTCGGGCAACACTCACCAACAGTAGGTTACATAAACAATCCTCAACAAAGGCACATGGCAAACATAAGGGCTTTAATGAACTGTATACGAAACGTATTTCAATGAATCATAAAATGGTCCTGATGTGTCACTAGACATAAAGAAATCATGTTGATTTCAAATACTGATATCACTGACAACAGCAGTCCGGCCAGGATATTGTCATTTAAAAATTGTTGTTGCAGCCATCAACTGATGTTGACGTGTTTTGGCCTGAAGCTCCGCCCTTCACCTATCGACCAATCACGAAGTCAGTAGTGTTTCGGCATCCGGATTGCCAGCTCTGCTCTAGTTACCACAGCTGCAGCTACAAACGTTCGTGCTGGATCTGCAGCCTATCTGGCAACCTCGAGTCAGGGGGGAGGATAGTGATCCAGTTTTGGCCACACTTTTACATACACTTCCTTTAATGGACTAGTGACTTGACAAGGGACACCCGTGAACAATGATTAAACAATGAGCCAATGACAACATGACAAGAACACAGGGAAATCACACGAGCCTGGTTTCTCCCAAGGTTTTCCTCCATTCTGGCCCTGAAGGAGTTTTTGTTCCTTGCCACCATTGCCTTCCTCAGTTAGGGACACTTAAATTTCAACTATATTACCGATCTGCCCGCATTAACACTATATGATAATTGAAATGAGCTGAATAACATTGTTTTCTCCAGACAGAGAGGCCGTACAGCCAAATCAAGTTGCTGATGTTGCCTTATTTTCCTGTTAACACTGTGAAGCTGCTTTGAAACAATTGGACTTGTAAAAAGCGCTATATAAATAAAATTGACTTGACAAACCAGAACACAAGACAGCGGACATGGCAAAATAAGGACATGATAAACTGAGAACACGAGCAAACCCCAAACACACCGTGACAGATCCCCTCCTCTAACGGCAGCTCCTGATGCCCAACAAAACCCAAGTCTAGGAGGGTGGGATGGCAGGACAGGCCCATGCAGGGAAACAGGACATGGACCATGGCATGGGCCACAAAGCGTGGGCAGAGCTGGACCATGGAGCAGTTCAAGTAGCCATAGAGGCTCAGGCAGTTCATGGGACCATGGCAGTGCAGACAGTTCGGGAGGCCACAGAGGAGTAACCTTTATCAAGGATTACTGTGCTTGACAAAAGACTTAGGGTTTGCCAAACACTCACCAAGAGCAGGTTACATAAACAACACTCAACGAAAGCACAATGCAAACATGAGGGCTTAAATACACATCGATTAGTGCCTAGACAAGGGACACCTGTGAACAATGATTAAACAATGAACCAATGTAAACATGACACAAGAATAGGGGAATCACATGACAATGGATCACATGACAAACCAGGAAATAAGACCATGATAAACTGAG
The DNA here is from genome assembly GCF_024679245.1 of Pseudorasbora parva. NCBI lineage: Eukaryota > Metazoa > Chordata > Actinopteri > Cypriniformes > Gobionidae > Pseudorasbora > Pseudorasbora parva. The sequence goes on along the minus strand of NC_090178.1, from coordinate 33,131,992 downwards.
AACATGAAACATGAACAAACTGACGGTTGACAAATGCTCTTAAAAAGTCTGTGTAATGTGATTTAATATGTTTTTTGCATATGGGGAATTATTCTAAATAATGTTGTTTTATGATTCTATTTACATATACTGTACAGTATATTTGGCCTCAGCCAACCGTTGTCAACTCTTTGTCAACTCCATTAGTATAGTTTACACCGTCAGATGAAGGTTTTTGTTAATTTTGAACGAAATGTCTTATTCTTTTTTCAGTTTATTGTGTATAAATGTTAAAACATCAATGGAACTACATGATATGACATGTATGTCTTAATTACCTAATAATATTGTTTGATATATGTTTAATAATAAAAGGAGTGATGAGAATTGAGGAATTTAGAAACTGGGTTGTTCATTATAGTGTAAAAACAAACAAAAAATAAACAGAATGTATTTAATGATTTAGATCCTTTACTGAAAACAAATATCATATAACAGAAGATTTTATATAATTTTTTGAGTGATTAAATTTAATTAGCATGCTTTTTAGTGCATCTGACGGAGTTGACACAAGTTATGGAGTTAATAAATATATATTTTTAGATTTATTTAAAAAAAAAATCTGTTCCCTTACACAGTTCATTTTTTGAGACCTTTGTCTACAAAAATACCAATTTTTGTTAATTTGGTGTTATTTTAAAAATATTTTTAAAGTAGCGTTTCTAAATTTGTGGGTTTTTCTTAATTTGTTTACATGATGTACTAAAAAATGAAACCTTTTTCCTTTTAAAGGGATTCACATACAGACGACTAAAATGCCAAAAAAGACTAAACCCTGTATTCTGCCGCCAGGCCAGTTGGTGTTATTCCTTTTTAAAGAAACACAACAAGTCTAGACTGAACACGTAATACACATGCGAATACGCATAAAAACTAATTTTATATAATTATCAAAAAATTGCACTTTGAAACGCTTTTGGATTTTCAGCCCCCCAAAATGCCAAAACGCATTAAAAATATTCTTGAAAAGTTATTGTTTCTTGCTTCATGTCATGTTTTGCTAAATAGAACCTTATAATTCCAAGCGGACAGTGATTTTTTAGAAGTAGAAGGTTATATCTGCATTCGGCCTGTTCCAAAAATCCCCATTTACAAATTTGAGAAAAATTTGATATTGTAGAATACGGGTCCCTGTCATTTTGATGTATGAAAGAGTCTTGTCCCCAATACCATTTTTGCTATGGAATGCAAAATCCTACAAGCTCAATATCTCAAAACTGCTCGGAATGCAGATAGAAACTTATTATTCCAAAGTGGCGTTATGCTAAAGCCCGTCTGCGCATTGACATGATCGGATACAAGGTAGCAATTTCAACCCACATTTTTGAGACTATCTTTGGTTCACTGGACTTTTAAGGAGAAAATACTCAGCAATGGTGTTGGCATATACATTTGTTCATGATTTGTCTTAAAGCATAAAAAACATCACATAGACACAACATACATAAAAACTAGATTTTCACCTCTAGCCACGATTATTTTTATGATTCCAGAAGTTACAAGAATTGTATTCTTTAATAATAAAAATAGTTTGTAATAATTATAAATGTATTTTGCAAATAAATAGGACTGAGTTTACACCTTGATATGTTTTTAGCATTATATAAAGTCAATCTAAATCATTTTAAGTCATCCTGAGGCCTAATTGGAAGTTAAAGGGACATTTTGGAACTAACATAATCTAACCTCAAATCAATCTTCGCCACCCAACATTCTGCCAACCTTTTTCTTTTATTATCATCTATATATTTGCTCATAGTAACACATTTGTACAAGTACATTTTCATTTTAAATAATGAAAATCCTCAGCTCAGATAGCCTTAAATGTATTTTTTGACCACAAGATAGCACTATATCATGAAGCTTGAGACACTAGACTTGTCCCGACAGATCAGATCCTGGACTCTGAGCTCAAACAGCCATGCCAATTTATGGTTAGTTGTTAATATATAACACCCTCACATACCAACGCACAGAGCTAGTAAAGAACGGTCCACGCTGGAGGAAAGCATTTAAACAAACAACTCGTCACCAGAGTTCAACGAGCCGAAGAGTCTGAGCTGTCTGGGGTGAAGTTGGCAATATTTGACAGACGTGCTGTTTGTGTCAGGGTTACGTTCAGAAGCTTGTCTGATTCTGTCTGAATCATGTGAGTCAGTCCACACAGAGTGAAGTGGATCGTGCAGGTCACTCCACAGGAGCACAAGATAGCTGCAGTGAAAAGGGTGCGGGGTCACCCTTCGAGTGTTCGTGTATTTTTAGCCTGACCCTGGCGACGGCCCAGCACATTCTCTCTGGTGGCTGGGGAGCAGAGAGCAGGGATATACATAACAATATTCTGAGGGGCAGTTGCTGAGCGCTCTCAACCGGTTTTCATGAGAATAATGGCTTAGAAATTAATATTATATACTTATAGAAGTGTATACATTTCAGCTACCCCATTTAATAAGGATGTTGTGATGATTAAAGGGTGAGATTGCAATTTTTAAACTGTCACGCCCCTCTTCAATATCCGGTGACAAACTCAGTTTGGCCTCTTCATCTCTGTGACCTCTGAACTATCAAAAGAAGCCAAATGGCCACAACAGCAGTCACGACATTCTTCAGTGCAAACTCAGATGATACTTAACACCACAGAGAGGACAAGACTACTTTCATTCAAAGTAACAAAGGGCAGTTCTGTAGCTTTGCAAAGTTACCGATCATATCTTGCAAAAAAGGTGCAGATTTACTTCGGAACATTGCACTCTGACAGCTAATTGTTATAAAGCACGAATCATTTTTTTTCCAGTCCTCACGCAATGATGGAGCACCTAATCTCCATGATCATGTCAGTGTTAATTGCTAGTATAACCCTGTGATTAATTGCAGAAAAGCAACAAAGAGTCAACGACATTTCAAATAATTAACACCAACGCAAAATTTTGACGGATAACAGAAAGATTATAATGCGATTAATCAAATGGGATTTGTGATCTAATTCACTATGCAAATTTATAATCCAACCTATAGCCTACCCTGTCGCTCTATGAAAGATTGTTCTTGTTTTAAACAGGAAATCTGTGTACTTTTGATGATCTGTTTCTTCAATCATTTTTCTGTTTTTTTTTTTGCTTTTACCACTTGCAGATGTACACTTGAAGGTGTGTGCACTGGTGATTCTACAGGTACAAAGGCATTGGATTCCCTACCGATGTGAGAAATGGCTTGGTAAAAGGGAAGGGTCATGGTCTTTCCTATAAATGTCACACACTCACGATGAGGGTGATTTGATCCCCTGCTTCATCTCGCTCTCAGTCTGGGACAGTTACAGTTAGAAGGTCAGGGTGGATAGACATGCTCAGAGAGTACCATTAGCACACACATTTCATCCTAAATGTCTTGTTTTGCAGGGACTGTACACATTGTCTTTTTTAATTCATGCCAACAGATGTTTTATTGTAAAAGCCTATTCAAATGCACTATTTACTACTAAAGAAGTTACAGGGAAAAGGCCTGCATGGCCTATCAGGCTACTGAAGACATTAAACTTTAATCTTATTCAATGCTAAATTTCCAAAAATGACAAACAGTTCTGTACTATATTTTATATATTATGTAAACACTGTGTAAACATGTAAGCTTGATTTCATTTGTTATAATTATTTAAGTGATGTCTTTGTTTTATCCAACTTCCACCCCAATACGACCTTGACATTCTAAGGGGGCGTGGCAATAGTTGCTCAAAGTCCAAGGAGGCGTGGCCACCTCTATCGCAGCAGGTATAAATTAACCTCATGCTGCTGATCAGTCCACTCACACCAAGTGTCAAGAGGAACAGAGGCTTCTCACAAACGGTAAATGAGTATTCATACAAGCTTGAAATGCACTTTATTGTAGCTGATGTAATGAATTTGAATGTTTTAATGGGTTGTGTAGCATGTCCATTTTGTGGTTAAAAATTAAATATGTACCTTGTATATGCATGGAACACAGTTGAAAGTTTGGGAGGGATTGCGACACTGGTTGCATCACAAGTTGTTCAGGCCCACATTAAAATGACTTCTCAATGAGGGCAAAGTTTTAGGCCTAAATGAAATGTTTGAACCTAAATGTGTTATACTGTAAACTTAAGTTTAAAGGGACAGTAAAGTTTACGCTCAATCTGCATGTCTGTAGACTCAGTTAACATGCTTTGTGCTTCGACTGACGCAATGCAGTCAAATAACTGCGCTTTCTTTTTTTTTTCCAGAGGACAGGACAAAATCAGGCATCATGGTTAAAGTTGGTATCAACGGGTAAGAACTAATACATAATGCGACACCGTTATTGTCCAAAAACCACTTTGGTTACTTGGACATGTTTAACGCATACCATACGTCTGGCCATACAAACGAATGTAGTAATGTGTTTGCGTGTTGAGTAGATTGGTAGGCTATACATTTAAAGATGCTAATAAATCGAAGAAAGCCCCCAATTATTTAAAACCCTTTGAACAGGAGTTCAATATCCTTACTCAGTTGCTTATTGATTCAGATGAATGATTGGCGGGGGCGTCGGCTGCGCGAGCCAGTCGCGCGGCGTGTTGGGATTGTGCCATCGCTGTGTATGCGTTACGTCATCGCGACGTCAAATAACAGCACGTTTATCTGTGCTTGCCCTTTTTGCCTCACTCTTTACTCCCAGGGTTCAGAGTTTGATTTAAGTCTAAATTTCATGGCCGTTTCATACACCTGTCACAATGCAGTACCCAAAAATTCAAGTCTCTGACTGACCAGCTGATGTCTCTGCAATGGGAGACCCCAGCACCAGCTGTGACCTTTCCAAGGCTTATAGTTATGTAACAGGACATGTGATCATTAAGTGACCTGCATAGGGCGCGTACATTAATGTTCATGAATGCGCACGTACACCCAAGTGTCACCATCTTTAGTGCTTATGAATACTTGACCTACTGTCCTGCACAGTTTAGATCCAGCTTAATGTTCACTCATGTTAGTTCATGCAGTGTCTTAACTGTCAACCTTTGACTTTTATATTAACACAAGTGCGTATTACTTAAAATGTAAGCTAAAGTGGTACTGTATAGTAAAATGGGTAAACTAAGGTTTTGTATCATTCATCTCTTGTAGTCCAATTACAACATGCCTTTTGCAAGCTTGGCTTTAACCTGACAATTTAAACCGTAATTCCACTGATCACACAGTTGACCAAGAACATTGTATTTACAGGACTTTATACCTTTGACCTGTTTCTCAATCTTTGCAGACTTGATGAAACTGTTTTGAAGTTGTACCCTTACCATATCAGTCGATCTTATCAGTGCAAAGTAGCATGTCCTGTGATCACTTGTTTTTCTTTGGCCTATGTATTGATTTTAATGGGCAGCTGAAAGCTTTGCAGTGCAAGAGGATTTCTTGTGGCTCTTTCATGCAGTCAGTCTTTATCTATCTACAGCACTGGTGTTGTGAGTACCAAAATAGCACACAATGACAGCTGGAGGCCTACAGAAATTCTTTATCAAAGTCAGCCTTTATGATGCTCTGCCAAACTGTCTCTAACGCGTTGGTAGGATCGCTTATCTAAACGCTACTAAAACATTCCTAGGGGTTTAGCTCTGGTAGCACTGACTGGTTTGAAGGTTAGGACATGTTCTATATTTGGTAAAAGGTGTAGTTCACTGGCTATCTTGACTTGTGGGATACAAGAGGGTCCAATCATAGACTCGTGAGGACAGGAAATGGCTTCATATTTACTTAGTAATGGGACATGTGTGCCATCTAGTGACAATATGCAGAATTATTGCAAAGCTGACTTTTCAGCCTGTCACATGGTCCTTCAGAAATCCTAATATGCCTAATATTTGGTGCTCAACATTTATGCTTGCTGTTCTTTTGAACTGGTTTGTTATATTAAAAGAACTATTTGGTCTCTTGATCAATTAAATGATTTGTGAGTGCTGTGTTTTTTTAAAAAGGCAACTTTGTTTATCATAACCTTTTGAACTGTAGTATATACTTAGAAAGTAAATGGTTCAAAGTGGGCTTTATTTCCTCCTGTGTCAGATTCGGCCGCATTGGGCGTCTGGTGACTCGTGCTGCCATCCAGTCCAAGAAAGTAGAGATTGTGGCCATCAATGACCCATTCATTGATCTTGAGTACATGGTAAGTTTTGACCTTCGGTTTCTCCTAAACTATGATTTAAGGCAGGGCTATTCAAATCTTACCCTGGAGGGCCAATGCGGTGCAGAGTTTAGCTCCAACCCTGATCAAACACATCCACCTGTGATTTTTCTATTGATCTTGAAGACATTGATTAGCAAGCTCAGGTGTGTTTGATTAGGGTTGGAGCTAAACTCTGCACCGCATTGGCCCTCCGGGGTAAGATTTGAATAGCCCTGTTTTAAGGTTTTGTGTTTTTTTTTTTTTTTTTAAAAGAACTTGCTAATTTCCATCTCTTTGCAGGTTTACATGTTCAAGTATGACTCCACCCATGGCAAGTTCAAGGGTGAGGTTAAGGCAGAAGGTGGCAAGTTGGTCATTGACGGTCAGGCCATCACGGTCTTCAGCGAGTGAGTGCTGTCCCTACAAACATTACATGCTACATTCAGTGCTGACCGCTCATGATCTGTCCCTCTGTGTCCATGCAGGAGGGACCCAGCCAACATTAAATGGGGTGATGCAGGTGCTACATATGTTGTGGAGTCCACTGGTGTCTTCACAACCATTGAGAAGGCTTCTGTATGTAGTCATTCCGTCAACTATCAATGCTACCGTGCATTTCCTGTGTTTGAACCTTTGCTCTCTCTCTCCTGCTAGGCTCACCTTAAGGGTGGCGCCAAGAGAGTCATCATCTCTGCCCCCAGTGCAGATGCCCCTATGTTTGTAATGGGCGTCAACCATGAGAAATATGATAATTCCCTTAAAGTTGTCAGGTAAGGATGTACAGTTGGATAAAACTCCTAATTTAAATTTTTTTTGGACCAGAAAGTAAAGTCTTTAGTGCTCTTTTGAAGTAGCTTAAATAATAAAATGCACCAATTTTGGATTTAAAGCTCTATTTAAGTGACTTGAGTTTACTACTAGCTCTTCAGTTAAATGTATTTTTTTTTTTTTATTAAAATTGGTAATGAATAGTTTGTTCAACTTTAACTTAAAATACTTAAGTTTTTATATTTAATGATTGATTGTCAAATGTGTTAATCAGAAAATACCTAAGTTTGACTTTATACTCTGGCAGAGATGCTGTAGAGATGCAATCATTGCTATATCCTGTAGGGGGTGTACTAAAACTAAGTTTAACTTCAGTGTGATTCAACCTTTCACATGAATAACCTACCTGCATTTCATTAAATGATTCCAGTGTTTTAATTCCACCTGTCTGTTTTTCTAGCAATGCCTCCTGCACAACAAACTGCCTGGCTCCTTTGGCCAAGGTCATCAATGATAACTTTGTCATCGTTGAAGGTCTTATGGTAAGATTAAATGGCCTTTTCAATCTCACCAAAGAGCTTTTTGACCTAAGTGATTGAGACCTGCTGTGGTGCATCTGAAAAATTGTGCTGTTCCACTTTTCCTTCACTTGGCACTTATCGAAATGCATCAGTTGATAAATGAGATGCCAGTTAAGCTTGGGTTTAATAATCATTCCCAGAATGTGAACTCTCCTACTCTTCTTTCAGAGCACCGTTCATGCTATCACAGCCACACAGAAAACCGTTGACGGGCCCTCTGGGAAACTGTGGCGGGATGGCCGTGGTGCCAGTCAGAACATTATCCCAGCCTCCACTGGGGCTGCCAAGGCTGTGGGCAAAGTCATTCCTGAGCTTAATGGGTCAGTGCCACCCTCCCGTCATGACTGCTGTTTAAATGACATCTCTTAGTTTGCAATTTTATTAATTTCCCAAATTTACTTTAACTTCCACAAAAGTAGTCTGCATGCCCACACTTTTAAAGGTCAGAGTTGACTGAACTGCAGTACATGGAATGGTCTCGTGATATTTACTCAAAAGTGGAATGTTCTGTTTGGGGAAGTTTAGGTATTTTATGCGCTTAGTTTTCTCTTTTTTTGCTTCCCCTTTCTGTGACTCCAAACATTCTAATGCTTGCTACTTCCTGTTTCAGCAAACTTACTGGCATGGCCTTCCGTGTCCCCACCCCCAATGTGTCCGTGGTGGATCTGACCGTCCGCCTTGAGAAACCTGTGAGTTTATTTTCAGCTCTTCAAAGTGGCCTTGGTTAAATAAGCTCAAATTGACACCTGTTGGCTTTTCATGTGTCCTGGTGACTATAGGCCAAGTATGATGACATCAAGAAAGTGGTCAAGGCTGCAGCTGATGGACCCATGAAAGGCATCCTGGGATACACAGAGGATCAGGTATGCATTTCAAATTGTCAAGGCTGTGAGTGTAAAGGTTTTGAAGGTTTCAGCATATTGACTCTTCTGTGTGCAGGTGGTTTCCACTGACTTCAATGGGGATTGTCGCTCGTCTATCTTTGATGCCGGTGCTGGCATCGCCCTCAATGATCACTTTGTCAAGTTGGTCACATGGTAAGACAAACTTCAACTACATCTAGAATACTGTGGTGATGAGTTATAGACTCAAAGTAATTTTGTTTTGAATGAACCCAAATAACTACATTTGACTAATGCAGCATGTCTTCACTGAATGAGTGATTTAGTTTCTATGTTCTCACTGATCTATAAAGATTATAGGCTTTTATGGTGCTTTCTGACGTGCTTGATTCTGATTGGTCTGTAGCATTCCAAGGGCTATTGTTCACTGATAATGACTGTCAATAGCAGCTCTGTAGAATAGACCACTCATCTGGGATCATCAGACTCCTGTTTCATACCAATGCTTTCATGCATTGGTTACTCTTTAACTATGACTTTTATATATTTAGCTATGTTCTTGTAGTATGTCATCATACCAGGAGGGTGGTGTATATTGTACAATAAGCAACTTCTAATTTAAATGGGTAGTTAAAAAAAAATGTTGTACAATCTGTATTTAATGTCACTAATTGTCATTTTTACTTGTTGTTTTTTAACTTGTCCCTGAAGTGTTAGTCTTGTGCACAAATCAATTGTGCAACTTTTTTTCCAAGTAGCCACTGTGCATCAGGTTTTATTGTGCTCTTCTAGAGGTACATTTTTATCAATTATATCTATAGATCAGCATTTTTGCAATTTAAGCCCCTTCCAGTAACCCCAATCTGCAACTTGTGTATCATGTAGAATTTTGGTTTCACCACTTAAATGAGTCTACCTCTGAACTGGTATTTCTGACTCCTCTCGAAAGGCACAAGAAACAATGCTTTTGGAAACACTTTGCTTGTTTACTTTGGGTGGGACTAATCTGCTCTTCCTTCCATAGGTATGACAATGAGTTTGGCTACAGCAACCGTGTTTGTGACCTGATGGCGCACATGTCTTCCAAGGAATAGATGTGACCTTTCTGCCCTTTTGATACATGACCCCCCCCACTCTGGCTGAATGCTTGCACCACATGCCTGGAAGGAAATTACATGCTTACTTTGAAGACCAATGTTTTTGTATGAAAACGCTCTGTTCTGTTTGTGTGAGGTTTAAAAATTGATATTGACTTCAAAAAGGCTTTTCTGTCTGCTGAAAACCTGTGACGGAATAAAGTCCTCTGTTTGTGAGAAATGGATTTTTCTCTTTTTTTTTAAATTAAGTTTAAGACACTACACAAACTCATTCCTATCCCCTTTATTTTTTTTCCTACCACATTATTCAAGTGGTCACAGGAGACTACTTTAAAATGCACATTGGGACTGTTAAACAATAAGCGGGTTTACATGCAAACCAGTAAACTGACAATGCAATTAAGCCACATTTACATTACTTTCAGAATAAACCAAGTTCTTTCTGATGTCAACTGTTCATGTTATGTCAGTTGTAATAAAGCGTGCACCATATCAGCAGGAGATTTATGGCAATCCCTCATGCAGTTCCAGTGTTTTGATTAAACATCATCTGCTGCATGAGGTGAACACATCTTTACAATTTTCTGGGTCTTAAAAGTGTATGTCCTTATTTCATGCAAAACACTAGCTCACTCTTTGTGGATGCATTTAAATCTGCTTGAAGTTTGTGTTTGTCACCTATCACATACACTTCAATAAGCTGACAGAAGGTTAAAGTATTTACATGCTGCACAAAACTGGGGTAAGACGTAAAAAAAATTACCTTTTCTGACTGGTTTATGTTTGACCATACTCCAATAAAAGAAAACAGGCTACTGTGTTTTCATGACCATGTTCATTGTTGGCTTCTTAGGCATAACTGGCTTAAGAACATGCATTTTTACATTTAGCAGACCACAGTGACTTCCAACTCAGGAGTACAGGAAACGATCTGTCAAGAGGAAAAACAAATGCAAAAAGGGCCCTAAATACCAAGATTTGTATACTAAGAGTAGCAAAAACCAGAAAAAGGGAAGGAAAAAAGAAAAAATAGTGGATGAAGAGTTTAGATTGTTTTATTTTTTTATAAGATTAAGTGCTCATGGAAGAGATGAGTTTTTAGCTGTCTTTTGAATGAAGCGAGTGATTCTGTTGTGCGTATGGAGGACAGAAGATCGTTCCACCAACCAGGAACAATGAAGGAAAAAGTCCTGGAGAGGCATTTCATGCCTCTCTGTGTTGGTACCACAAGCTTTCGCTCATTAGCTTCTGGTGGGGGTGTAGACTCGTAGGAGTGAGTCGAAGTATGCGGGTGCGATGCTTGTGGAAGATCCATAAGCAAGAGTCAGAGCTTTGAATTTGATCCGGGCAGCAAGCGGGAGCCAATGCAGAGATGAAAAGAGGTGTGACGAGCCCTTTTGGGCTCATTGAAGAGAAAATGTGCCACAGTGTTCTGGATCATTTGCAGCGGTTTGATTGCACAAGATGGAAGTCCAGCCAGAAGCGCATTGCAATAGTCAAGTCTAGAAATGACCAGGGCTTGGACAAGAAGCTGTGTTACATGCTCCGTAAGGAACGGTCTGATTTTCCTGATGTTGTGCAACGCAAACCTTAGTCTTTGCTAAGTTGAGCTGCAGGTGATGTTTTTTTCATCCATGCCGAGATGTCCGCCAGACAGCTTGAGATTCATGCAGCTACTGTCGGATTATCTGGTTCCAATGAGAGGTAGAGCTGTGTGTCATCAGCATAGCAATGATATGAGAGGCCATGTGCCTGAATGATGGGTCCTAATGATGTAGTGTAAATGGAGAAGAGAGGTCCAAGAACTGAGCCCTGAGGAACCCCTGTGGTCAGTTGATGTGTTTTGGATACCTCTCCTCTCCAGGCAACCTTAAAAGACCTACCTGTGAGATAGGACTCAAACCAGTGGAGCGGAGTCCCTGTGATGCCCAGTGATGAGAGGGTGGACAGAAGAATCTGATGATTCACAGTGTCAAAGGCAGCAGATAGATCAAGGAGGATGAGGACTGATGGTTTGGAAGCAGCTTTTGTCATCCGCAGGGCTTCAATAACTGACAATAATGCCGTCTCAGTTGAGTGGCCCTTTTTGAAACCTGACTGGGTTACGTCCAGTTGATTAGACTGTGAGAGGAAAGATGAGACCTGGTTGAAACAACTCTTTCAAGTGTTTTCGCTATGAATGGTAGGAGAGAAACAGGTCTGTAGTTCTCTACAAGTGATGTGTCTAATGCGGGTTTTTTAAGCACTGGGGTTAACCATGCCTGCTTGAAAGTGGTAGGGAAGATGCCGGTGCAGAGAGATGTGTTGATAATGTGTGTGAGTTCTGGTAATAGTGTAAGGGAGATGGCTTGGAGAAGATGTGAGGGGATGGGGTCTAGAGGGCAGGTAGTGGGATGGCTGGAGAAGAGAAGTTTAGATACTTCAGCCTCAGTGAGTGTAGAGCAGGAGGAGAGAAAATGTTTGGCTGTGGATGTGGCTGATTTAAAATCGTGTGTGTGTGGAGGTGGGAACTGCCTAATGCACATGGAGTCACCATTTTCAGATTTGTATTGCTGTAGGCCTATACGCTTACAATAATGGTATATAAACACACCCAATGACAGTGGGAGATCTAAAGAAGCTTTTCAGTGCTCTTTAAAAGGTTTTAACAAATTCAAACAAGTGCATGTATACTGCAACAAGCTACAGAGCTAAATTTTATCACAGACTCTGTTTTCACAGTTACAAACCATAAATCTAAGATTTTTAAATGGCTTGGCATTCAATTTGGTAACACTGCTGCCTTTTGGCCCTTCACATGGTTTCAATTAAACTTTTAATGTGATTTTAGCTATTCATTTAGAGGACGGCTGTTTTGGTAGCCTGAGAACAAACTTTTGAAAAATGATACCATTATTGTAAGCGTATAGGCTACAGCAATACAAATCTGAAAATGGTGACTCCAAGTGCATTAGGCCTATTTCGTGTGGTCTTTATTTACAAAGTGACATTGTCAACTACTGACCTGGTATAGAAAGTTATAGAAACTATCATGGAACTTATTTTGCCGTTGGGGCAGGTTGGGAATGCAAAAATATTCTGTTTTAGTTTGTTCACCAGAAATTCACTCAGCTATGACTTCTGCTTTTAAGAATTCCGGTGAAAGTTTTTGTATGGAAGCTTGACCTCTGAAAAAAAGGTAATTGCAACTTCTAACAAATGTTTTTCCCCTCACAAATGCAAGATATAAAGTCGCAATTCTGAAAAAAGTTTGGATTGCATGTGTTTAGCAATTATTTTATTCCTTATAACAAGATATAACCCAGCAAGTGTAACCCCTACTATTCGGGCCGGGACTCGAAACTGGGTCCGCCGGCATGGGAGTTGGACGCTCTAACAACGAGGCTAAAGGCTGCAACCCCTAGCGTCAGTCGCTAGAGCGTCTCTTGAGGTCAGAGGAGTGAGGTTTAAGGGATCCTGGCTCAATTTATCCGCTAAGTATCTTTAGTTATCGTTATTGTTCTTGTGAGTGTGGCTCGAAAAACGTTTACACAACAGATGATGCATACAGATGACAAGATCACCAAGATATCCTGGCTTAGTCCCTTATCCCAGTTTTGTGCAATAGGCCCCAGGAGATAATAGAGGAACAATATTGTTGGAATCTGTTTTTTTTTCAGTTGATTAAAAATAAAATGACTACCAATCATAAGCTACCTGAGGTGATATAAATACAGGGTGTGCTTATTGAAAACAAAGTTATTGTAATCTGTATACAGAGGCGAACAGTATTGAAGTATTTTTACTTTCCAAGTAATTTTGTTTTTTTCAAGTATATGTACTTTATCAGTTCTTCTTTAGAAAACTCTTACTTCACAACATTCCAAAACATAATATGTACTTTTTACTGCAATACATTTCATACTGAATATCATGTAATACTTAATTACATAAAAAATGTAGTGCTGTATACTTTTACTCAAGTAAAAGTAATTCAAAGTTTTACAAGTAAGAAAGTACTACATTTGTAATGTAATTAAGTATTAAAGGTAAGAAAACAACAACTTTTATTTATGAAATGTAGTGCAGTAAAAAGTATGACATTATATATTAGCCTATGCTTTGTAATGTAGTGAAGTAAATCATTTCCACAAAAAAAAAACACTGATAAAGTTAAAAATGTACTTAAGTAAAAGTAAAAATACTCCAATACTGTCCGCCTCTGTCTGTATAGTTATCTCTCTTGGATTGATCGAACATACAAGCCCAACTGATGATTGAGACAAAGCCTTTATGAAACCTCCTGGTCAACATGCTCCGTTCGTCCGGTCAAGATGGATGCCGTAAATTAAAACATTTATTAGGTTTATGCATGTATAACACGAAAAAGATGAACTTTCACTGTTAATCCCAATTTTAAGAGGGAAATGCCCATGAATTAGTCATTTTTAAAATGGCTTCCCAATCATGAGAATTTTACAGGTCATTTGTATTAGACCTGGTCTGATGGTTAATGATTTTAAAATATTCTAACCTTTTACTGTTTCTAATTATATACAGTTTCCCTGCTCTCATGCACTCATCCAAGCACTCTGTTGCATTCTCTTTTTCTCCCTGACACACTCTATTAGTTCAATACTCTGTCCATTTGTGCATCGGGGGTAGTTTTCCATGAATAATGCACCCTGACATAGACATGCCATTATTTCACCTGATGGACCTTTATGAAATATGTCTATCAATGTTATTGATGTGGGAGTCAGAAGACCAATAGACGTTTCAACATTAATGCATTGTATTAGCATGGCACAAATTTATGACCACGGAGCATTAACACAACAACTTTAGACTTTATCACTCGAGTGCATACCATTATTAACCGTGCATCATTAGAGTTGACATTGTCTAAAACAATGCAATTATTGTCCAAACAATCATCTTATAGCAAAATGAATGTTGTATTGATGTTGTTGCATACATGTTGAATGTTGAGACATTCTAGGATTGTGGGATTTACGGTGCAGCTCATCCTTGTGCGTGTGTGTGTGTATGCACTTTAAAGCGGTCCAATTCTTTTGATAAGAATGCAGACAGAGGATTAAGAGACTTTAGTTGCTTATAGTTCAGATGGCTGTAATACTTGCACATTTACTCTTCCATATGCAATTCTCTCTCTCTCTCTCTCTCTCTCACTCTCTCTCTCTCTCTCTCTCTCTCTCTCTCTCTCTCTCTCTCTCTCTCTCTCTCTCTCTCTCTCTCTCTCTCTCTCTCTCTCTCTCTCTCACCCACATACACAGATTATGCCATTACTCTATTCATTTTAAAGCACCAACAAGTGCCATGTCTGTTGTGATGTTATTTCATCTCACTAAAACATCATTCACAGCTCCCGTCGTCTATAAAAACTAACTTCCGTCTGTGGTATATTCTATAATCATAGGTAAAGTGTGAAAGAGGGATGAGAGGAAGGTAGAGGTGCGCATGAAGAGGGAGGCGGGGGTTGTTCAAAAGGATGGGAGGGTTACTGTTGAATCCTGATGGTCCTCTGCCAGATTGACCACAGCCAAATTGATTCGCTCCTCCCGTATAAACAGAGGGCAACAGGAACAAAAGAGGCTTAAGACTGAAAAGCAAGCATTTCACTTTGAGATTGATTCCAAGAGTGGCAGACTAGGAAAAGACAGAGAGATAAACACAGAAGAGGTGGACTTGCAAAGAGAAAGGTGAGTAAAAAAAAACTTCTTCACCTTGTTCTTTGCTCAGATGTGCCTCTGTTAGTGACCATATAGTTTATCTGACATTTTAAAGCTGAGTTATGTTGGACAGAAAGCTTCAGTGAAATAACACTAACACAATTTTTTTATGTTTTTTTTTCTTCCCCTGTTTGTTTGTTTCTTGTTCATATATGCTCACTTTTCCCTCCAAGAATATTTTCTAAGTGAGAATGATTTTGGTTTTCTTAGTTATTTAAGCCTTATGCTTTGTTTCACGGCCCTATTAATATCTCTAACATTGAAGTATCAAATTATCCGTTTTCCTAATAATTTTATAACATGCCTCAACATTCATATTAATGCACTGTTGCAAAAAATGCATGTTTGTGTCAAATATGGACAAACACAAATGTGACCTTTAAACCTAGGTTCATTTAAGCCAGTGGTTGGGTTTGTACATATTGGACCCAAACGTGGTTCACGGCTCATGGGTTAATGCTTCGATAATATTTGTCAATATTTGTCATGAGTTATGAAATATTTAAACGAATTATTATTTAAATATTTCATAATATTTCATTATTTATTATGATTATTTTTACACAAAAATAATTTGGGTCTGAAAGTCCTAATACAGCCAGTGAAGTCAAGTCAAGTCACCTTTAATTATATATCGCTTTTACAATGACGATTGTTTCAAAGCAGCTTCACAGTGTCAAACAGGACAATATTGCAACAAAATTTGATTTGGCTGTACAGTCACTCTAGAGAAAACAGTGATGTTATCAGCTTATTTATATCAGCAGACTCAGTCGGGGTGCCAGTTCACCTCTGAAGGCAATGTTAACAGAACATGAGCTTTAATACTTGTTTGAATATGCAACTTTATTGTCAACTTTACTGTACTTTACTGTACAACTTTAATTTGTCAGTCCAGCATGTTAGTCGGGCAGAGCAGCACTGTCTCATTATGTCTCTGTCTTTTTCTTTCTATGCCTCTGTTAATAGTTCATGTCTAAGAGAGTGAATGGCTCATGGATGGGGTCTGTTTCTGTCCCGTCCTCCATCCCTCATGCCTTCCGCTCACAACTCTCTTCATCCACTGACCTCAGCATAGCCATCTTCCTCATCATCACGGGTCAGTTATCTGTTTCTATATCATTATTAAAGGTGTCATGAAATGGCTTTATTTCTTCTTTTATACTGTTGTCTGATGTCAACTAATGACTTTTTTTGTGGTTTAAAATTCAAAAACATCATAACTAATAAGTAATAGGCTATTTTCTACACTGGTTTTGAGGCTCTCTCCAAAACGCTGTTTTTTTGATGGGCGTGCAGCACTGGAGACTTGGAAGTAAACGCCCACGGCTAGGATTGGATAAGATTTGCATATTTAATGAGCTTCAGCTCCGCTGTCATATCTATGCCCCTGTCAGTTCAGTTCACATGAGGAAGAGATTATTTTGAAAGGGGCAACTGCAAAGATTCTCTCGACCACAGAGGGCTCTCACGTCTTAATCAAGCAAACAATGATTTATTTCTTATCCACCCGCGATTGATTGGAATATTATTTCTGTATTACATGGACCACATGATCAGTCGGTATAAGCGCGAACCGTGCGAGCACACACACACACACACACACACACACACACACACACACACACACACACACACACACACACACACACACACACACACACACACACACACACACACACACTTGTGCAACCAGATTGTGTGCAACCCGTTTCTGCCAACGGGTGTACGTTTTGGTTGCCCGTCTGGAAAACACACAGCCCCTGGATTACTATCACTACATAAAAAAGACATTTTACTCACATAAGTTTGTTGCACCATTCCTGTCGGATCCAATATAGAAGACACAACATTGTTTCTGCAAATCCAGCACTAAAGGCTTGTTTAAATGATTCCATTGTGAAATGAAGCAAACACACGTACAGTCTTACCCACCTAAGCTGGAACTTCATTAAAAATAAATGAAGTATCCCACATTCCTAATATTATGAGCCGAAGGAAGCTTATGCAGCATCTGTGTTCTTCCACAATATCTTGCTATCTTCTTCAGCGTGTTTATTGCTGCTGGCTAGTGATCCGAACAGCTCCATGAGTAGGTGGGCGGGGTTACTGAATTACACGTTCTGTAGAGGCGATGTTTTGTCGCGCTATGATGTAAGAATGAAGCTCACGATCGTTTTCTGGGCCTGGTGTCTATAAAAGCTTTTTTTCACTAAAAAGGACGTTTTCAGCCTTACATGATAATCTTATATTACCATTATCAAAAGCTCAAGGGAAAGTTGATTTCTCAATTCCTCACCCCTTTAATGCTACATTATTATTTTTGAAGATACATTATTACATCCCATTCTTAATCTGAAATGGAATTGGCCCACCATTTTTAGCTATAACAGCTTCAACTCTTCTGGGAAGGCTTTCCAAAAGGTTTACGAGTGTTTATGTGAATTTTTGGCCATTTTTCTGGAAGTGCATTTGTGAGGTCAGGCACTGATGTTGGACGAGAATTGTCTAAAATGGCTTGGAATGTTGAGACATTAAGAGTTAATTTTACTGGAACTAAGGGACCATGCCCAACCCCTGAAAAACAAGCCCACCCTATAACCCCCCTCCAACAAACTTTACACTTGGCTCAATGCAGTCAGGCAAGAACTGTTCTCCTGGCAACCGCCAAACCCAGACTCATCCATCGGATTGCCAGACAGAGAAATGTGATTCCTCACTCCAGAGAACGCGTCTCCACTGCTCTAGAGTCCAGGGGTGGCGTGCTTTATACCACTACATCCAACGCTTTGCATTGCACTTGGTGATGTAAGGCTTGGATGCAGCTGCTCGGCCATGAAAACCCATTCTATGAAACCATCTTTTACATGGCCTACCATGTCATGGCTGAGTTGCTGTTGTTCCCAATTGCTTCCACTTTGTTGTAATACCACTAACAGTTGACCGTGGAATATTTATTAGTGAGGAAATTTTACAAATTAACGTTTTGCACCGGTGGCAACCTATCATGGTACCACGCTTAAATTCATTGAGCTCCTGAGAGTGACCCATTCTTTCACAAAATGTTTGTAGAATCGTCTGCATAGGTTCTTGATTTTATATACCTGTAGCCATGGAAGTGATTGGAACACCTGAATTCAATAATTTGAAGGGGTGTGCCAGTACTTTTGGCAATATAGTGTATCTTGAATATTATTGTTGTTTAATATAGCAAGGTTTAGCATATTTAGCAAGACCACTATTGAAAATGCTCCTAATGTCCATTCTCTTCAACATGCTGACAACCAAACTCTTGTAGTTCTTGTGATCACGGTCAGTCAGAAGACTATAGGGTGGCAGTTATGCAAAATCCAAAAAAAGCATAATAGGGGCACTTTAAAAGGTGTATCAATAATGACACTTAACATATATCATGTTCTGTTAATATTTTTATTGTTTAGTATTATATTTAGTATAAAATTAATATTTTTGGTATTCAGTATTAATATATATATATTTTTTTATATTCAACAAAGCTACAAGCCATTTAACAATCAATACTTTTTAGCTCACAATATTTTTTAGCTCACTGTAATAAAATAAAATATTTAGTCAAATAATGCTAAGTTGCCACAAAACAACAACAACAACAACAAACAGTTAAGGGTATGTTCATGAATACATACATGCATATTAATAAAAAAATAAAATAAAATAAAAACCTTTGTAAAATTACATGTATTGTGTATCCAAAAAAAATCGATTTTATCTATAGTGAAATGTCTGGCTTTTTTGATTACCTTAAATATAACAGAAGTTTTGTTTGTATAGATGACGGCTGACACTTTGATGTACATTTCTGTCCCAGGTGTGGTATCGGTGGTTGGGAATGGGCTGGTTTTGGTGGTTTACGGTCAGAGGAGAAAGAAGCTCAGAGCGCACGAGCTGATGACGATCAATCTGGCCGTTTGTGATTTCGGCTACAGCCTGCTGGGGGCGCCATGTATCATCATCTCAAGGTAGCTTACACTGACTGCAATTTTAGATGAGATATTTACATAGAAGATTAGAGGATGATTTTTTGTCACTGAGTTTGCTTGGCATGGCGATAGTGTACATTGCAAGTAAGCTCTCTTTGCTAAAGCGTGTTTTAGTCTATGACATGCATCATTCGCTCTTGTTATTATCCCTCAGTAGTTTCTGGAGTGTGAGTGTGTGTGTGTGTGTGTGTGTGTGTGTGTGTGTGTGTGTGTGTGTGTGTGTGAGTCAAGGCCAGGGTATTGTGTTGGTTAAAAAAGACTGACAGTCTTAATATAAGCCATTGATGATGCTATTAGCCTACATGATGTAGAACATCTATGCAAGGAATAATATTGATCTGATTTGACTTTATAGAGGATTTAAAAGGGACATTTGGTTAGGGGAAAACACTTAGATGTGCTCTCGAATCAGATTTGTATTATTGCTTTATTTAATACGTCTTTATACATATCTGATTGACAGGAATAGATTTTTGAGGGCAACAAAACAAAAATCCTCTGAAATTTTGAGCCAACACTTTTCATTGAATATGGAGTGGATTCTCAAGGGGCCAAAAGGGTTTCACTTTTATATAGCTGAAAGTTTTTTTCTGCTTCTCACAAACCACCAAAACATGACCCCAGATAAAGGAAGATAGAGAAATGCATTTGTGAAGAAAAAGAAGAGAAAATCTTTTTTTTTTTAGTAAGACTTTTTGGCTTGTGGACTTGTATACACCATATCCAGAGTTTATAAGAAACTGATAACGTGTCTTAGAGAAAATAAACGTAGATCTGCAGAATGTGAGCATATTAATTATGTAGAGTTCTTCAGGATATTTTTAGACGCTGTGCTCAGGAATTTTAGTGCTCTAAAATGTTTGTTTTTCTCCCTTATTTGTCTCTCTTAGTCTGTCCCATGGATGGATTTTTGGGGAAACAGGTTGTATGTGGTATGGGATTCAAGGCTTTGTTTTTGGTATTGGGTCTCTCATCACCACCTGCCTTATCTCCCTCGACCGCTGCCTCAAGATCTGTAGCGTTCGATATGGTAATTCTCATTCTGTTTGAATTTTGCATCAGTTTTCATTATGTTTTGAATTCTTGTACAATTCTGAGACCTGCAATGAAGGTAAAGTTAAAGGGTTAGTTCAACCAAAAATCTAAAATAGCCCATGATTTACTCACCCAAGTCATCCTTGGTGTATATGACATTCTTCTTTCATACGAATACAATCAGAGCTATATTAAAGGGGTGGTAAATAACAATATCACTTTTCTAACTTTAGCTAGTGTGTAATGTTGCTGTTTGAGCATAAACTAAATCTGCAAAGTTACAACGCTCAAAGTTTAAAGCAAAGAGAGATATTTGCTTTTAAAGAAATCAATTTCTAAGGACTTCAGCAAACGGCCGGTAGGGAACTACAGCCTTTTCCTCCAGACTTGCTGACATCAGCAGCTCCAATATTTATATAAACCGTATTTAAAGAATATTAAGACTATTAAATAAGGGGGCGAGGCCATTTATTGCTGTGGAGAAGAGTAGGCTGGAGTGTGCTAGGCAGTTAGCGAATCACAAAACAGCTAGGCCAGCCAATCTGAGCCCATTGGGTATTTTTGTGGGACTGGCTTCATAGAACCAGGAAACCATCAGACCGTTTTTTACAAGGAGAGACAGAGCAGTGTAAAATAAAGGTAAAATGTATGATAAATAATGGGGTTTTTTTTAAACGAGGCATGAACACATGTTACAGTGCACCCTGCAAACACAATCAAGCCTTCGAAAGAATGTTTTACCACCCCTTTAAAAATGGCTCTTTCAAGCATTATAAATGGCAGGCAAAAAGATGAAGCCCAAAAAGGATTATCGATCTATTATAAAAGTAATCCACACAGCTCCAGGGGTTAATAAAGGCCTTCTTTATAAACATTATAAAGTAAAATGTCCAGCTTCTGGAGGACCGCCTTCCGTATTAAACTTGACATTGGACGATGACATTGGACATATACAATATAAAGGTTTACATATGGATATTTGTCTTACACAAACGCATCAATTCACTTCAGAAGGCCTTTATTAACCCCTGGAGCTGTGTGGATTACTTTTATAATGGATGAATACACTTTGTTGGGCTTAAAATTTGTGGCTGCCAATCACTACCATTACAAAGCTTGGAAGAGCCAGGACATTTTTTAATATAACTCTGATTCTATTCGTCTGAAAGAAGAATGTAATACACCTAGGATGACTTGAGGGTGAGTAAATTATGGGATAATTAAAAAATTTGGGGTGAACTATATCTTAGTTTAAGGCATTCCTTTCCACAGCCAGATACAAGTAGAATTTAGTTGTCCTTGTTGGACAAAAAAAATTATAATTTGTTTTCACCCAGGGAAGACACTTCTCATAATCTGAGAACTCTTTTATTAGCCCCCCCCATCCCCAAACCCCCCACTGTTCCTTCAACCTCAAATAAAAACACACATCAAAGTAATAGTAAAATAGTTTATATGATATTAATAGGTTAGTCCTACTACTTATAAAGTATGTATAAGAACAATATAAGCACAATGCGCTTATTTACAAGCACTTATTTTCTCAGACGGAGAAAGAACAGAGCATAATGCTGAGAAAATTAGATCACTTAAGCTGATTTGTTATTGAAGAAATGTACTGCAGTATTACATAGTAGTATGTAATACTACTATGTATTACATGTACTGCAGTACACACTGCAGTATTGGCATAATTACAATCACCACAGATCACTCAGTGCAAAACATAGATCTCTATTTCGGATGGACTGCGCATCTCTCTTTCAGCTAACAGTATCAGGCTGTGACAGTCGATACAATAAAACATTTGAGTCCTTTGTATCAACGATGGAGCCATTAAGCAAGCTTTTTAGATGTTTACTAATGTACCTTTTCCTTTGTCTCAGGTCAGTGGATTGAAAGAAGACATGCCTCTCTGTCTGTCGCTCTAGTGTGGATCTATACATTGTTCTGGGCCTTACTTCCTGTATTTGGCTTTGGTAGTTATGGCCCGGAACCGTTTGGAACCAGCTGCACCATAAACTGGTAATGAACCATAGACATTAGTAAAACTGGCTTGCTAACCTATTCCCCAGTGATTTGTTAGGGTTTTCAGAGGGCGTTCTTTCTCAAGGGCTTTCAGAAGGCTTTTACTTTTAAGCAGATGAAAGTTATTTTATCCACAAACAAGTGGAACATATGCCCACAGCACAGAAAATGTGTGTTGATGTGTTCATGCTTTGCTTCCTGTGGCCACAGGTGGAGGATGAAGTCTTCACTCAATGATAAAGTCTATATTTTCCTGATCCTGTCACTCTGCTTCGGAGTTCCCACCCTCACTATCATCGCTTCATACCTTGCCATCCTCTTTAGGGTGAGAATTATTCATATTAATAAGGAAGCTAAGGCATGCAGAGATTATTTGACCTCATTCTGTTATAATAATGTGATTTTTACGAACAATTGTTATTTGACAGTTTAATCCCATTGTTGACTGAGAAATCTTGAAGGTGAATTAAAGAGTTGCTATAGTGTTGTGTGATTTCAGGTATATCGTTCTGGACGCATACTGGCTTCAATCCCTTCATCCAGTGTTACTCACAGCAGCAAGGATCTTCGGCTGACGAAGGTACGAGCTCTAAATGGTCACCCATAATGCCTTTGGAAAGGACCCTCTTCTCAGACAAAACTATTTAACATAACTATTTTACGAGTGGGCAATTTTGTACGAATTTTTTTTAATTGCTTTTTTTAATTTAAAAAGTAATTATGAAGGTCCACCACCTTAACCCTCAGTGCAAGCAGGTTTGTACAAAAATGTATGAATGACATTGTTCGAATTCATATAAATTCAATTCACCACCAATTCGCCAAAACATAATATAGTTATGAAATGCCATGAAAGTATATTGGTTGATATTGTTCGCACACACAAAAAAAGATAGATACATTTTTGTTATATAAATGAACTACAAACCCGATTCCAAAGTTGGGACACTGTACAAATTGTGAATAAAAAAGGATTGCAATAATTTACAAAGATCATAAACTTATGTTTTATTCACAATAGAATATATATAACATCAAATGTTAAAAGTGAGACATTTTGAAATGTCATGCCAAATATCGGCTCATTTTGGATTTCATGAGAGTTTCAAAAAAGTTGGGGCCGGTAGCAATAAGAGGTTGGAAAATTGAAATGTACATATAAGGAACAGCTAGAGGACCAATTTGCAACTTATTAGGTCAATTGGTAACATGATTGGGTATAAAAAGAGCCTCTCAGAGTGGCAATGTCTCTTAGAAGTCAAGATGGGCAGAGGATCACCAATTCCTCCAATGCTGCAGCGAAAAAATAGTGAACCAATATTAGAGAGTTTCTCAGAGAAAAATTGCAAAGAGTTTGAAGTTATCATCATCTTAAGTGCATAATATTATCCAACGATTTAGAGAATCTGCATCACATACAGGAATGCTACTGTAATGAAAACTACAACATGGGTTCAGGAATACGTCCAGAAAATATTGTCGGTGAACACAATCCACTGTGCCATTCGCCGTTGCCAGCTAGAACTCTATAGGAAAAAAAAAAAGAAGCCATATCTAAACATGATCCAGAAGCGAAGGTGTTTTTCTGGGCCAAGACTCATTTAAAATAGACTGTGGCAAAGTGGAAAACTGTTCTGTAGTCAGACTAATCAAAATTTGAAGTTCTTTTTTGGAAAACTGGGACGCCATGTCATCCGGACTAAAGAAGACAAGGACACATCTGCGGTGACTGGCAAGGGTTTATGATGTCACCAACCCGGGAAGAAGCAGTAGTTATCAGCGCTCAGTTCAGAAGCCTGCATCTCTGATGGTATGGGGCTGCATGAGTGTGTGTGGCATGAGCAGCTTACACATCTGGAAAGGCACCATCAATGCTGAAAGGTATATCCAAGTTCTAGAACATCATATGCTCCCATCCAGACGTCCTCTCTTTCAGGAAAGACCTTGCATTTTCCAACATGACAAAGCTAGAACAAAATACTGCATCAATTACATCATCATGGCTGCGTAGAAGAAGGATCAGGGCTCTGAAATGGGCAGCCTGCAGTCCAGATCTTTCACCCATAGAAAACTTTTGGCACACCATAAAGAGGAAGAAGAAGAAACAAAGAAGACCTAAGGCAGATGAGCAACTAAAAGCCTTGTTTAGACAAGAATGGGACAACATTCCTGCCACACAGTGGTAAACATGGCCTTGTCACAACTTTTTTGACATGTGTTGATGACATGAAATTTAAAATCAACTAATTTTTCCCTTAAAATGATACATGTTCTCAGTTTAAACATTTCACGTCATCTATGTTGTATTCTGAATAAAATATTGAAATTTAAAATGTCAACATTGCATTCTGTTTTTATTCACAATTTTTACAGTGTCAAAACTTTTTTGGAATCGGGTTTGTAAATTAAATAAATGGGAAAACGTTTATTTATTTATTTATTTATTTTTATATATGGTACAGTATACCTTTACAACCTGCTTGCTTTAAAGTTGGTAAAAAAAACAGAAGTTGTGATGTTCTGGAAATGCCTCTAAATAAATGCCTCTAATAAACAGTAAACTAAGCTTAGAATAGAACACCATTTTTTAAAGTTATACTAGTTATTAGTATACTAATGCTGATGGCCTTGAAACACTAATAAATAAATAAATAAATAAATAAATAAATAAATAAATAGGGGGCAAAAATAAATAAAAAAGGGACAAATTCCAAACAAAATAGACATTTCCATCTAAAAATTAAATTAAAATAAATAGCCTGCTGATTTCATAGGGGGCCTTTTTGGTCCTGTTTGAGGTGCCTCCTCTGATTCTGGCCCTGCTTTTACCTCCACATTTCTATAAAATGTTCTCTTTTTCATGATTCACACAATTTCTAATTTCTTTCTGATATAACAGTATACCGTTTCTGAAATGCTCTGTTACAGATAGCAGCAGTGGTTTGTTCCTCATTTCTGATCGCCTGGACTCCCTATGCGATTGTTTCGCTCTACTCCGCTTTGACTGCCAGAGAAGAGCACCTCGGGGAAGACGGCGGAGCGGTTCTTCCGGGCGGGACATCAGGAGCAGCTGTCGGCCATGGCGGAGGGTTCTCTGATGTCTTCGGGTTTCCCTTCCTCGTTAACTGGACTGCTTCAGAACACTTCGGAGATGCTTTTGGTTCCTGGAGGAACATGACTTCAGATCATTCCCATTCAGTCGGGCATCACGGAGCCAGTTCAACTGTGGGTTCTGCACATGGAGGAATGGACGAACACCGGTCACATCTTGTGTCCATCCTCAAGCCAGAGGTCTCGCTCATCCCTGCTGTTTTTGCCAAGTCCCACTGCATGATAAACCCCTTCATCTACCAGATCATGAATCGTGACTTCAGGGAGGACGTCTATGATCTGCTGTGCCTGAGAGGAAAAGATGGAGAGAGAAGGAGAGTCAGAAGCACAGATGGAAGTGATTCTGATGGTCAGGAACTCTATCTATCTATCTATCTATCTATCTATCTATCTATCTATCTATCTATCTATCTATCTATCTATCTATCTATCTATCTATCTATCTATCTATCTATCTATCTATCTATCTATCTATCTATCTATCTATCTATCTATCTATCTATCTATCTATCTATCTATCTATCTATCTATCTCATTTATACTTTTTTATTTTAATTTATCTGTATTTTTCTCACATTTTTCTTTCTATCTCTGTATTTATCACACATGCAGGGCATCGTGGAAGCGTCACTCTCTCTTATATTTACAGCTGGAGAAGAAGAAGCACACCTACTAGCCAGCCATCTGCGGAGCGCGTGAAAAAAGATTCCTCACGGAAGAGTAGAGGGAAGAGAGGGTCCTGTCAGGACAATGCGTCAGTCGGGTGGGCAACCTTGGATACTGCAAACTTAGATACACAGGTCAATTTAGAAAGAGAGAGAGGGAAGGAGGTGGAAAGAGAGACGAAACATGATTTAGAGAATCCACCTCTAGCAGCTTGTTGATGGGAGTGATGCCTGCTGATATCTAATACAGAAACAGTTCTTAAAGCAGTTAGTTAGCTCAAAGTATCTCTGTTTTAGTTAAAATATCGATTTGTTTTCCTATAAGTGTCATCCAGTGTGCGATTTTTACACAGTAATGCACCCATTCAGTTTTATACTAGTTATTTGACACATGAAGCTAAAGTAGGGGTGAATTCAGGTTGAATGGGACAGTTTTTGCCATTGGGAAGATGGGGGAAAAGTGTCTCAATCAACCTGAATTCACATAGGCCTATACATTTTCATATTTATTTGATCCTTTGTATGTTTAAGCGTATTGTTAAATCCAGTGTATTTATTTATTTATTTATATTTTGTGTAACCAAATATTTTATGAATTTACATAGTGTATTTGTGTTTTTACATATTTAGAGAGCACTATCCAGTCAAAAGTAGGGTAGGCCTATTGCAAAATACTATTTCTGAATAAGTGTGAAATGTAAATAAAATTTGCCATTACGAAAAGAATTTGATATGTTAATTTTGTAGCTTGCAAATAAATAAAAATATCCGAAATAAGAAGCCCTATATGAAGTACAATGGTTATTTGTTGTAGATTTGTGACGTCAGCCTTGCTTTGTTATTATGATGCATGAGGTAATATGTTTGTTACCGTAAGTGCCCCTTTAGGGCAAACACAGAGTGGGAATAGCACACAGATAGTTGTTGTTCATTTTTAAACAGTGATTATATTTAAATATAGCTTATTGTACGCAACGTCATGTACCAAACATTATATTGCGGCTCTGGAATATTAAGTAATCAGACACTATGCGACAGATACTGCTGATATTACGGTAGCAGGCTATCCGCCGCACTGAAGCGCTGCAGAGAGACTCGAAGGCTCAAGTGTATTCAGGTTTCCAGGCAGGGAAGCCACAAGACTTTCGTTTGGACCTATTTTAAATCTATTTCGTTAACGTTTTAACAATATACGTTGCTTGTTAGAGTAGAGGTATTGCATGCTTCTGTAATTAGGCTGTTTCACATTTGACGCGTTTCTCGGTTGCTGCAGTGAGACTAGGTTCATCTCCATCAGCGTCTCATCCTTACTCAGCATTCACGCGCAAGCTGTAATACTCTTATCGCGTTGCATAAGGCTTTAACGAGTTAAATGTGGACATTGCCTTGTCACTGGGTCGCTAAACACTATTGACCTTTGAAATCAAGCCGTTAATTGTTTTGACGTCAGACTTTTGGAGTCAGACATAGCTGGTGTTCATGCCAGATCTGCAGCGCTTCAGTTTTCCGTACCGTAGCATGAATTCTCCCCTTCATCATCATCATCAGCAGCAGCAGCACCAACAGCATCACAATCCAGAAGGACCCGGTCATCCCGATTCTCCCTCCGGTTTACTCCCCGAGGCTGCTGTCCTCGGAGCTCCTGACCCTTCCTCTTTTTTCCTCGGAGAACAACCTGGCCCTGCTGGCGTCCCCCAAACCGCACTTGACCTTACGGCATCCTCTTACCTGCACTTCAGTCCATCCCTCCACTGGTCCCAACCTCCTCCACCTACAGCCATGGCATTGAGGAACGACCTGGGATCAAATATAAGCGTCCTGAAGACCCTCAATCTGCGGTTCCGATGCTTTCTGGCTAAAGTGCATGAACTGGAGAGACGCAATAAGATATTGGAGTTACAGCTTCAGCAGGCTTTAAACAGCAATAATGCGAGTGGAGGCGTGGAAGATGGAAAGACCAAAGAAATTGGTGTCCAGACTGGGTTTATTGGGCCTATTGCTGTCCGGCCTGGGACTCTGTCCTTCCAAAACACTAACAATTCTGCCAAAAGACCCACTACGTTGTTTATGCCTTCTCTTACAACTGTCCTCAAGCTTGAGCCCAATAAAGATGAAGATGAAACCACAACCAACCCAAACACCAACAGAAACCCAACCATCACGGTTAGTCTGTCGACACCCACCAATGAACCCGCCTCGGCCAACACCAACAACTCTAATAATACTCCACAAGTGAGCAGCATTGGCATCGGGACGTCTCCCAACCCTCCTCCCCGCTTCCTCCCGGGCACTATCTGGTCCTACAACCACACTCGTAAACTGGGAAGCGGGTCAGAGACTCGGGTCACCAGTCCCGGAGTATCGTGGGTCCACCCGGACGGCGTGGGTGTCCAGATAGACACCATCACCCCAGAGATCAGAGCACTTTACAACGTCCTGGCCAAAATCAAAAGGGAGAGGGATGAGTACAAGCGAAGGTGAATATAGAGATATTATAGATGCTTATTATGGCTGAATGTTTGTTTATGAGAAATGGTTTCTGTGTGTGGCTCTTATAACAAACCTCTGCTGCAAAAGCTCCCTGCTTTTCAGGAGTGTATGAGTCATGATGGCTTTGAGACATGATTGCCAGTTTGAATGACCTCCAGGGATGTAGAAACATTCTTTTCTTTCTTCAGCTTTAGTGCTGTTGACATTAAATACCAACTGACATTAAATACCAACACGGTAGCATAATGAGGGTGGATCGGCTATTTACACTAATAGATTCTATTTACACTATGTAAAAATAGTATTTTCATTGCATTAAGTGTAAATGGTAGTTAGATGCTATTTATACTTATAAATAGTGGCAGATATTCGAATCTCAGTGCTGTTGTACATTAAACGGTTTGCAATAATTAACATTGAGTGTAAATGATAATATTTAGTAAAATTATTAAATGGATGCCACCTTATTGGTATAATAAAGCCCTCCCTACACCTTCCTCTAACCCTAAACACTTTATTATTAAACACACGTTAGACACTTTTTAGAGACACTTTTTGAATATATTATTGAAAATAAATGCCTTTCCTATCTGATGTGTGATGGGAAAAGGCAAAGACAAAGGCAGATTCGAACTCGATTTGAATCCAACCTTTCTGTCACACTCCTTACCACTAAACTATTATTATTACTGTTGACAATTCAGCGTCTTCCGCTATTTTGTCTGGCCCAACCAGAACTCGGTTAGTGTAGATAGCCTCTGCCGACAAGGCAGGCTATTTGCAGTTAGAGTTTGTTTACACGATACAGTTTTAAACTGAAAACGGAAAACGCAAGCTTTTGAAAATGGGTTTTAAAGTGCAAGGTTTTGCAAACTATACCTTTACAGTCTCCACATAAACAACAAAAACGCGAATCTGTAAAAATGGTGACGTCATGCGTATTACATGTTCTCACGTGTATTACAAGTTCACCGGGTGTTTCTTGACAAAGCGACATCTACTGGCCTGGCATGCATAATACAGCCTTTTTAGTCATTTGCGCAGATTCTTGTGAACGTGGATTATTTTTGACAACGTTGATGTGTGTTTTTAGACCATTGTTGTCATGTAAACATGCCTTTAGTGTAAATAGACACTCTGCATAGTTTTTTATTTTAAATTACAGTTTAAGAAATGATCAAATTTGACTTTAAAGGGCAACTCCGGTGAGAAATGAACCTAGAGGTAATTAACAGGTGGTTAACGAGCATAGACCGTAAAAAAATATGGACGACTCGACATCATCCGTTTCCGCTTGGAAGATTTGAAGCTTTCAGGCGGGGGTGCACGGCGCTGACATCTTGGGACCGAGTCTGCGCAGTAGCGATTTCGGGACCGGAGTTGCACAGTAGAGCGCAGGAAGTAGAGCAGGAAGTACAGCTGCGATATCAAAAGCCCGCCCACACTCTCGCAGATGCAGAACAATTAATTATGTTGGTGTGAAATAAACAGTTATGGAAATGTAGAAATTAAAGCTAAAGCTCTAATCTGCTCCCAAAAATTTTGAAAAAAGTCTGTTAGTGCCTCAGTGACAACTTCACTCAGAGAAGACGGAAGTCTCAGCTGTCAATCATGACGTCACACCCACCGTTTTTAAAGCACCAAATAACTAACTCAAAGTAAACTTATTTTTAAAACGAACACCTGAATGAAATCATCGTGATGATAACTGCCTTCAGTGACATAAACTAACTTTGGGGAAATTTTTTTGAAGTGTAATTTTATTATTTAGTTTGCCTCACGTCCATTAGAAAACACAGAGGGGCGGCTATACTGGGACCGGTCACCAGGGGGCGATCGAGGCTCGAAAGCTTCAGTAAATGAGAGGGAGACTGCAGGCTTGTTAACGAGTAGATCGCTAGTTAATACCACTAACAAGGCTCAAAATAGCCTCACGGTAGCATAATGAGGGTCTCTACATGCAAACCGAAGCATTGAGAACTTTGTAAGTGTACAAACAGTTTTATAAGAAGATAAACACAGTGCATTACGCATTCATCTTGGAAACAAACTTAATTTCTATCGACCAGCTCACTTAGCACAGCGTTCGTGGATCGACTCGTCGACACTGTTTTCCAAGATGGCGCCTGACCATAAACGTGTAATGTACTATCTTTATAAAGTATCTTCTTATTAAACTGTTTGTACACTTACAAAGTTCTCAATGCTTCGGTTTGCATGTAGAGACCCTCATTTTCTACCGTGTTAGTGTGAGGCTATTTTGAGCCTTGTTAGTGGTATTAACTAGCGATTTAATTTTACCACCCTGTGCCTCATAGTCAAGCATTATAAGCTAATCTGTTTTTATAGATAAAATTCTTTACATTCGATTTTCATGAAAACGCATCACAGAGAACGATCTACTCGGTAACCATGTGTTAATTACCCCTAGGTTCATTTCTCACCGGAGTTGGCCTTTAAATGAAAAATGCACAATAGAAGCATTTTCAATAGTAGACCCCTTTGTGTTTATTGTCAAATCCAAAACTTGATTTCTGGATTTTAGGAGGATAAGGCACTTTTACACCGGGCTATTTCAAGATGTTCCAATGTTCTGCCCTTCTGATGCTAAGGGGAACCTGACTCGCATTGACCTCTGATAACCTGTGCATCTGTCACGAACAAACCTTGCTTCAATGCAGAGCGGGCTGCAGTCTTTTTGCACTTCCTGCATGAAGTGGTTACTTTTCAAACTTGAAAAGGCTCGAACCTGCAGGTGTTTAAGACCACAACAAAAAAAACTACTCATCCTGCAAGTGGAATCTGTAAAAAAAAAAAAAAAAGAGAGAGAGAGAACGAGTTGTGACTTGCAACTTTTGTGAGATAAAATCATAAAAGTGCATCTGCTGGCAGTTATGTGCAGAGACATGAAGTAAACATATCTCTGGGTCATTCCTGGTATTCGGTGGCTTTTGGACATCATACAATTTAGAAAATCAAACTCAGTTTTTAAAAGATTTTGTCATGTAGTCAGGTAGGGTTATGTAAAACATTTGAAAAAAATACTTTGGGTTAAACTCTTTTAATAAATTTAATAAATTATCAGAAAATAGAAATATTGTGCATTAATTTAACTTTCTCACAAACGCATCATTTTAGGTTTTTTGTTTTCAGATACCAATGCCTTGAAGGCGTTTTTAAAGTACAGCATTATTGATACTCCAGTAAATTTTCATTGTCACTGAATTATTAATATGTTTTTTTTTTTGTGTGTGCTGATTTTATAAAATTATTGTTTAAAAAAATTATTTAACAGGGTGGACAAAGTGCACAGAATGGATAAATTGATGATTTCCTATCTCTCACATACAACCAGATACATTATTTTAGTTGGAACTGGATTTAGATGGGAAACAAAATCATCGTCAAAGAAGTTTAAATACATTACTTCATCAACTTTAAACATAAATTACTTTCACATCACGATGTACACTTAATAGAGGGGACACAATGAAAGTGGACATTCTGACCTAAAATCAGCCACTGTACCAAGTCTGAGCAAAAAGAAGCTCATGCATAGAAGGTTTATCTATTTAACAATTGCATGGTATTTAAAAATTGTAATTTTAAGATTTTTCTACTAACTTTTTTAATTTTTCCCTTTATTTTTCAACTTTTTCCCCAATTTTTCCTGAGAATTTGTTAAAATTTTGACAAAAAATAATAGAGGATCTCAAGTAAGTTGTTTTCCCTCCAAATCAGTAAGGACGGCTTTTTTTAAAAAAAAATTCAATGCTAATTTTACCAACTTGCATTTAAAGGGAAAGTAGTTAAAAATAACAGGGTGGACAATAAATTGAGGGACAAGCTAAAAGCCTTGATTATAATTGCTCAAATAAATAATTGAAAAGAATATATAGAGAACATCTTTATTGATAGACCCAATAATGTAAAAAACAAAACAAAAACACAAATAGTAAGTTTTATCATGAAATTGGAATATGCAGGCATAAGAACATAGGAAAAATTGTCATATATGGTGGTTCAAAATGTTGTAAAATTGTTTTTACATCAAATTCAATAATGTTGAAATGGTGTTATTTATGTATTCTAAAGACAGGTTTAACATTGAAAGGCACCAAATCACAGGAATGGCCCCTCTATGTCCTTATTTCTCATGGCTGCTGAAGTTATTTGAATCAATCTGAGATTATTGAATTGAGTATTGCTAAATCTATGGGATAAATTCCCTCTTTGTAATCTGTTAAGGTGTTATGGAGGTGGTGTTTCGGATGGGTGGAGATAAATGAAATTTAAAAATGACTTTTTTGAACTATTAGTATATATCAAAGGCTTTTATTACTTGGCAAGCTAGAGTTGAACATGAGAAGGAAGATCATATATATTTAGAAGATACGAATCAGCTGTAGGGGAAATAACACATAGACATAGTGGTATTCAGTCAGGCCCACGGCTCTTTTTATGTCCAAACCTGCAGCAGCCAGAGCGCCGCATTCCACCTGCTGTCAGTCACGTATAGCAGCTTAATCTAGGGCTGAACGGACAGTCAGTTTGCAAACTCATTACCGTCTGTTGACTCATCAGAACAGGTAAAAACACTGTTGAGAAGCACAAAAGTCATTTTGACTCTCTGTCCTAAAACTGCCTGCTTCATAACAGATGTTATCGTGTGTTCAGCGTCTCTCCGTTTGACTACTTTGTCATTCGCTCTAGTAATGGTTTCAGCTTTTTTCAGACTTTCTTGTCTATATTTATTTTCTGTTTTGGCTTTCTAATTTAGTAAGCAGTATTTCACTATCTGTGGCTCTCATCCTCGAAAGTCTTTTTCTATCTATCTGTGATTAAAAAAATTCTAAATAATTTCAGCTATGTGTGTGTGTGTGTATATATATATATATATATATATATATATATATATATATATATATATATATATATATATATATATATATATATATATATATATATATATATACATACACTATATTGCCAAAAGTTTTGAGGCAGCTGCCATTCAACTCTTCGGGGAAGGCGTTACACAAGGTTTGAGAGTGTGTTTATGGGAATTTTTGGGACCATTCTTCTAGAAATGCATTTGTGAGGTCAGGCACTGATGTTGGACAAGGCCTGGCTTGCAGTCTCCGCTCTAATTCATCCCAAAAGTGTTCTATTGGGTTGAGGTCAGGACTCTGTGCAGGCCAGTAAAGTTCCTCTACACTACACTCACTCATCCATGTCTTTATGGACCTTACTTTGTACACTGGTGTGCAGTTGAAACAAGAAGGGGCCATCCCCAAACTGTTCACACAAAGCTTGGAGCATGAAATTGTCCAAAATGTATTGCTATGCTGAGACATTGAGTTATTTTCACTGGAACTAAGGGGCCAAGCCCAACCCCTGAAAAACAACCCCACGCCATAACCCCCTTCCACCAAACTTTACACTTGGCATAATGCAGTCAGGCAAGTACCATTCTCCTGGCAACCGCCAAACCCAGACTTGTCCATCATATTATCAGACAGAGAAGCGTGATTCGTCACTCAAGAGAACACGTCTTCACTGTCCAGTGGGGGCATGCTTTACACCACTGCATCCTAAGCTTTGTATTGCACTTGGTGATGTAAGGCTTGGATGCAGCTGTTTGGCTTTAGAAACCCATTCCATGAAGCTCTCTATGCACTGTTCTTGAGCTGATCTAAAGGCCACACAATGTTTGGAGGTCTGTAGCTATTGACTCTGCA
Source organism: Pseudorasbora parva (assembly GCF_024679245.1). Lineage (NCBI taxonomy): Eukaryota > Metazoa > Chordata > Actinopteri > Cypriniformes > Gobionidae > Pseudorasbora > Pseudorasbora parva. The sequence goes on along the minus strand of NC_090178.1, from coordinate 33,097,700 downwards.
GAAATTTGCAGACTTCTGTGCACTGTGTGTCTTAGCATGCGCTTTCCCCGCTCTGGGATTTTAAGTTGCCTACCACTTCAAGGTTTCCTACCACTTCAGTTCACCATGGAATATTTAGTAGTACGGAAATTTCACAAATTGACTTATTGCACTGGTGCAATCTATCATGGTACCACGCTTAAATTCACTGAGCTCCTATGCTTACATAGGTGCTTGATTTTATACTCCTGTGGCCAAGGAAGTGTTTGGAACACCTGAATTCAATGATTTGGAGGAGTGTCCCAAGACTGGAGTAATGGCTGATGAATATTTTAGCATTGCGCCACATAAATAAATGGTATTTTAAAGAATACCGTCATTTAAAAATTTAATAATCAAATCAAATCAATGCAGGCTTGATAAGCATAAGGGACTTCTTTTAAAAATAGTAATGTTTTCAAACATTTGATCGGTATTGTATATATATAACCATCATTCAAACCAAGCAGATTCAAAATTGAATACTATGAAAATCTAGTTAAAGCTACACTGTGTAACTTTTTTAGTTTATTCTTAGCTAAAAACACTTAGTAATTTCAAAAATATATGTGCTCATTAATGTATATTTACTTCTTTTAAGTAATAAAGTATTCTCATAAGTGTATAATATGCCATTGAAAATACATACGGGTGAGGGGTTCGAATGCTGGTCGCCATGTTGCCCCTCCATCTTGAAAGTACATTAGCCAAAGAGGGACATACCCATAAATTCAAGCTTCGCCTTTCGAGTTTTAACATTTGATGGCACCGTGCCGAATGTGAAGAGGGGGATTGCCATGTTAATTTTGGACTAAATCGGCCACCGTAGGAGTTGAAACGAAATCAGAATTGAGAGGAACAGAAACTATTATTCACTGGATGGTCATATACCTTTTCACCGCTAGATGGGGGAAAATATCACACAGTGTAGCTTTAAGAATAATCAAACCATGTTTTCTACATTGGTTTTTCATTCAAACATTTGGGCGCACTAAGATTGTTAATAGTTTGAAAGAAGTCTCAAGAAGACTTTATCAAGATTTATTTGATCATTGAAGACTGCAGTAATTGTTCAGAAAATTCCAGTGTCACATGATCCTTCAGCAATCATTCTAATATGCTGAATTGCTGCTCAACAATTTTTTTTTTTTTATTATTATCAATGTGGCAAACTTTTAACAGTTGTGCATATGGCCACTCCTTTCTAGAACAAATATAAAAGTGACATTAAAGACAATTCTGTGTAACAAAACAGTTCCGAAATGACCCATGCACAAACCAGTGAGCTGTTGTGACTTAGTAAACTAATTGAACAAATTTGAGATGAATTGGAACTGCAAACCAGGTTCCATCACTCAACATCAGTGCCTGACCTCCCTGATGCTCTTCTGCCTTCTTAAACATTTAATTGAAATGAAGTATGGCAAAAGCATTAATCCCTCACTATGCTGCTATAACAGCTTCCTTTTTTCCAGGATCTTCAGGGATTTCCACTAGATGTTGAAACAAGGATGCAGGGATTTGCTTCTATTCAGACTAAAGAGCATCAGGGAGGTCATGCAGTGATGTTGAGTAATGGGGGCCTGGCTCACAGTCGGCACTCCCATTCATCCAAAAATCATTCAGAACAGCTGAAAGCACACAAATCATATCCATATATAACAATATATAGGCATAAACATCAGCATTTACCAACATATATTTTACAGAATTTTTTTGAGTGATGCAAATTCATCATTGAATTTGTGATTCGATTCATTGATTCACAAACTTTTTCCCCCACTATTCCATGGAGCGAAACATTTTTCGGCAATATACGTGACACATTATCGCTCAAAAGTTTGGGGTAAGATTTTTGTTAAAGTTTTTTTTTTCCTTTAGTGAACTGATCAAAAATCACAGTACAGGCAAGTGTTACAAAAATGTCTGTTTCAAGTAAATGCTTTTCTAAATTTATATTTATCAAATAATCCTACAAAAAAATTGCAGTGTCCATAAAAATATTTAGCAGCACGCTTGTTTTCAACATTGAACATAAAAAGAAATGTTATGCCACATTAAATTCACATTAAAATTTCTGAAGCTGAGCACACTTGCCATTTGTACATGCGTACACAAGACATTAATTCAAATATGTTCTGCAACGTAAAACATTTGTCTCATTGAAGCCGCTCTATTACAGCCATGGCATCCAGCAGCTATGATCTGTTATATCTGCATTGCAGTACATACACAAGAGCTCAGGCTGCAGAGAAGCAATCTCACTCTCTCGTTCTCTCTCTCCACCCTCTCTCCTCACGTCGCTCTCGTAATCTGTCGCTCCCCTCAGTAACTGCATGTTTGCACCTTGAATTGACAGTAATGCATAGCCTTTAAACTAACCTTGCTGTCCAGTGAGAATGTTTAATAAATGTAGAGGCTGCTGCAATGCTCTGAATGTCAAGTAGCTCTTACATAAGGACAGGGCTTGTTCGGTTCCACCTCATTGCATTATACTACTGCACTGGACAATATTACTGTTGAATAGCCACACAGTAAATTACTGTAGAGCTGACTGGGCTGATGGATCTTTTAAAAGGACTGAATGGGTGCACTTAAATTGATCTAGCATGCTCACAGAAACAAAAACACTTACGCATGAAGATCACACACACACACACACACACACACACACACACACACACACACACACACACACACACACACACACACACACACACACACACACACACACACACACAAACACACACACACACACACACACACACACACACACACACACACACACACACACACACCCTTCTACAATGGGAACAATATGTAATGTTTTACTTTTTTCCCTGCTTTACAATAGCAGTATTAAATTGTCTTTCTTTGACATGTGTTTTATATAGCATAAAAAAGTTCACACAAAAATGAAACACTTGCCATCATTTACTCACCCTCATGCCGTTATTAACTTGTGTTCTCATATATGAAACGTGAAAGGAGAAACTTTGAAGACGTTTTTGGGTTTCTCCATACAATTACAATAAATGGAAGCGGGAGTTTTTCCTCTCCAAAAAGGGTCTAAAAGCACCATAAAAGTATCTTAAAAGTTAGACGTGTGCGATATATTCTTTATGATATTTTCTATATGTCTGTAAGTCTTATGTTATGTGAGACTTTTGTGTGTGAAACATACATTCATTTAGTCAGATTGTAAATTAATAATTTAGACCAGTTTTGTGAACCAGATCACCTGATTCACTGAAAAATTTGGTTTAGCTTCTTTTTGAATGCACCCGACCCAGCAAGAAATTTTGCATTTAAAAGACATCTAATATTCGTCAAAACAGAGCCCTGACATCTAGACTAAAACAAGGCAAAATTTTATAGACGTCTAACTATAGCTCAAGAATAGACTATTCATCTACAACATGAACATGTCATTGAAATGAAACCAAACACCTTGTAATAAGTCTACTTTGTTGACATTATGGTATATCATATAGGGCTGCGCAATTAATCGAATTTCTAATTGTGATTACAATTATGGATGCCACAAATATGTAATCGTTCAAAGACACAATTACAAAAAAAGGTCCCCTTATTTTATTCTGCATGCTTAAAGGTGCACTGTGTAAATTTTAGGGACAACTAGTGGTGAGGTTGTAAATTACATCCGCCCACCGCTCACCCCTCCCTTTTGGCATACATAGAGAAGCTAGAGTGACCAACACAGGATAAAGATGTGGTCGTCTAAGACGGCAGAGAGTAGCTAGTGCTCTGTAGTGCAGTTTGTCTATTTAGGGCTACTGTAGTATCATGATGCAAAATGGCGATTTCTCTGTAAGGGGACCCATGGTAGCCTAGAAGTCTAGACGCACCCTAGCGGGAGCAAATCTAATCTGCCGCGAGTGTCGTCTAGCAACTCTCAATACACTGAGCTGTAAAAACCAAACTCTGGTCAGGCCAATCATATCGTGTATAGAGTCGATGGGCGGGGCTTAGCATAATGACGGCAGAGTTGCGCTTGCGTGCTTTTAGTAAACACAGAAGCTGGCGAACGGTGGTCTTTCGAATCAACTTTGACCGCGACTCTAGAAGACTTGAAGTTAAACTTTTCTCTGAGAAAAGAAAAAAGAACGGCACTGAAGTCATTTTTTAAAAGGGAAGATGTGTTTTAGAGCTTTGCCGACCGGATACGGCGAAAGTTTAATCTATTAACGAGCTCCGCTTCACGTTGCTCTGGTTGGTGTACCGCTATCCTATCGCGTGCAGAGGGAGTTTGAAAGACAACCGTTTATCCCGCCCCTCAGATTTGAGCCCTGTCAATGGTGAGTTCCCAGACCAAACATCTTGATGTGGGTCTGGCTTGTCAGGCTAGACCCATGGTGTATGTAGATAGAAATTACTCATTCTAAGGTAATAAAAACATAACGGCTTATTATGTAAGGTCTTTATACACCACTGAAAACATTTTTATGTTATATTGCATTTCTTTCAATAGATCTTAAAAAAAATATTACACACTGCACCTTTAAGATGTTTTTATTTTTTTCTACAGGTTGACTTTTTTTCCATTGGTTTAATTTTAGTTTTAGTATAATATTATAATATCATGTACTGTTTTATTTCAAGGCAAAATATGTAACATTGGAATATTAAAATATCCAAAAACCACTAGAACAGTGTTATATATTTTGTTGACTTATGAACTTACATTATCCCAAATGTTTCCAAGAATGTTTAAATCCAGAGAAATAAGAAATTTTAACCAGGACACGGACCATGTTAGTTTTTTGCCTATCAATGACATCATTCCCCGCGTTACCCTTGATTTCCGTTTCCGTTTTATTCAATCATATGAGCAACTGTTTGGATAAATTCATCAACAGAAAATTAATCATTAAAATATAGCTCAACACAGTTAACCTTATTGTTTAAATCTTGTTTTTGATTTACCGCGAGTACAATGTTTTACCATGTCTAATATAAATCCAGCTGTCTCATAGTAGCTGCTGAGCGAACGCACAGGGTAGCATTATAACAAAACTTTCATCACTTTCAACAAAACATCGCTGTGTTACCCCACATAGGCATGACAGGAAGAAGCGGGAAAAGCTGAAGCGGTCGCCTGCGGCAAAATTAAAGCTCTGCAAAATTATGGCATCATCAAGCTATGCATTTTTTTTAAATAAGCGACCTCTAGCGGCAAATAAAATAACTCAAACCAATGGATGGTTGACATTTGAGGCCTAATGCTATAGAAGAGCAATACAAGTTTTTCAGGAAGAATGTTTTCAGGTTATTTTCCTATAAAAATATGGCATGTAGTTGCTTCAAACAAAGGTATAAAAGTTATTCAAAACATCATTCAATGTCAATTGTGCTAATCGTAATAAATAATTGCAATTCCAATTTCGAAGGAAAAATCAACAATTATGATCATAATCGTGCAGCCCTAATATCAAACATCTCGCCAGTTATTTTGGCAAAAATTACATGCAACCAATTTCAAGGTTATTTTGGCTGAAAGTGGATTACTCAAAGCCAGGCTTTATCTGGTCTATATTTAACTGTATAACTATTAAATGATGGCTATTGTTTGCTGGGGAGAGAGCTAGGGTAGAAATATTTCAATAAACAATGTCTGAAATTGTATCTAACTTATTGTACCATTGTGATATATTAAAATTTTTAGCTATAGCAAAATTAAAACGTACATGTTGTTGAGTCATGCTCTGCTGTTGGTCCTGATGTTCTTGTTTTCTCCTCTCAGATGGGAAGAGGAATACACCATGAGAATGGACATGGAACAGAGAATGAATGATCTACAGGAGGTGAGGAACACTTTTTCCGAGCCAAACCCTCTCTTTACTTCTTTACCATGCGCTGTTTATAGATATTATTGTCTACCACATTTAACTTCATTGCAGCCGTATTGTCCTGACAACATTTTTCCATTTAATTCCTGTTTTATTTCTTGAAAAATATTTAACAAAGTCTTTAAATAAATTACCATTCAAAGATCTGTAAGATTTTTAAAAGAAGTCTAATGTTCACCAGTGCTGCATTTATTTGATCAAGTGTACAATAAACATGTGGTAATATTGTAAAATATATTATAGATATCTTTTTTTATTTTATACATTTTAAAATGCAGTTTATACCTGTGATGACAAAGCTGTCATCATACAGCAACATTTCTTATAATCAATTTTGAAAACAATTGTGCTGCAGCTGCTCGATATTTTTGTGGAAGCAGTGATACTTCTTCCAGAATGCAGTGATGAATAGAACGTTCACAAGAACAGAATTAATTTCAATTTTTCAAATTACTGTCACTTTTTAATGAGTTGAATGCATCCTTGCTGAATAAAGTTTTCATTTATTTAAAAAAAAACCTTACTTTTGAACAGTAGTGTACAGTACATCACTGAAAACTGAGTAAACCGAACCAAGAAAATGATGTTGTCTGCGGTTTGAGGTTTTTGGCATCTTTTACCATTGGGATCAAGTGTTATTTACCTTTTGATGAGGTTTTTGGCATGTTTTACCTCTGGAATCAAGTGTTATTTGGATGAACTTCAATTCAGGAGAAGCTCTTGAGTGTGCAAAAGACTGAGATTGAGAAAAGTCTGTGTTTAGATGTTTTACTTAGATGCAGTGTTTAGACACAGTTTTTACTTTAGTAATAGGTTATTTAAAAATGCTACAGTATAATGCTTAATGATATCAATTATTGTGTAATTGAAGAAGAGTTTAGTTTATCTCTGTTACTTTAAAATCTGAAATCTAGTGTTTATTCTTAGTTTCAATTGTTTGGGTTATACCTGAACTTAGAGCTGCATTGATTATTATTAACTTAATTTTTAACCCAGATTTTAATATATAAAATAACTATTGTCTTTCAAAATGACTGTGTGCTTTTCTTTAGTAACTTAATTATAAGTTACAGTTTCTAAATAGTTGTTCACTATGTAATTGTTGTATGCACGTTTTTGTGGGTTTTTATGTGGGTCAGTAGGTTTATTGTCATATACTGTTAGATATGAAGTTAGGTTGGGTTTTTGGAAGTATATGAGTAACATTGAGATGATTTTGGCCAAGAAAATGATTTGTACAGAAAATGTATTGTTTAATAATAATGCTAATGGATATGCATTTGTCTATGTATGTGTGTAGGACCTACAGGAGAGTGAAGAATGTCAGGATGAGTTGACCCTCAAGGTGCAACAGCTGAAAGCTGAACTCGTGCTTTTTAAAGGACTCATGAGCAATGTGAGAAGCAAAACACACTCTCAGTACACTCAAACAACAAATTCACTGGCCCCAAACACACTGGACAGGACAGGACATTATCACCCAAAATGAAAATGATATGATTTACTCACCCTCATGTCGTTCTAAACCTCATGTCGAACTCCCTTGTTAAAAATAAGTGTATTGAATGTGCTCTTGTGGTGTACTTAAATGTCTTAAAAGTATATTTAAAACCTTAAAAGTATATTTAAAACCTTAAAATTACATATTTAAAAATAAATAATGTTAATAAATGTACTAAATTGCAACTTCATCATTACAAATGTGTGGCTTTAAAGTATATTTTAATTTACCATAAATGTTCGTCAGTACATGCGGCAGTACACTTTAACCACATTTTTAAGACAATAGAAATTATTAATTATTATGGAATTACATACAAATATGTACTTAAGTCCTACTTACAGTAAGTGAGCCAAATAACACTCTTAATTGCAGCTAATTGACTTTATTATAAATTCAATACATTTAAAATCTATTTTAATTTAAATGCATTTAAAGGAATAGTTCACTTTAAAATGAAATTCCTCCATGATTTACTCACCCCCAAGACATCCTAGGTGTATGATTTTTTTCTGTCTGATGAACACAATCGGAGTTATATTAATAAATATCCTGGTGTTCCTTCCGTATTCAACTTACAAAGAAAGTGTAACGCCTCTCACAGTTTAAAACGCTTACAGTAGTTGCATTGTATGTCAGCTGCGCTTTTTTCCGTAAGTTGGATACAGAAGGCGGTCTGGCGGAAGCTAGATATTTACTTTATAACGTGTTAAATATGGATATTTTTCTTACACAAACGCACTTCAGAAGGCCTTTATTAACCCCCTGGAGCTGTGTGGAGAACTTTTATCATGGATGGATGCTTTTTTTTTTTAATTTTCTTGGAAACATCAGGATATTTATTAATATAACTCTAATATAACTTTCATTATAAGTGAACACAAACTTAAAAAATCAATTATCTGTTTGAAAACATTACATTCCGTTTGCACTTACATATATGCTTTATAGTATATTATTTCCGTAATAAGTACTCTAAAGTGTGCAGCAGGGGTGATGCATTTTTGTATGCCAACCCAAAAGTTAGTTAGATTACCCTGGTTTCCTTGACAAAAACGCAATAGGATTTTTTTCAATGACTTTAGATTGTTGTAGAAAATAAGCTTTGTGAATAACAAAAGCTTATGATTATTACACGTTTTGTTCATTGTGATAATCTTCACATATTAACACCTTTTATGAATGTTGAAGCATAAAAACAATTGGCTATAAAGGATCTACACCACGGTCACATGACTTTAATGTCAACACCACTAAGCTTCCGACAACTCTTTCAGTCTTTGCTTAAAAAAATTCCCCAGAAGGCTTACGTTTTTATAGTTTGGAATAGCGCGATTAACACACTGAGGCTGTGAAATCAGACTAGTGAGTAGTTTACTGGTCGACTGATGACTTTTAATGCCCCTGAGAATCTCTGTAGTCCCATTTAGGCAATAGCAACCGCCTTTTATAAGACAAGTGAAAGCTTTAAAAGAAATAACAAGAGGGTATAACTGATGTATTTTACATAATGGAATAAAATCTGAAAACATCTTGAGCTTGTGTTCACAAGCATTTAACCAAAAACACGTTAAAAAAAAACAGAACCGAAAGTGCTAAAACTTCAGAAGTGCTAACTCATTTCCAGGTTTTGGCCTACAAAAATAGGTCATCCTTACACAACTATATTTAAATGAATGCTAAAGTTGTTTTTCAATGCAATAACAGTGAATAGGTACTGGATAGTAGGCACTGAATTATCAAGAACACATTGGTTGACCAGTACTGAGCAGCACTAACCAGCACAAACCAGCCTGGGCCAGCACAGGATTTAATGTTGGTTTTTTATATAGCAGCCATTTCATTACATTGTTCACGTGGAGTTTATATCAACAAGTCACACACACACTCATGGGTTTGTTTCTGGCGAGCTCACGAACAGTATGTGTATTCATAGCAGCAACTACACTCATAGCACTCAGAGCGGACCACAGTCATCACATTTTCTGGTGAAATACTTAAGGGAAATATATGAGCTTTGTGCTTTTGTTCAAACACACACACACACACACACACACACACACACACACACACACACACACACACACACACACACACACACACACACACACACACACACACACACACACACACACAAACACACACACACACACATATTCCCACCTCCATATTTTCACAATTAGCACTTTGATTATTTAAATCTTTTGATGTTTTATCTGAAAATCAGACATTACTTTGTATCAAATACTCTTCCCAGAAAAGATTTATCACACAGCTCAAAAAGTTAAAAATAGCTTGTTTTTGAGATTGAGTTCAGTACACACATTGGCTGTTAGCGGGATGTCCAAGGAACACAATCATCACAGTTTTCCTCATTGTGTGCCAAAATAGACATGCCACTGCAGTTTCAGTTTCACATATTCTGAAACTCCAGTAGCGTGAATACTAAACAGAGTAATTTATAGAAATGAGTTATTAATTATTTGATCTCATTCTTGCTTACAATGACACATATGCCCACACATACAGAACCTCTCAGAGCTGGACAGTAAGATCCAGGAGAAGGCCATGAAAGTGGACATGGACATCTGCAGACGTATTGACATCACAGCTCGCCTGTGTGATGTTGCACAACAAAGAAACTGTGAAGATCCAATCAAGATATTTAAGGTATTTAAACACTCTAACAAACATCTGCACTTCCTGATTTTTCTATGTTATGCTATCATTATTGTTTAAATACAATTCACCCAAAAATAAAAATCACCATGTAGCCTAAGACTGGAAGAGGTCTTAGTGAGGCCTGTAGGGGGTGCTCACCCTGTGTGGGTCCTAACGGCCCAGTGAAGGAGATACTACACTGTAACAAGCACCGTCCTTCAGATGAGACATTAAACCAAGGTCTCTGTGGTTGTTAAAAATCCCAGGATGTCCTTCAAAAAAGAGTGGGGGTGTAACCCTGTATCCTGGCCAGATTTGGCCTCTTTCCATCCTCATGGCTTCCTAATCCTAAGAAGGTATATTAAGGCTGCTGTCACTTAAAATCCTGACTCAGTTTTCTTTCTCACTTAAAACATAACTGACTGTGTTTACATCATTACATGAATACTACAGTAGGGCTGTGTTGAGAAAATCGATTTACCAATTCTGAATCGATTTTCATATTAATTTCTAAAGATCAATCCCTTAATTTGCCGCGTCATTGAATTCACGCATCTGCGCGAGGTGAAAGGACATTAAAACAACGAACATGGCAGCTTTGAAAACTCCAGAAACGCCACGGACAGAGAATACTAGAGTAGATAAACAAACTCAAACCGAAGCTGTCGTAGCTATACCGCCGCCGCCGTGCTGAAGAAACGCCACAGACAGAGAATACTAGAGTAGATAAACAAACTCAAACCGAAGCTCTCGTCACTATACCGCCGCCGCCGTGCTAAAGATGCGCTGCGGACAGACCGATTTTTCCTCACTCTTCCTCTTCTCTGGTTCTGCCGTGGTAAGAACCGCCGCAGACAGAATACTACAGTAAATAAACCAACTCGAGTCGATGCTCTCGTCACTATGCTGCCAAGCTTAAGAAGCGGCTGTTGGATATGTCAAGAACGCAGCTTACATCACAGCCGTTCTCACTGCAGCGCTCTCTTACTGCCAAGGAAGTTGTAATGGCTGCCTTGTCATGACAGCGCGCGCCCTCTCCACAGCGCGCGTTCGCTGACTAGAGCACTCTGGAAGGGGGATTGTTCTTTACAACTATAAATACTCCATTAATTTGCAGTTGAATGTCTATAATAATTGTATACAATATGTTGCAGTCCTGTAATTAAGGTAACAGCTGGAAAAAAATGCTTTCTTCAAAAACACTTATCTAAATCTGGAAGATCGGATCGGATCGAATAATGATAATCAATTCAAGATCTTGAGAATCGGAATCGATTCTTGAAATTTGAATCGAAACCCAGCCCTAAAGACCAGCACACATTATTCTGTGTCTATATGACTGTTTTAGCGCAATAAGCAACAAAAAATACATCACGATCATTGTGTGTGGTTTTTCAAGCATTAAACTATCCCTTTAAGCTCCACTGACGATCTTTACGCTGCAAAATTGTTAAATCATTTTTTCGATGTTTTCTAATCAAAATATCTAAACATCCTTGTAACAAGATAAAATGACCTATGTTAAAGTCCCAGTGATCCAGAAGTGGCGAGTGAGTTTTCTTCAGTGCTGTGACGTATTTCCAAGTGAAATGGAATATTGAATAGAACGCAGGGTTTTGCTTCAGCTCTCCTCCTCTCTATCCCTCACTCTTAGCAGATTAACGGTTGGAGGGGAGTGTTTAAGCATTTTAGAACCTAAGCCGTAAAAACTGACGTCATCTGAGAAGGAATGCCATTTCCAGACCGGAAGTTTTGATTAAAGATTACCGCAACATTGTTTTTTTTTTTTTTTTTTGTGTATTAACTTCCATGGATTGGAACACCCTAAGATGTGCTAACAAAGTATTTAGGGTCCATTTTGATTTCATGAGGACTTTCAGGAGAATTTCATAATATTGTAGTTATGAAGGCTTTGAGAATGCAACATAGAAAATTTATTTACAAAACATAAATGGTTGTAATAACAGTTTTAGGTGACATGCATCATAAAGTGATTTTTGTTACTTCACCCAAAAATGAAAATTCTGTCATTAATTACTTAACCTAATGTTGTTCCAAAACCATAAGAACTTCCTTCATCTTTCGAAACACAAATTAAGATATTTTTGATGAGCTCTCTTACTTAAAATGTTGCTCAAAAAAGGAACAAAAATAACAACTTTATTTAACAATTTCTTTACGTCTGTGCCAGTCTCCTAAGCTACTGATGTAGTAAATACTGTTCACATGAGCACCACGTCGCATGCGTGTGATGTTGACGCAGGAGCTGACCAATGTAAACTGCAAAGGAGACAGGCTAGAAGAAATTGTTGAATAAAAGTCACTATTTTTATTTCTGCATACTAAAAGTATTCTCAACTCTTCATAAAGTTAAGGTTAAACCACTGTAGTCACATGGGCTGCCTTTCTGGTCCTTGAAAGTGGTAATTGCTGTCTTTGAAGTCAGAAATGTCTTAGATTTCATCAGAAATATCTTCATTTGTGTTCTAAAGATGAACGAATTTCTTACAGGTTTGGAACGACATGAGAGTGAATAATTAATGACAGAATTGTTGACTGAACTAACCCTTTAAAAATAGTTTTCCAAAGAATGTCTTGAATATGTCATTTTAATTACATACAATTAAAAACAGTTTTTTTCAATTTTATCCACATACATGACATAAAGCAACATATACTTTAAGCTAAACTGCTCGATTGCTGGTATCATTGCAAAATGTTAACCATATCCAAATCCAACATTGTGTACATACAGTACACACACATTAAACAATATAGATATACGCTATAGCAAATCTTAAGTGTTTTATTCATCATCACAAAATGTAAATTATATTATCACAGAGATCTAATCTGCTAAATGCAATTATAAGGCAAGACAGTATTAAGTTATTATAATTCATGATTTTTTGTGGAAAAAATGAATTTGAATTGACTTTTCTTGTTTTCAGCACAAATCTAACAACATTTTGTTTGGTTTATGCTTAATATAAGAACAATTTAATGCCTGATGCTACTCAAATAAACCTATTGTTTTCAGGCGATATGGTTTTCAGTTTCAACCTTTTTACTGGAAAACCAAAAGAAAATGATTTTCTGCAATGAATGTCATGTATACGTATCGTGTAATCTTGCACCCTTGTAATTCATACAACATCCCAACCCCCTCTCTTTCTCTGACTCAGCTGCTGTGATTTTCTGCTGATGCCTGCTATAGTGTGTCTGACGCACAGAGAACCGATGTGTATTGCATTATGGGTAGAGGAGGGAGTGGTTGAACCTATAAATATTTGTTTCAATGCTATGTTGGGTCAAAAATGTTGAGGTTAAAGTTATTAATGAGTTGAACCTCTCTCTCTTGCCATCTCAGGTTCCCAGCCCTCAAAATGCCATCACCTCTCGTGCCCGTAAACAAACCTCGCAACCTGCCAACGGCAGCGAGACAGATGAGCCAGTCAGCACCTCTGAAAGTGATGGAGGTGGTGCGCGAGAGGATGAAGTCTGCACCCCTTCAACCCTCCAGATCAATGAAGAGATGCAGAGAATGTTGACTCAATTGTGAGAGATTAAAAATGCATTGCAATATTTGGTCAGAGCTGCGGTTTCTAATTGTCAACTGATTTGTCCTTTTACAGTCTTTTTTCATAGCTAACTTCTATAACTAATGACTTACCTGTGTATTTGCCAGGCGTGAGTGTGAGTTTGAGGATGACTGTGACTCTCTGGCTTGGGAAGAGACAGAGGAAACGCTCCTTCTGTGGGAGGATTTCCCAGGATGCACTTTAACAACAGACACTAATCATGGAGAGGTTTGTGCACCGCATTCTGGGTCATATGGTTTATATATAGTTGGTGTTTGTGGTTTTGTTTGAATGCACATTACTGCTTACCACTTCCTCATTTATTTATGCACATGGGAACTTTCTCACTAATAAAAGCCTCTCAAGAATTCAAGGGTCCATATCATATATAGTACGTTATTTTTCAATCTTTTTGACTCACTTAAAATGTTAGACAATAAAATGTGACATAATTTAAAAATAATATTAACCATCTTATTTCCTACTTAAAGTTACATGGCCTATCCTATTTTTGCTACTGTAACTATAACAGTTCTATGTAAATGACCTCTGTTATGATTGGCTAACCTTCTGCATGTGAAATGAGTGGCAGCGCTTTACTGATTTTTTGCTGGGAGGTCTAATATAATTGACCCTGGCCCATCTTTCAGTAACAGCCTCGTCGCAAAGCCTTCGTAAAATTTTGATAAGTTCACAAAGTTGTTGAATTCCTGCATTTAAAAAAAAAACTCTCTTAATAATAATAAATCAAAACTAAAGAGTAAACAGTACAGTAGGTACAATAAAATGAATACTATTTAATAAATGTGCTGTGAAAAACATGTGAAGCATAATTTATAGGAAGACTTTTGATTATAATCCAAGAATCTGATTGGAGCCCTTACTAAATATGTTTGAAATTTCTTCATTTCTACTTTCTAATCATTTATCTAAATTTGTTTTTTTCGTGTAAAAATTATTTTCTTTCTCAGAATTTGTAATTTTCATACTCAGTCTATTAGTTTTCCAGTAAATTAAATGTAGCGCAGAAATATAACCCAATTCTGTGAGTTGTATTCTTATGAAATAATTATTGTCAAATCGACCAATCACAATTAATAACTTCTAACATTTATATTTACATTTCTAACATACATACATACATACATACATACATACATACATACATACATACATACATACATACATACATACATACATACATACATACATACATACATACATACATACATACATATGTATGTTAGTGGGTGGGATGTATTAGGCAGCAAGTGGGTCAGAGCATCTCTAAAACTGCAGCTCTTGTGAGGTGTTTCCGGTCTGCAGTGGTCAGTATCTATCAAAAGATGTCCAAGGAAGGAACAGTGGTGAACCGGCAACAGGGCTAGTTGATTGCTGGTACTAATAAAAAGGTGTTTGAATACACAGTGCATTGCAGTTTGTTGTGTTTGGGGTTTCATAGCCGCAGACCAGTCTGGATGCCCATGCTGACCCCGGTCCACCGCCGAAAGCACCAACAGTGAGCATCAGAACTTGACCACGGGGCAATGGAAGAATGTGGCCTGGTGTGATGATGAATCACGTTTTCTTTAATCATGTGGATGGTCGGGTGCGATGCACTATGGGAAGAAGGCAAGCTGGCAGAGGCAGTGTGATGCTTTGGGCAATGTTCTGCTGGGAAACCTTGGATCCTCCCATCCATGTGGATGTTACTTTAAAACAAGCACCTACCTAAGCATTGTTGCAGATGTACACCCTTAAATGGAAACGGTATTCTCTGGTGACTTCGGTCTCTTTCAGCAGGATAATGTGCCACAAAGCAAAAATGGTTCAGGAATGTTTTGAGGAGCACAACAATTTTGAGGTGTTGACTTAGCCTCCAAATTCCCCAGATCTCAATCTAATCGAGCATCTGTGGATGTGCTGAACAAACAAGTCCACTCCATAGAGGCCCCAGCTCGCAATATACAGGACTTGAAAGAATCTGCTGCTAACATCTTGGCGCCAGATACCACAGCACACCTTCAGGGGTCTAGTGGAGGTCATGCCTCGATGGGTCAGGGCTGTTTTGGTAGCAAAAAGGGGGCTTACAAAATATTAGTCATATGTAGGCACTCTCTGCCTCTCCTGTCTGTCTCTCTATCCATCTCAAATTCTTTTTCACATATTTTTTAATTTTGCAGTAAACTGGTGAGCATTGATTTCTTCTAAGGGTGGGCATCTTTAATAGAAGCCAGGAGGAATCTGACAAAGGAAATGTGACAGAATAAAGATTAGGCTCACATGCTTGCTCAGTTTCAGAGGTTTTCCAAAGGAGGATAGGATTCTTCTGGTCATCCAGTCATGGGGTTCACTCATAGGACACATGCAACTACACACACACACACACACTGCTCATATTTAGGACAGGGTACTCAGTCCAGTTTGCTGGGGGGTGATTCAATACTAAACATCACTGACATTAGTTAATGCGATGCGGCCTGGAATTGTGTCGCATTTCATGGAAAGCTCAAAGTGTTTAGAGTTTTCCAACAGCGGGGTCATTAATCTAGTATTTTATTTACCCTCTGGTAAAATCTCATCTGCTGGTGAGTGCTTATGCTTCTGCAGTGAGATAATGTGCCTGTGGGATTTATTTCTCTCTCTTTTTCTGTCTGAACAGGAGGAATGTTTGGAAAAGGTGATTAAGGACACTGAATGTCTTTTTAATTCCAGGGAGAAAGAATATCAGGAGACTATAGACCAGATCGAGGTGAGAATAGTTTGAATAGTTTACTTTTAATTTCATGCTTTATCAGATTATAATACTGCTTTTGATTCTGAATGGTCAATTTCAACATTAATTGATGTTTTATTTTGTGATGATGGCTAACTATACAATACACAAATTATGTTTTATATGCATTGTTAATAGTATTGTTCTACTATTTTCTTGGTAATTATGCTGGATAAAAGTGCTAAGAGAATAAATGTACATATAAATGCAAGTATAGAAGTCCATCAGCCCGGTCTGATTCAGTCCGTTTTTCTGTAGTTGGAACTTGCCACAGCTAAGTCGGACATGAACCGCCATCTTCACGAGTACATGGAGATGTGCAGTATGAAGAGAGGACTGGATGTGCAGATGGAAACCTGTAGGAGACTAATCACTCAGAGCGGAAACAAGTATGCATATATCCACACACACATGGGCTTTTAAAACTGTTAACATGTTGGGTTATCTTGTTGCACACTATTCATACTGTATCCTGGGTACTAAGATTTTGAGATTTTACATTGGACATTTAACAGGGTTATTATTGTTAACTCAAATTAAAACGTACACATTTTTGCTTGAAATAAAATAAATGCTAACTCAAAAAAAATATAATACAAAAAAAAACATATTTAATTGCTTAATTATTTTAATTAATTGCTGAGGAAACGTCCCTCATTTTCATTTAGTTTAACTTGTACTAACATAACAAAAACTTAAATAAAATGTATAAAAACTTTATAGACCTATTTAAAAACACACAAATCAACACATCAAAAATCTAATTTTATCAA
Organism: Pseudorasbora parva; assembly: GCF_024679245.1. Taxonomy (NCBI): domain Eukaryota; kingdom Metazoa; phylum Chordata; class Actinopteri; order Cypriniformes; family Gobionidae; genus Pseudorasbora; species Pseudorasbora parva. The sequence goes on along the minus strand of NC_090178.1, from coordinate 33,080,520 downwards.
CACACAAATGATAAAAACACACACCCAAATGACTAAAACTAGATCTAAAAGAAAAATAAATAAATAAAAGGAAAACATCAAATATTAAAAGAAAAACAAATTCAAACTATGAATAAAAACTATAAGAGTGACCCTCAATGATACTAAAATGACTGCTGTAAACTATGAAGTTACATTCATATATGCATATTCGTGAGGTCCGCAACATGGGCCCGTTTACACCTGGAATTTAGATGCGTTTTGGTCGATCGGATCACAAGTGGACAACGCTATGTACAGGTGTCATTTTTGCTATATACAGGTTCATTTTTGACCATATACATCATTTTTTTACCACTTCCAGAGGTAGTCGAAACACATCTGACCGAATTGCTTTCATAGTGTAAACGCTCATGTGGGCGAATGTGTTCAAACAGCCACAAAACACCACCTACTCTCCACCTACTGTCCTAATGTGTAAACATTAAGGGAAGTGCGCTAAGCCAGACTTTGTTAGCTGAAGGCCCAAGTTTGGTTTCGAGACGAAAATCATACCAAGCACAATGTTCTCTCACCATACCTGATTTTTTACACACACTCATAGCATTTACTGTGATCTTGCGGCTGTCAGAGTGGAAACGAAAGCTCTCTATGTTTTGCCGTCATCTCCGTTCATATGTAAATTGCACTTAACTTATTTCGTCCATTAGACCCTCCCCTCAAAGAATTCAGAACAGAATAGGCTGAAAGTGATTCAAAAGAGAAGGATTAAAAAGAGAAGGATTAAAACACCAGGTGTAAGCAGGATTGTGTCTACTTGTGATCCGATGGCCCAAGACGCATCTTTATAACAGGTACAAACAGGGCCATAGATACACGTAGTTCACAGTTCACTCAAAAATGACAATGCTGTCAACATTTACTCACTCTCATGACGTTGCAAACCTGTATGACGTTCTTTCTTCTGTGAAACATTAAAAGATGATATTTTGAGAAATGTCCATATGGAAGACTATGAGTCAAAGGTCACTGATTTTTTTATTTATTATTATTTTACCTTTATTTAACCAGAATATCTTTCACATGAGTGTTCTGGCCAAGAATGGGTAGCAGTTACAATCACAAAAGTAAAACACTTAAAGGGGTGATGAATTGAGAAATCAACTTTCCCTTGGGCAAATATATAAAAGGTCATGGTAATATAAGAACATGCTGTAAGATTCAGTGCTGAAATTTCCTTGTTAGTAAAAGAAAAGCTTTTATAGACACCAGGCCCAGAAAACGAGGCTCTCATATCAATGACGTATTAGAAGGGTACAATGCCGCCACTATGTGTATGTAGCCCCTCCCACCGACTCATGGAGCTAAAGTGATCACGTTACAGAGCAATAAACATGCTGAAGATAGCAAGATAATCGTTTGTAAACAAGACACAGACACTGGATTTGCAGACATATTGAGATTAAAACAATGTTGTGCCTTCTATATTGGATACGACAGGAATGGTGCAGCACACTTATGTGAGTAAAACATGTTTTTTATATGCGATAGTATTGCATTGTTAAAGATCGTACTGATTATGTGTAACTTACGTGACTTGTCTAACAGAGCTGTCACAGGCTGGAGAATCCCTTATTTTTTGGTTCATTGCGATTCGTTCAGACCAAGCCTGCAGTCTCCCTCTCATTTACTGAAGCTTTCGCGCCTCGATCGCCCCCCGGTGACCGGTCCCAGTATAGCCGCGCCTCTGTGATTTCTAATGGACGCGAGGCAAACTAAATAATAAAATTACACTTCAAAAATTTTCCCCCAAAGGTAGTTTATGTCACTGAAGGCAGTTATCATCACGATGATTTCATTTCAGGTGTTCGTTTTAAAAATAAGTTTAGTTTTAGTTAGTTATTTGATGCTATAAAAACGGGGGGTGTGACGTCATGATTGACAGCTGAGACTGACGGCTTCTCTGAGTGAAGTTGTCACTGAGGCACTAACGGACTTTTTTCGAAATTTTTGGGAGCAGATTAGAGCTTAAGCTTTAATTTCTACATTTCCATAACTGTTTATTTCACACCAACATAATTAATTGTTCTGCATCTGCGAGAGTGTGGGCGGGCTTTTGATATCGCGACTGTACTTCCTGCTCTACTTCCTGCGCTCTACTGCGCAACTCTGGTCCCGAAATAGCTACTGCGCAGACTCGGTCCCAAGATGTCCGCGCCGTGCAAGGCTGCCTAAAAGCTTCAAATATGGCAAGCGGAAACGGATGATGTCGAGTCGTCCATATTTTTTTACGGTCTATGGTTCAGACTCCCAGGGCTCGCAAAGCCTGACGTCCCATGTGTTTTCCAGACAGGCTACCAAAACATAAGCCCGTCGGCAGGCCGGTGAATCTTAAATAGTGAAATAACATTAACATTCATTTCTTGATCTCTGTTGTGTTTGAAGAGCGCGCACGTGTATGTGTGTGGTTCGCACTTATATCCGCTGATCGTGCGGGCCAAGTAATAATATTAATAAATCACGTGTGGATGAGAGATAAATCATTGTGTTTGTTTGATAGATATGTTTTGAGACTGAGCCCCATCAGAGAATTATTCTGGTTGCCCTTTTCAAATAAATCCCTCCCTCACGTGAACTGATGGGAGCTGAAGCTCATTCAATTATCAAATCTTATCCAATCCTAGCCGTTTACTTCCAAGTCTCCATTGTGACACGCCCATCAAAACCCAACATCCAGAAGAGAGCCTCAAAACCAGTGTAGAAAATAGCTTATTAGTTATTAGTTAGGATGTTTTTGAATGTAAAAACCATGCTAATGTCATAAGTTGACCTTCAGACAACAGTATACAAATTATTTAAAAGCCAGTTCATGACACCTTTAAAAAAATAATTGCACATCATTGAGTCTTATTCAAGTGATATTAGATTTAATATTATATTTAAATGTTTAAATCTAATATTTGAATATTAGATTTAAAATGTTCCATAGGCACCAGAGTTTGTCATTTCAAATTCATTTGGAGTAGATTCCAGTCTTACGGTAGCCTGGATGCCAGCCGAACTTAGCCCCGCCCACCACATTTTTAGGTCTGGAGGTTCATATTGTGACTAGAATTGAGTAGGACCACGCCAGGCTAGTCAAACGGAGCTGCATACGCAAAAGCCCCTTTCCCCAGTTCAGTTCTAACAAACAGAACAGAAAATATAACAATTTTGAGACCGGAGGGAATATTTACCAACACTTTTCTGTTGAATAAGACAACTTGGATATGAAGGCAACAACTATAGTTTTGTAAATAATTCGTTTTTTTTCTATAGACTCACAAAGATATAAGGATCAAGATGAACTTAAAAATTCGCCAGAGTTGTCCTTTAAGCTTTTCTCTGAGAAAAGAACAAAGAATGGCACTGAAGTCATTCTTAAAAAGGGAAGATGTGTTCGGAGTTTTGCTGACCGGATACGGCGAAAGTTTAATCTTTCAACTAGCTCCGCTTTACGTTGCTCTGGTTGGTTGAAGCGCTTTCTAGTTGAAGACTAGTTGGTTGAAAAACAACTGTTTATCCCGCCGCTCAGATTGAGCCCTGTCAACGAGCCCCTCAATGAGCCCCTCAGATTGAGCCCTGTCAACGAGCCCCTCAGATTGAGCCCTGGCAATGAGCCCCTCAGATTGAGCCCTGGCAATGAGCCCCTCAGATTGAGCCCTGTCAACGAGCCCCTCAATGAGCCCCTCAGATTGAGCCCTGGCAATGAGCCCCTCAGATTGAGCCCTGTCAACGAGCCCCTCAATGAGCCCCTCAGATTGAGCCCTGTCAACGAGCCCCTCAATGAGCCCCTCAGATTGAGCCCTGTCAATCAATTTTCCAAGGAGAAATAAATAAATACAGGTTTGAAGTGGCATACGGGTGATTAAATGATGACAGAAGTGTCCTTTTTATGTGATCCTTTGAAGTATTCTGAAATATACTGCAAAATAAAGTTATATTTTACTATTTTCCAAATCACAAGAAAGCATATTTATTCTTTTTACCACCTTACAGTAAATCCAATTCTTCTATACCTGGAGGAGGTATAGATCCGAACGGAGAAACAGAGAGGGATAAAACCGAGGAAGGAGGAAGATAATGATGACAACAATCTGAAGAAGGTGTTTGCAAGAAGAAGAAAAAGCGCCCCTCATCTCTTCATGTCACCTGTCATCAGTACCAACATCAGCCCTGCTCATGTTTTTGCAGACTATCCAGTAACTGCCTGTGGTGGTGGTAAACGGGATTCCATTTTGTGTGCTCTGTGCCCAAAAGAGAACATGCACTGACATTTCCCCTCTGGTACTGTTTTCACACCAACATCATTTTAAAGATGAGAATCCTCACAAGACCGTTTACTTTTATCTGATTTCAGTGATCCCGTCCACCGGCGAGTATCAGTCATGTTTTCCGATCTCATACCCAAATGTCTGAGTCATCATATTTTCAGCAGTGAATACAATCACTTTTGATTTTGAATGTCTGGCAGAAAATCAATGACAATGTTTTCACAAAGTTTCCATTTCGACTCTAAGGGGACATTTGCTCACTTATTGTTGCCGCTTGTACCGTTACGTGCCGCTGTAAGCCGTGGGTCAGTGGGTGTGTTGTGCTTCCTGTCTGAGCTCTTGTAAATACTGGGCTGTTTATGCTAGTGAAGGGTGGAGGTAACTGTAGCCTGCACTTCCTCCATCTCTGTGCTTTAATTCACATGAAATGTATGACATTTCATGCTAACGGTATTGTGCTGATGCCAGCTGATGCTTTGGAGTCTCGGCTGTATGCGCTCTTAGAGTAATGAACTCTTTGGCTTCCTCCCTTGCGGGTGGAAAACATGAGTGATGGGTGAGGTCAGATGAGTGAGATTTGAGGATGTTATGGCTCTGAGTACATGTCAGTGTGTTACGCATGTCAACCGCTATGTTATTTCCTTTTCACTTTTCCCCTCATTTTTCATCTTTAAGATAAATGATATTGATGATTTCTCTGCCGGTGGAGATACATTTCCGAAAATCGGATTTCATGAAAATGCTGTATATGTATCGCTGCTTATAGTTATGAGACCTGCCCAGTCCATAAATGTATTTAGTATTTCTATTTTGGATAGTAAAATCCTTTCAGTGTAGTTCACCTTTGCCGTTTTTCTGTTTTGTGTCTTTAAGACCTTGCTGGTGCCTCTGATGGCTGAGGTTGATGCAAAGATCTATCCATTTGTCTGACCTGTTGTTTTCATTGGGAACAGTCTTGTAGTCCAGACCTGTTCTGTTAAGAACTGCAGACTTAGAAATGGGTGTGAGAGTAATCTATAGAATAAGGTGATTTGAGAGAAATCCTTTAGAGCGAGGCCCTGAAGAGTTATTTTCATGCTAGTGGTGATAGTTCATAATAGTTCAAGTCAGAGCATCTGATCTTATTAGAGTCAGTGATCCTTTAGAGAGAGATCCTGATGGTTTAAACCAGGGGTGTCCAAACTCAGTCCGGAAGGGAAACTGTCCTGCAGAGTTTAGCTCTAAAACCTTTAATTGGGGTTGGAGCTGAACTCTGCAGGAACAGGATTGGACACCACTGCTTTAAACTCATTAATGAATGATTTTAAGGATCCCATCAAATATTTAACAAACTAAATTTTCTTTCTTTTCTATCCCTTTCTAACTTAGAGATCTTATGGAAACACATTTCTGCTTCAGAGTAAAAAAACAAACACAAACAAGCAAAAAAGATAGTTGCGACTTTGTCGGTTGCAACTTTATATTTCATAATTTCGCACAATTGCCGCTTTCTTTTAGACTTACGACTTGATATCTCACAATTGCGACATTATTTCTTAAAACAGTAACCAGTGTTGGGTAAAATTACTGTAATTTAATTACTCAATCAAAAAGTAAAGAAAAGTACATCAGTTACTTCTGATGTAATTGTATGAAATATAGACTATAGAACAATTTTGTATAACACAATAGTGAAATTTACATGCAAATGTATTATCTAATGTATGTAAAATGTTTGTTCTTAATTTAAACTCCTTCATTTAAATACTTTGGTATTTACATTTTTATATTTGTTATTTGTAAGAATTAAAAGAGCAGCTTCATTTCTATCCTTGTATTGTTAAACTTGTCAAGGTTCATATGGGATTTAGAAAATAATTATTAAGAATGCATTACATTTTTTAAAGGGAGTAATAAGTACAGTAATCTAATTACACTAGTAAAGTAGTAGCTACTAATTAATTACTTTTTTAGAGTAATTTACCCAACATTGATTTTAACGTTAACTCATAATTGCTGCTTTGTTTCTAGTAATTGCGACTTTATAGCTTACAACTGCTTCTTTATTTCTCATAATTGCTAGTTTGTTTCTTACTTTTAACCATCTTTTTCAATTTTGTACTCTGAGGTGGAAATAGGGAATGTTTGCAGGATTTGGGAAAACCTGCAAATTAAAGGTGCAGTATGTAATATTGACAGCTAGTGGTTGAAATGGGTACTGCAGTCCAAATTCTAAATATTGGAGAGGGTTATTTCCCCTGCCCCCTCCTCCTCAGACGCCATGCTCACACGGGTTGCCATATTGAGGGCATGCAACAGGAGCGAACGCCCTTGACAATGCAAGGCGAGGATACGTACACACTTATAAGTTTATAAGTTTATTTATCCGTGTTAATACTCCCATTCATAGAGATTTTTAGATGGACGCTAAGTAATTTTAGGTTGGGTAGAATATTTTAGAATCGATTTCTGACCCAGTCAATGGCTGCAATACGTTGTGTTTTCTGCCAACTGGCAACCCAGGGTGCCGAAATACTATTGGGTAATTTGGCAGTGGGCAGAATCACACAGACCAAAACAAATATAGACATTCCGACAGAACGCACATAAGTAGAATAACTGGCTGTATCATTGTAAATCAGAGAAACGAGTATGCTAGCATGTTTCCTAAATATCTGCAAACAAATGTTGATATTTTTATGCTTTAGTACAGTCAGAAAATTACATACAGCACCTTTAAGATTTGTTGATTTATTGCAAGGGTGTCCAGTCCTGCTTCTGAAGGGCTACTGTCCCACAGAGTTCAGCTGCAACCCCAAATAAACACACCTGGACCAGCGAATCAAGGTCTTACTAAGAATACTAGAAACTTTCAGACAGGCGTGTAGAGGTAAGTTGGAGCTAAACGCTACAGAATAGTCCCTTCAGGACCAGGTTTGGACACCCCTGGGCTAGATCGCTTCTAGAGGGCTACTGTCCCACAGAGTTCAGCTCCAACCCCAAATAAACACACCTGGACCAGCTAATCAAGGTCTTACTAAGAATACTAGAAACTTTCAGACAGGTGTGTAGAGGTAAGTTGGAGCTAAATGCTACAGAATAGTCCCTTCAGGACCAGGTTTGGACACCCCTGGGCTAGATCGCTTCTAGAGGGCTACTGTCCCACAGAGTTCAGCTCCAACCCCAAATAAACACACCTGAACCAGCTGATCAAGGTCTTACTACTAGGAATACTAGAAACTTTCAGACAGGTGTGTAGAGATAAGTTGGAGCTAAACTCCACTGAATAGTCCCTTCAGGACCAAGTTTGGACACCCCTGGGCTAGATCTACTGGAGAATATATCTTGAGCAGTATATCATGCAAAACGTTCTCAAGAACCTCACGTGATTTGTAATAATCAGCTCTCCTTTTGGGCGAGCACTTTCTAGTTCTAATCAAACACCCACGGGGACTAATACAGTACTGAGAAACTGGCAAACCCACATTCTTTTGGGCTTTGTTGGTCATTCATATCTGTAGTTTGAGTGTAAACCACAGCTTGTATTCAAGAATAGAGACTAAACCTCTTTCAGAGACATTTCGAGTGCCAAATGTGAAATAAAACATTCAGGATAGATGCTTCAAACAGCGAAAATGAAAACCTCATGCTTTTGAAAAACATGGTGCTGTACATCCAGCATGTAAATTTCAGCTGTAGAAAAACAAAGAGTGAAAGCTTTAATAAACATATCACAGTACATATCACTTTCTATGATGAGCCAGAACAAAAGTTAATCAGTCGAACAATAGGTTATGAACCATCCTCAGGTTGTTTTTCTTTTATCTTGTTCTTTTTTTTTGCATACTGACTGATGAACAACACAGTGTGTCTGCCTTAGGTTTTCCCCTCTGACCTCTGTGAAGTTTCATTCAAATTCATTTGTTTTGACTGAATATTTCAGTTATTTCACATTATTTTGTAACTTCCACAAGAAATTTGATTTTGAGGAAAAGGTTTCGTCTGTGAGCTCAAAATTGCTTGTCACATTGTTTGGGACATTTCTGCAAACAACTGAGCAATTATTCGTCCACAGAAAATCTTTGAATTGCGTTAATTTGTTGTTTTGCAGCACTGAGCTGAACTACGTGTGCAAGACTATGTATGCATGTGTATATGTACTGTACGGAGTGAGCACTCCAGGTTTCTGCAACGAGTAAGTGGTTGTTTCTTTTCTACAGCAATTTACTTCTTGTTTGTTGCTATATGACCTTAAAGCTAAAGTCTTTTACGAGAATTCCGTTAACAATTCAACAACCACAGATCTGGTCTTGTATGAAAATTACAATAGTATAAAGTCAGGAAAATGACTCATCGGAGCAGACTGAATTTTTCATCTTCTTCAGATTTGCAGTGGCTACAAACAATGAGTAAATTCCACACGATATCTTCACAAAACTAATAACAGATTTTGAATTTAAAAAAGAGAAACGTGCTTAGAAAGAATGCTTATCTGCAATAAATGTATGAATGCAACGATACTGTAACCTAGAAGAGGCGAAGCGAGAGTCGTGCAATGCTCAAACGCTGGCTATGCAAGCAAGTCCTGGACCTTGACAAGAGAATTACAACATTTAAGATTAAGAGTCTGGAAGAACGTCTGAATGATCTCAGTCATTCATAGCATCTCATTGTCATTCTGTAACATCTCACAGGAATGAATCGAAACTTGTTCCTACTGTGGAATTGTAATGTTTATCTTAAATGTGCGCATGTGCCACTGTCCAGTGAGTGTTTTGTTGGGGAGGAACTGAAGCAATGTCACATGCGTATTCTGATTTAAAGAGTAACAGGACTATATGTATATATAAATATGTATGTGTAACCCAAAGCAGAACAGGAATTGCTCGCTTTACTGCAAGTGTACAGAAAGACTGGAGCTTTAAAAGATTTCAGAATAAAGGTTACTACTGAACAAACACCACAAGGAGTGGAGTTTTTGTGGCATAGTGTTTTTTTTTTTTTGTCTATAGGTCATTTTTTCCTTTTAAGCGTCAGCTTATCTGTCAGTCTGTTGCGCTCTCGGTTGCTTAAGGTAATACTGGAAAAAAAAGGCCAATTTGTGTATATCGAAAAGACATTTAAGAAAGCCACAGACGCTTGTGTGAGTTAAAATAGTACAGTCTGACCTTTTGTCTTTAAACTGCTTTGTGAAGGTGGCTTTAAGTCTGGGTATGTACCTTTAAAAGGGTGTTCGTTCTACATAAAATAAGTTAATTTGATTTTGTGCGCAGCTCCGTGCAAACGGATGAATGTGGTCATATGTGTATATTCTTATGATGCATCCCAAAGCTACTCCAATTAGAAATACACTCAAATTATGCCTTATAGCCTTAATCAAACCAGTAATAATGAAACACAGATGAAACCGTGACAGGACGTGAAGCTATTGCCTCTCTCTCTCTCTCTCTCTCTCTCTCTCTCTCTCTCTCTCTCTCTCTCTCTCTCTCTCTCTCTCTCTCTCTCTCTCTCTCTCTCTCTCTCTCTCTCTCTCTCTCTCTCTCTCTCTCTCTCTCTCTCTCGCTCTCTCACTCTCTCTCTCTCTATCTATCTCTCTCTCTCTCTCTCTCTCTCTCTCTCTCTCTCTCGCTTGCTCGCTCTCTCTCTCTCCAAAGCAGTAAGCAGGTGAAGGGCAGTGTGAGAAAGAGGGAGGAGAATGACAGGAAGACACAACACAGCAGGTGAGGAAACAATGAGATAAGCAGAACAGAACACATACTGGCAGAAGACACACAAATTGAGTTTGAAAGCATTTGAGGACCATTTTTGGATTCTACTAATTTTGAGGTAGGCCTACTGACTATTTGCACATATATTGCAGCTCTTTTGTGTGTTTTTTTGTGTTATATATATTTATTTTATTTTATTGTATTTCTTTGTTTGTTATAAGATGGTGACTGATATATATAATATTATAGTATAACAGGTAAAAGTTAACAAGAAGCCAGTCACGTACTTATTTGCAGTTTGCATCAGATCCACAAATTACTTCCTTTTTTTTTTGTTGGCAAACTCAGCTGATGAATTATTTTATTGGACATAACACATGAACATTGATGTGAAACTTCACATCACACTTCTTTATTTGAATGTTTTCTTGGTTGCGTATGTTTTCTCCAGTGAGTGTGTATGACAGCCTATGTTGTGTACGTGGATCACTTGTTGTCTTAAATAATTGTATTATTTACAGATGCTTGCGACAGTGTTATCTGTAGCTTTGGTGATGCTGACAGGTCACCGGATATATGGCCTTCCTATGGTAAATTATTATGCTATATGAAACATTATGTTGACGCGTTGTGAAGAGATCTCTGTGTTCACAATGTGTGATCTGATGTACAGAACTGAACTCTAATGTGCACTTTAAAGATACTGTGTGACTGTATTGGACACATCAATTGCTAATTTTCTTTTTTTTTATGCTGTCGTTTAATTTGAGCAGGACGGTAAAGCGAGAAGTCCCAGAGCCCTCTCAGAGAATTGCTCTCTGTTGTGTCCAGCAGGTGAGAATGCATGTTGGGGCGTTAATATTTCTCAGAGCCTTTTATGTCGGTCATGTGGCATCATTTTCTCTGAATTCGATCCCTGTTTTTGTGGGGTGTGTGAGCAAAGTATTCTGTCACTAGTCACACTTCCCAGTATTACGATTGTGGTCTGAGCAAGAAGCTGCTCTAGAAATCAGTGGTTATTTATTAAGTTTTTCTTCATCGTTGTATCTTCTTCCTTTCCCTCGCTTTCTTTTTCTCTCGTGATGGGAAACGGTACGTTCTGACACAGAAGCTTCAACCACTTCCTTCATTAGAATGCCACTGCCTGTTTGAGCTTCTTTGTAACGTCCTGTTTTTGATGCTATTTCTCGTCTCTCCTCTTAAGAGACCTCAGTCAGCAACTATCTGTGTCTGTGCATGTAAGTGTGTGTGTGCACGTATGTGAGTGTGTCTGTGTGCAAGCACCCACATCCGCCTTAAAGAAATTCAGTGTGTGTCCTCTGAGCTGAAGTCTCTGCGCAGTCAAATACAAATTTAGTTATTACGCCTTTAAATATGTTAGGTTAGTAATTTTACTCTTTTCTATTCTGTGCATTCACATTTGTCAGACATGTGTACATGCTATTTGTAAGTTAGGTGTAATTACCTTTTTAATGAGCACCTAAAGGGACATGGTGATGGTAAAAAAGAAAAGAAAAAAAAGATATGGCAGAGGCTATTTGCAGTGCAAGTGAGAATGTGCCAAATAGCATTGCAGCATTTTCTTTCCGCTGAATGTAAATAGGTGTTAGATGCTATTTATACCTTGTGCAAATAGTGTTAAATACTTGCACCCCAGTTTATTGTAGTAAACTATATGCAATAATAATAACATATTTAGTGCAGGGAAGGGGCCGGAAATGTTGAAACAGGTGGGCCTTAGGCAAGTTTTCATCAACTTACAGGTTATAAAGTTTATTGTAGCTGTGTAGCTCAAACATTAAACATTTATTTTATAGTGTTTCTTGAGTAAAGAAAATGTTGCTCTTTATTTTCCCTAATATTGTAAACAAGCAGAGATCTCTCTCCAAGCGTACGGCACTTCATTCTCACCTCTATGGCTTGTGGAGTTGAGGTTTGACTGACAGGTTTTTAATACTTTTCATTGGTTAGATATTTCAAAACGCACAGAGAGATGTAAAGGGTGACCAATAGTAATGATTTATGAGGAAAAAAGTAAAATAAAAATGACAGCATTTGGAAATACGAGGTTTCTGCATGACTGCGACAATATAAATGAATGTCTAGAATCTTAACTATAACGATACACTATAAATGTTTGTACTTGCATGCCATTATGCAATATTACTCTGAGATGACAGTGCTTCTGGTTAAACACTGAGATGATCTCATAATCAATTGTTTCTGTTATTGTGCGTTATGGGAATTGCACGGTTTCAGGGCTTGGTTTCTTGCCGTAGCCTACATATCCAAATATATGTCCAAATGAATATTTTAAAGTATCGACTGATTGATATTTGCTTCACACTTTTTAAAGCGGTGGTTGCGTGCGATTTCACTTTTTTAACTTTAGTTAAAGTGTAATGTTGCTGCTAGGGCTGCACGATTTGGGGGAAATATATAATTGCGATTATTCTGGTTAAAATTGCGATTGCGATTTAAAATGCGATGTATATAAACACACAAACTGTGTTTATATAATATGTCTAATAATAATTATTATGATGATTATTATTACTGATAAAAAATATTTTTAAAAATATGACTATTACAATTACATTGTAATAATTACAAATTAAAAGTAGAGTATGTCAGAATAAATGTAACTATATAATAATACTAAAAAAAAAAAAAAAAAAAAAAACTGCTATTAATATGAAGACAGCCCATGACTAAAAACATTAGAAAGCTCTAATAAGCCTAAGGAGGTATTGTAAAAAAAGAAAAAAAATGTAAAATGTATGAAACATATGTCTTTAATATAAAAATGAACCTCTTGCTGTGGGGTAAAACACTCCTGTACATTGAAGAAAAACATGGATTGTCCTATACATTTATTATTTTTTAAGTTTATTAAGTTTTTTTAATTTATTAAAGGTCCCATTCTTTGCGATTCCATCTTTCAAACTTTAGTTAGTGTGTAATGTTGCTGTTAGAGCATAAATAATACCTGTAAAATTATAAAGCTCAAAGTTCAATGCCAAGCGAGATATTTTATTTAACAGAAGTTCCCTTTCAAAGCCTACAGCGAACGGCCGGTTTGGACTACAGCCCTGCACTTCCTGCTGTAATGACGCAACTAAAACCGTTTGTTGACGAACCCTCCGCCCACAAGAACACGCAAATTCGGGGGCGTTGTCCTTTTGCTCTCGCAGGTCGAGAATAGGAAGCGTTGTTTTTGTAGAGTGTGTTTGTCTACAGTTTATGGTTAACTCGGTTCCGGAAAATTATAATCACAATTTAAAACTATGTGCAGCACATTTTGCTGAGGACTGCTTCCTCAATCTCAATCAGTTTAATGCCGGATTCGCAGAAAGATTATTCTTAAAAGACGACGCAGTTCCCTCTTTGTTGTTTATGGTGCACAACCGGTAAGTGTATTTTATTATTTAAGTCGGTCCGTTTAACAGTTTATGTAACTCATGACACAAAGTGCAACGCTGTTTAGCTTTGTTAACTAACGTTCGATGGTAATTGAAACTAATCCGAAAAACTTAGAATATAAAAGTGTAGTAATTCATTCAGACACCATCGATTGTTGGTGTTTGTAATGATCAGTTTAAACTACTGAATAGACAGCTTACCATTCTGAAACATCCAGCAAAAGTCTTTCCTGAGCAGGTTGTAATCGATCCTCTTCGATATTCTCCGGGTCTGATTCCGACTCAAATTGATAAGGCAATATAGACATTTTTGCAATAACATTGAGCGTGCGTATCTACCCGTTATGATAAGAGGCGGGACCTTTCCGGGCAATGTGCTAAGCTGCTGTCCAATCACAGCGCGGGAAGCGCTGGCCTAATCAGAACTCGTTACATATTTTTGAAGGAGGGACTTCATAGACCAAGGAAATCATCAGGCCGTTTTTAGGACAGAGGAAACACTTATCTTACTTATACAGATAAGTAAATTGTGTGAAAAATACTGTTTTTTTTTACACGCGAAACATGAACTCATGTTATATTGCACACAGTAAACATAATCAAAGCTTCGTAAACACGCGAAGAATGGGACCTTTAAGTATTATTTTTCTTCTTATTTATTACCCAAAAGTTTAATTCATACTGAAGGCCAGAGGGCGCCCTCGAGCGGAAAAGCCACATTTACCTCAGAGAAGTAATATAATGATGTTTGTTTTTAAGGAAATCCCTTATGTTAAGCTAACGCTTTAGGATAAATAAACAGAAGATAGAAATGCTTTGATTAAACATGACGACAATAAACACCACTGCAGCAAAATATGGTGGATTTGAGTTCTTCAAACCATCTAGGATATTTTCATATTAATTAAGTATATTATAATGCAGTGCTGATTGACATAGACTTCATCACTGTATAGAATACTATAAAATAATGCATCGTCTGCCTCACTCTGATGAGAAGCCACATCAGCTCACAAACACTCGACAGATGATATGAAGTGAGTTAAACATGTTATTAAACGTTGTCTTCTGTTGAACAGGTTTATGAGCGCTTCACTAAAGATGTTACAAACGCTTCATTTGTAAAGATGTTTGACTCGTGTTGCTTTTTCAAATGAACGTTATTAGCGACTCAAACTTGCAGTCTTTCAGACGGACTCCTGATCACAGAGCCGATCTTCACTAACACACTGGGCATTTATTTATTTAATTAAAATCACAGCCTTTAAGCTTTCATAATCACACATTACCCAAGTATCTGCAAGGTTACAGTGCTGAAAGTTCAATGCAAATGGAGATGTTGTCTTTTAAAGTTATGGCAGTTTATTGCCTACAAAAACGGCCGGTTTGGACTACAACAAGCTTCTTCCCGGGTTGCTGACATCATAAACCCTTGCGAGTCACCTCAGATGTGACTTCTGCCCGTAATGGTAAGGGGCGTGGCGTTTCCGGCAACCTGTGCTTTGCTTAGCAATAATTTGATTGTTACTGGTGGATTTCCGCAGGAAATTCAAGCATGGTGCTGTTCATCTTTGCGTCATTATCTCACATCTGTATAGATAAAGAAGGAGTCCGGCTAGAAGTAGTATTGCATGTGAGGAGGCTGAAGGTGGTGGATCATTTATAGTCTTTTCTCACAGCAGCTGGAGTAATCAAATGTATCATATATCGAAAGATCCAAAAGACAATCAGTGACGACTGTAGATTCACCCGTAGTCAAAAGCAAAAGATTAGACAGAAATTAAAATCTACGGGTAAAACTAATACACACTAAATACACAGTCACTGTGTACACTGTCACAAATACAAATACACAGTCACGATGCTGATGCTGTTAACATTAACAATTTGAGAATGAAGTATAACAATAAAAATGTGCACAGTTTGATGTGAAATGAGCTAAGCGATCGTTAGATATAATCAACGTTGGTAGTGCAATTTATTGTAATGTTTTTGTTTTTTTCTCAGTTGGTCAGAACAAAAGTGTCAGACATGTTACTTACTTGTTCAGATTAAATTTTGTAGTGAACATTATTATTTTGGCCATTCTTCCAAGACGTAGAATCTGTGATTACGAAGTACAGTATCCACACATACTCTTCAAAACATTAGCTTCACCTGCAACGAGAAGCCGTGCCAATGCACAATCCACGTAAAGATAATAATTCTGCAAATAACTGCAATTGCAGATTTTAAACAGAGATGGTGACAAAGCTTTTTTAGTTAAAAGTTAAGACTTTTGACTAAAATAAATAAATAAAGTAAAATAATGTGTGATAAGATATTTGTTTAATTATTATCGCTTATTAAATTACGGTATATCATACATCTTTTTGGAAAATTACCAACTATTTATTGGGTGCACTATATTTATTAAATTCACAAATAGTTGATGCCTTATTAGGACATTGTCTCCCCTTCACTTACCTGTAATTGTGCATATTTAACACTTTGTTATTTAAAATAGACACCTGCGAACCGATGTGCGATGAATGAGTTTTGAAAATGGCAGAGCTTGGTTCACATCAAAAGTTAACACCACCCACTTTACTCTTCACACCCCCGATTCTGTTATCAGATGGGTTTCTTTTGTGATTATTTTTCTAGGTCAGACATTGGTGGGCAAGGTTGCCAACAAGGTGGGCACTTTCCACTCTGAAATGCCTTTTCAAATCCTTTGCATTTTTTCTTCTGCAAAACTAAAACTTTATTCTGTGACTCTTAAAAAAGTTTGTTATATATAGTATGAATATGTGTATGTGAATGAAATTCAGACGTACTGCATCCGCCATGTTGATACGGTCATGTGACCTACCAGAATCAGTGCTTCACTGTCAATAGACTCATTTCAGATTAGCAAAATCTGCGTAGAACCGATCACTAATGTTCCCTCTAATTTCTTTTCTCGCTGAGCAAAACTATAAAAAAAATAAAAAGCAGTTTATTCAGAAGTCAAATTAAGCACATTTTAATTTAATTTTAATTTGTATAGTGCTGTTAACTGTATAAATCTTCTTTACAAAAAAACAACTATTAAACATCTCCCCCAAAACAGTTACATTATAACCTCTAATAGCTAAGTGGGAACATGTGAACTCTTTTATAGGTATCTAAACATCTCTGACACCCAAACCACACACACCTCTATTTAAACTGACGTGTTACTGAGGTGTTTTGAGTTCGCACACTACGTATACACTTGTGGTGGGTGTTTAACTGTTAATGTCTGTTTTTGTTATCGTGCTGTGTATGTCCATCATCTGTTATGTCCACTACTTAATCAAGCCACTCTTCTTTAAAACATGATGATGTTGTATTTCACATCTTTGCGTTTCGTCTTTTGCATTCTGTCTATGAAACCTGTAAACCACATTACACTATAATGATACTAACTCCATAGCGGTTGAACAGAGCACTGCAATTATTTCTTATTTAAAGTATAATCAAATTGATTTCTCACCTCATTTTGGGCAGCCGCGTATATGGAAAAAAAGGTGTAAAAAAAAAAGGTGTAATTTTCAAGATGGCGTCCAAGATGAGCAGGAAGCCCTTAAAATATCCTAACTCCTTCATTATTTGCCAAGTAATAAGTACCTAGCCAAGTAATCTTGGTGTCTAACCCCATGTTTTCTGGGTCTATTAATCCATTGGACTTAATTGCAATGGATTCTAAATTGCACTGACATAACTACATACTTATGCAATACATTTTTTTGTGAGATTTTTATGATAATTGATTGCCCAGCACTAATTCAAAACATGTCTGTATAAAGTAAAATGAATTGATAAATATAGCTTTCGAATGGAATTAAATAACATGCAACTATAAGTAAGGGAATATTAGATTTCAGACACAGCAAATGTGTTAATGATTATAATAATAAATCAAAATAATATCATACGCAAATACAAATACACATATGATCATGAAAAAATAAAAATGTTCAATATAAAGTAGCATAACGGACCATTTTGTACAGATAGGGACACCAGATGCATACATAAACTTTAAAAAAATTGCTTTTCTAACAAGAAAGAATGTGGGGCGGGACTTGATTTTGTCCATCAGGAATTGATTGGGTGGTTGTGGTTTTGCGATTGATGTGATGTCAAGTGAGTGACAGGTTGCCCCGCCCTCACACCGACACATCATCATAGAAGAGAAGAGATGTCATTGCAAGAGTGATAGGAAGATTTTTTGATGAAAGATTGTGGGAACACGAATTTAAAAGAATGACGCACAAATAAATCATTTATAATAAATGCCACAATATTCCATGAAAAAACAAAATAATAAAATGAAAATAAAACATGCTAATATAATATTGACTTTTGTATAATTTTGTACACATACAGATATCATAATTTTTATAATGTGGGTTATTTTAATAACAAAATAATGACACATGAATATTTCAGTTACAGTTAACCAATCAGCCTCATGTAATTACTTCAAATCAAATGTTTTTTTTTAAATGAATAACATCTTTCTTGATAGTTTTAATGAATTTGACCTGATTCTTCTACTTTTTACATTTGTCTTTCCACTTCCTTTTGTTCGTCTCTGTCTTCCTGACCGTCTATCATCATCTCAGGATATTTCCAGTCAAACTGTGAGTGTCGTCCATGCCCCTCTGGTTTCTTCACGAGTGAGGAGAACACAGAATCCAGTTGCCACCGCTGCTTCCAGAACTGCAAAGCTAGTATGACACTAATTACATTTTCACATGACAGTATAAACAAGGTGAAATGAGAATAGAAACAGGAAGTATGGCAAAACGTGCTTCATTTTGAAAACACATTTGTCTCTTGTGTGTGTGTTAGATTTTTATATGGAGGTGAAGGAGGAGTGTACGAAGACATCAGATGTGGTCTGTCGCTGTCAGAAGGGATACAGATGTCCCAGAGTAGACGAATACACAGGCCAGTGTCAGGAATGTGTCCCCATCACCACCCAAGGCCCGTTCTACACCTCCACTGATGTCCCTTTATCCACCACGTCATCCACCATTTCCTCCACAGGATTACAGAGCTTGATAGGTAAACATGGCTGTTTTCTTTAGCAGAGTATCCCAAACTAATGGTTTGTGAGGGAACTGTAGAGGAAAAATGAATAATTAATTATGTTGAATGTAAAGGGAAAATAAATAAATGGGGCTGCACAATAATCGGCATAAAGCTTAGTTCGATAATTTTAATTAAATAATTGTATAGTCTGATGCATTGCATTTATCAGATTTTTTTATTATTATATTAACCAAATATTCATTTTCTATTTTATGGTACAAATGTAATTCACAACAGTAATATATTTATGTATTTATTTTTATAATTAGTTAAAACACTAATAGTACTGCTAATACTACTACTGCTAATAATAATAATTATTACTATACTTATATTATCGACATCAGAGAACCATTAAAGTGCCTCTATTATGTAAGGGATAATGTGCATCCAGCCGGTTGTTATCGCAGAATAACCCCGACAGAGTGATCAGGACCCCGACACTAAGCGGATTACATGGCTACTTGTCTAAATGCTGTAAATTAGACACAAACTATTGTCTTGCGTTTAAATATTTTATTAGCTCTTACGCAAAGCTTCTACGAAGAAAAATAGTTCCAAACTGCCTTAAGCCTTTATGCTGCAGATTTGTTTTTCCCATAGGCTATATGTTGAAAACGAATGCTGAAAGGGTTAGTTCACCCAAAAATTAAACTAACCCCATGATTTACTCACCCTCAAGTCATCATAGGTGTATATGACATTCTTCTTTCAGAGGAATACAATCGAAGTTGTATTTAAAAAGTCCTGGCTAACATTATCCAAGCAGTAGTTGTTTTTGAAGTCAATAAAAAAATGCATCTGTCTGTCAAATAACGTGCACCACACGGCACACGGTTAATGTGTAAGAAAAATATCCATATGTAAAACCTTGAAGTCTTCCATTGTAACCCATGGCGGTTAAGTGTTTAACAGCCATAAGCTGGCGCCAGAGAGTCAACGACAGCGTTAAGCATATAAGTTAGCGTGGATGCCAGCAGAACTCAGCCCCGCCCACAACATTTGAGCTCGGGCAGTACTTGGATGAGCGGTGTGATACTCAACTTTTGCGGTTGTTATCTGGGAATAACCGCTGAAATGCACGATTAAACCAATCAGAATCAAGTATTTCACAAAGCCGTGTAAAAAGCTATTAAAGTTTTCTCATTTTGTTTTGGAGGTCTCAAACCACAGGTTTACACACATCGAAGGTCTCATAATATAGATTGCACATCATCACAGTGTTCAATGATTCTCAAACGTTTCGAATCAGTCTTTTTAAATCCCTCCTTTCCACGGCCCTACTCTGCTCTGATTGGCCAGATAGCCCAGTCTATCTCCCCTTACATTTGGTCTACTGCGTACAGCGCAAACTCCCATTACCATAACTGAACTCCAGCTCCGTCCGGAGGCTTCCTACAGCTCAGTGACTGTACGCACTGTAAAGACAGTAAAGATGTCGATTTTACATCAATCCCAGCGCAAGTCTGAATCGATTACGAAACATTGGAAGGAGTTATTTAACCCGAACCTTGATCAGGACATTTCTCAGTGATGCTAACTTACTCAGTTTGAGGTGCATTGAGATGTTTCAACTGTAATTCCTCACCATCAGGAGTAACAAGTGTGCATCTATAAACAAACCTATGTGTGTGTCTAATGTATTGCGGTGCACATGTGTTGAGACGCCGTTTGTTGAGGTTGAGAGCATTTTGTATTCTGACATTGGTTTATCTGGTGAGCCCAGCTGATGTAAACATTAATGTTTGCACACACACACACAAAAAAAATCTTACTCCATCCTTTATCTTTACCCAAAGTAGTAATAATGACAGACAATCTGCATTAATAGACACAGCATTAAGTACTAGTGCAGCCCACAGCTTACTTACAGTAGTATTTCAGTAAGACAGTAATAATGTGAGTTAGCCGGTTAGCCCGAAACCTACACAATATTAAACACATTGTAGAGCACAGCGTCTTCTCGACATGATGCTATCCACTATACACTTTAGTGTTCAAGGTTTCCCTGGTCTCTGCACAGTGTGCGCACGCAATAAGTGGACGGGCAAAAGACTAATGTTTTGTTGTGACGTCATAATGAAATAGCTTGCTACTTGTTTGAAAAACGATTAATTGAATTGACTCAAAGTCGACTCTTACTTTTGACTTGGGTCTCCAGCTAACAATTTTTAAATCCCGTCTGGCTAACGTGCTTCCCATAATGTTTACTCATTAGGTCAGTAGGCAGAGAGTAGACGGTCTTTGTGACTGTTCGAACACATTCGCCCACATGAGTGTTTACACTACGAAAGCAGTCTGGTCAAATGTGTTTTCGACTACCTCTAGAAGGGTTGGAAAGTGGTCAAGCTCAATGTGTTTTAAACCCTGTTTACACATGTATTTAGCGTCGTTCACTTGTGATCCGATCAACCAAAATACATCTTAAAAGGTGTAAACAGGGACAGCGCTATAATCTGATATTAGCCTATCAAAACACACTTTTCCAGTTTGGTTTTAGCCAAAACATATATGTTTAAAGTGATAGTTCACCCAAAAATGAAAATTTGATGTTTATCTGCTTACCCCCAGGGCAGCCAAGATGTAGGTGTGTTTGTTTCTTCAGTAGAAGACAAATGAAGATTTTTAACTCCAAACATTGATCGTGTAATGCATTTCAATGGGTTTTTTTTCCTATGAGAGCCACTATGAGAGTAAAAAACACACAGACATACAAATCTATATTAAACCCTGTGGCTCATGGTGATACACTGATGTCTTAAGACACGAAACGATCGGTTTCTGCAAGAAAATGAACAGTATTTATTGTACCTCATATTAGAAGAATCTCATCTAGTATTCCCCAGCGCCATTACTTCCACCGAAGAAGGTCAAAATACAGGCGCGATCAGAGATATATATAGATTCCTCATCAGTGCCTGCGCGGATCGGTCGAATGAGGCATCTAAGTAAATATACCTATGATCGCACTGGTATTTTGACCTTCTTTGACGGAAGGAATGGCACTCTGGAATACTAGATGAGATTCGTCTAATATGAGGTACATAATAAATACTGTTCAGTTTCTCGCAGCAACCGATCGTTTCGTGTCTTAAGACATCAATGTGTCGCCACGAGCCACAGGGTTTAATATGGATTCGCATAGACATACACCCCATTGACATGCATTATATGTAGTTGTAGTTAAAATTCTTCATTTTTGTTCTACTGAAGAAACAAACACACCTACTACATCTTGCATTCCCTGGGGGTAAGCAGATAAACATCACATTTTTATTTTTGGGTGAACTATCCCTTTAATACGTGATTAGGGGTCCGCCACTAGTGGGAGCTTTTTTTACAGTTTATAATCATGTTGTACTAATTTTTTGCAGTCTATTGTTTTACTGTATATATATATATATATATATATATATATATATATATATATATATATATATATATATATATATATATATATATATATATATATTTTTTTTTTTTTTTTTTTTTTTTTTTTTTTTTTTTGAAAATGCAAAAGGTTTAATGTCTCCGACAACCTCTATAGTTTCACTTGTTAGCAACCACCCTTTTCAAAGTTTAAAAGAATCACAAGTCAGAATGTGTCAGAATAAAACATGACAAAATATCTTATTGTTTAAAACTCATTGGATATTTAATTGTGGACATCCATATTTTTGTTTTAGAGTACTTTTGCTATCATCTAAACACCGTTAAGAGCGCTGTTTCTTGAAAAGTGCTTTCCCATCAATTCACCTATTCATCTCAACATAAATAGTTATGCTAATTTCCATCCTTGTGCTTATTTCACAGGTGACAATAATGTGTTATGGATTGTAATTGTGATAATTTTTATCCTGGTATCTGCCCTCATCCCCACACTCTTCCTCTGGTTCTGCAGAAAGAAAGAGAAGGAATGTTTTAAGCATTGTGAGTAACAAACACACCCACATATAGACACAAACATATTTCTTCTCAGGTTTTTTGAGGGTTAATCTTACCTCTCATTGTTTCTTCTCTTCATTAGTTGTCAGGCAGTGCTCTTTTGGTAATATAGAGGTAAGTAACGGGTCATTGCACATTTGCGTAGTGTTTTAACATACAGTCATGAATTATCTGACTTACACTCTTTCATTTTCTTAAGGTGGGCAGTGAGAACACACCTCCCAGGCAAACAGATGAGCAGCCCCACCAACAGGAGACGCTGTCACATGCCAGCACACCCACCAATCACAGCACAGACTGCTCTTTTCAACAGCCATTCAACTCAGAGAAGACAGTGCCTTCACCTGGCACTTTAGGTACTATGAAGTGATGTTTTTCTGTGAATTACACAGCTTTATTGCATGACGTAAGGTGTGTGAAAAAAAACTGTATCATACCATAATAAAATAATATGAAATTCTTGAAAAGAAACTTTATCAAGTAGTTTGGTATATCTTTTATTATTATTTTTTTTAACAAAACTGCTTCACTGCTTATTAATATTTGAAATATATGTATATATTCTTTAATTATTTAAATCTGATCACTTATTACAATGAAGTGACTATACAGGTTATTTATAAATAATTTTACTACATTAAAATTTTTTTTTTTTACATCTCCTCAAGAGTTTTGTACTGTAAAAAAAACAAGCTTTAATATTGTTTGATCATCATTCATTCCTCTTAATCTTTTGTTTTATATTATGTTTTTTGAACAGTTGGTTCAGATAATAATAACCATTATAATATAATTTATTATATTATATGAATTATAGAATATTATATTAGTGTGTGTAAACCCTACATTTTTTTACACAAGTTTAGAGGATAGAATATAGTTTGTACAATATAAAAATCATGTCTATGGAATGCCCCCATAAGACATGAAAACACAGTGCGTGTGTGTGTGTGTGTGTATACACTCCCATGTGTTCAATGTATGATATAATTTTGATTAGTTGGTTCCACCACTGTTTTACAGTCATTAAATATATATATATATATATATATATATATATATATATATATATATAATTTTTTTTTATTTTTAATTTTTTTTAAAGAAAATATGGATAAAAGCTTTGCAGTCCAATCCAAAAGATATTTCCTTTTCTTTGACACTTATTTGTCACTGACCCACAAAAAAACAAAACAAGCAAACAAATAGTTTTAAAATGCACATATTCTCTCTTTCTCGCAGGCCCTCTCCACATCTACGGTCCCCAGACAGTTTTCGTTAGTTTGCTCAATCAGTTTGGATGGGATGGAGGAGAGAAAAAAGCAAACAAACTCCAAGAAGAAGCACTAAACACCAGCAACGTGCCCTACCCTCAGTCTCCTACCGTCCATCTGTCTGAGGAGGAGCGGAGCAGAGAGAACGACTTTATCTTCTTCCCATCTCAGGAGCAAGGGAAAGAGTGCCACATATCTAAAGAAGAGGTGCTGTGAGGGACCATGGGAAATACTTCTTCTGTACAGTTCAACTGCTGTGTGGTTTGTTTTAACTGAAGCTTCATGAGTACCCAGTATTACAACTCTAACCCTGGCAGGGGGTTTCATCGAGAGAAGCTGCGTTTGGGGAAGGCCTGACTGACAGTATGGATGACGAAAGGGTTGCGTACGAGCTCGACTTTTCGTGCCATCTCCCATACAGTACGTTTATGCGTAACGGAGAGCGGTGGGATCCTAACGTCGCTTTTGTGAAGAGTCGATACCACAGGCTTTCAGTTCACTGCAGGTCTTATGACGGCTGAATGACTCTCAGGAACCAAGCCGAGTCTCAGTGCCTCTTTTCAAAGTGTTTTGAATCCCGTCTATCTAAAGGGAATGAATCTCTATTTATTAACTTATGGGGCATTCTGAATCTTGATGAATACCATTATTAAATAGTTAACATTTGTATTTATTTATAACCGTTATTAATTCTGTTTCAATTTTTGCCCGCACGTGGTTTATCATTGTTCAATCGTGTTAAGTCCCTGGCTGATGTTGTCAGTGTTCTTCCTCTTTTCTTTGGTTTTTATGTGGCAGACAAGATGGATGCGCCGTCAAAAAACCCCCTGACATTTTGATGGTGGTCTGGAAATGTCAACATTATTTCTTCGCCCAGAACTCAATAAGCACAGCACAGGAACATTGCGTCATCTTGTGATATGTTGTATAGTGTGTAATGCACATTTTTATGCCTGATATTGATTGTAACGTGCAATAGAAATCAATAAAAGTTTATTTTTTATGTTTCCCTGAGTACTCAATTCATTTCACTGCAAGATGGACTTACAAATATAAATCCCTTTTCTATTTTATGCTATTGGATAGATAACATGACATGCTATATATCTCACACATGCAGCCCACATTATTTGACATTATTTTTAAAACGATTAAAAGTAAAAAGAAGTGTTGAGCAGTTCTAACCTAACGTGTACCCTTTCTCTTATACATTTATATACATTATAACCTAAAGTCCATGGGCATGCTGTGCTCAATTATACACATATTCTACATGATTATACATACAAATAAAAACGTGTGCAGAGAAGAAAAAAAAGAGTAGCTCTATGTTGAATGTTGAGTGTAAAATCAAATCTCTCTCTGTGTCGGCATTTCTCAGGATGGACAGTCATTGTCACAGAAGCATCAGATGAACCACCTGAGTGCCGATTCGTCTCACTCTTCTCTTGAGTAAATGGCAGCAGGAGGCTTTTACTCGAGTAAATATTCAACCCGTAAACGCATCAGCGGCCTTCTTCCTCCAGCTTTCTCAGACATCCTCCAGTTTCTCAGTCTTTCCACACACCTCCTGCACCGGCATTGGTACTTCCTCTTCCTGTGTGCACTGGCTGGATCCAGAGTAGCTCTTTTTGGAGGACCAGAAACCTGAAGAGGCAGCACGACACACATTACTCAAGACTCGTTCCTGCTGTGCAGTACAATTTCATGCTATCGTTTATTATACTGAGTGAAATATTAAACTCAAAATGTGTAAATATGGAAACCACAAAAATTTGTTTTCATTTTATCACATATTACTATGAAGTGAGTAAAATAATTTCACTGCATTTGGAAATTTGCTATCTCTGTACATCAAAGCATGTTCTTTCTCTACTCACGTTTCCAAAAAACAATATTTATATATTATTGTTCTGATCAGTTAAAACTTATTACTTTCCTCTCGTTTTAATCTTTATATTAATTATATTATATTATAATTGTTATTTTATAATGTTATGTTACGCTATGTTATATTTCTAATAAGTATTGTAATAATTAATATTATATTAAATTAATGATATTATATGAATGATATTATATGATATTAATTATATGATATAAAAAGAAATGATTTTAATTATATTATATTTTTTATACAATGCTGTTATATTATTATGCTTGTTATGTTATGCTTTATTTCTAATAAGTATATTATTAATAACATCCTGAACAGTTGGTCATTCAATCACATAGGATATGATTGATATGATATGAGTAATATAATATAATATAAAATTCATATAATATAATATAATATAATATATGAATTATATGATTATTATTTGATATTAATTATATGAAATTAATTATATGATATAATATTAATTGTATTATCTTATATGTATTATGTTATATTATTATGCTTATATTCATGATATTATATGAATGATATTATATGATATGAAATTAATTATATGATTTGAAATTAATTATATGATATTAATGATGTATGAAATTAATTATATTATATTTATTATGTTTATAATGTTATATTATTATGCTTGTTATTTTAGGCATTATTTCTAATTTAAAAAATATAAACAACACTGAACAGTTGCTCAGTCAATTATATGATATGATATGATATGATATGATGATAAGTGATATGTGATATGATATATGATATATGATATGATATATGATATAATATATGATATGATATGATATTTCCTGTTATGTTTCACCACTAAGGCATTAAGTGAAAAATATAAAAAAAATATTATACATTCGCATAAGTGTTTCCGTGTGTCACGACAGCCACAAATAAAGCCACAATAATAAGCTTGTGGTGCAAACTTATCAATCCATCTCGATGGATAATACAGAGGAAACTCTGACCAATAAAAGGACAGATTTTATCACATGTGACTTGCACAAACAAACACATTTTGGTACGGTTTGAAAGTGCCTTGTGAAGATGAACCGAACCAAGAAGAGAAGGCTACACTGTAACAAAAGAAGTCCCTGTTTCAGAAACAAGCAAACGATTTACAGGTCTGAAAGACTTTGCAGTGCATGAACAGTTTGGGAATCTAGTATGTAGAGGTAACTTTACTGGGAATACTAGATTCCCAAACTGTTCATGCATTGGAAAGTCAGTGTATTAAGCAGTCCTGCGGTTTTGCTTGTGAATTAGAGCATTGTTTACAGTGGCACTGACCGGTTGATGTTGACATGATCCATCCACATGGTCGTGCATGTCTGCTGATGAGAAGGAAACAGGTGAACAGAACGCACACACACACACATGCAAAACACAGACTCACCGAGATCCACACATTATCTGGAAGAGGTTGATAGAAAGGGAGCAAATGAATGGAGAAAGGAGAGAGAAAGAGTAAACAGGTCAGTAGAGAACTGTGTGTGTGACAGTCTGCCAGCTGGAAATACCACAACAGTCTATATAAATAATATATAGTAATAAATTATGTAAATGGATATATAATGAATATAAAAGAATGACAACAGCGTGCCAGTATTGAAACACTCACTCTGGGTGTGTGGTGGTGTTTTAGTTGAAGCGGGACGAGCAGGAGGAGGGGGAGTAGTAGTTGTCTGGACTTGGACACACACCTTGCAATTGCTGTCACTGCACCTGTAGCCCTCCTCACATGTGCACACAGCATTACTTTTCGGCGTACAATTCTTCTCATACTTCATATCTGCAAAATCAAAACAGTGAAAGGGGTTATGCAGACCTGTATGTGTCCATTTGTGTTTCGTCCTTATTTCACACCTTTTAAAATCACTAATTAATTTATGTGCAATGGATTTAATGTTAATATTTTTTATAATATAGATTATAATACCTACAAATATAATAATGAATATTATTTTTGATAAAGGTATAGTTCAGCCAAAAAATTAAAATTCTGTCATCATCGACTCACCATCAAGATGTTCTAAACTTGTATGAGTTTCTCTCTTTTTTTGAACACAAAAGAAGATATTTTAAAGAATGTTGGTAATCGGACAGTTAAAGGGGCCCTATTGACTTCTATAGTATGTTTTTTCCTAATATTTCCCATATAATATTTTTTCCTAATATTAGGCCCCGTCCACACAGAGATGCGTTTAGCTGTATACGTATAAATTTTGTACCGTATCAGCGTTTCGTCCACACGGATCCGGCGTTTTAGAAGCATGCATCCGATATTTTTTGAAACCGGGTCCCAAAGCGGATAAATCTGAAAACGGTCATCTTCCGTTTCATGTGTACAGCGAATCCGTATATTTTCTGAAACGGTGATGTCATCCCACTACGTCCAACACGGTGAAAGAGTTAAGGGATACAACTACGGGCACTGGGCATGCGCACATCAATATCGCGTCATTTAATTACCGTATCTGCATTGTTGTAAGGGTATGTTTTGGGTTGGGGCATTAATAAAACACATCTGTTAAGTAGAAAATGTATTTATTGTTATTTTATTGTGAGATTTTGCCTCACCTCCGACCACTGCTATACCCCTGCTAGCCACAACTCTTCTTCTCCGTTTTTAGTGTATTTCTGTGGCAGAATTACAGTGCCACACACTGGCCTGGCATGCAAACTACATCGTTTTTAGTCCGTTTTTGTAATCTCATGTGGACGCAGATATTTCTTGAAACGAGAGGAAAAAAAGATCGGATTGGGAAAGCGCTGGCTTCGTGTGGACGGGGCCTTAATGTTTGACTACCAACATTCTTTAAAGGTGCACTATGCAACTTTCCGTCCACTGGAGGGCGCCTATTCTAAACAAAGGTGTATCTTGATGACGCCAGGTGTGAGCGCAGCATTTTGGGACGTGGTCTTCACCTCACAGTCGGTGGAAAATAGGACTCTGGCAGAAATCATGTTCATGGATGCGGTTATTAACGTTACTGTAGTTTAAAGCAGAGCAGGACCGAGTGTTGTGGAGCTGAGCACGGCCGCTGGAGCGATTGTTATTCAAACACACGACTCGCGAGTACCAGGACTTTTATTATGAGGGGACGGGACACAGTCGCCGCTTTTTCCAGTCAGGTAAAGCAGCTATTTTGATCAAATCAGATACATTAAAGGGGCCAAGGGCTTCGGCCATCCGTCCGCTCTCTTCCCTGAACTGAAATGAAGTAGTGGGCTGTACTTTCCACACGATTGACATCAGGTTCAAGTACGCCCACAAGCCGTGCGAGTTATTCGTGTATTGCAGGTTGGCTGGTGGTCATGTTGCCCGCATACCGCCTCCCATGGCCGAGACTGGTATTACGACACCTGTCGGGCCGGGGGTAGTAATGCTACTGCTATTTAAGGTTGATATCTCTGCATCACTATAACTTGAAAAATTGTCAATTTTTACACATGGCACCTTTAAAGGTGTCATGAACTGGCTTTTTTATACTGTTGCCTGAGGTCATCTGATGACGTTCATGTGTTTTTTACATTCAAAATCATCAGAATGAATAAGTAATAGATTATTTTCTACCCTAATTTTGATGCTCTCTACTGGAACAGCCAGTTTGTATCGGTGTGCTGCACTGAAGAATTGGAAGTAAATGCTCACGACTAGGATTGGATAAGATTTGCATATTTAATTAGCTTCAGGTCCCACTTCATGTGGGAATTGTTTTGAAGTGTGTGGGAAAACGGCAACCGGAATGATTCGTCCACAGGGCTCGCAAAATGTCTCTGTTGTCAAAAACAAAACAAAAAGATTTCTCTCTCATCCACCCACGATTGATTGGAATGTTATTTTATAATTACTTAGCACGCCCGACCGGTGGATATAACCATGAAACACACACACACACACACACACACACACACACACACACACACACACACACACACACACACACATGTCGTGTTTCCATGTTTTATGGGGACTTTCCATAGGCGTAATGGATTTCATACTGTACACCCAGGACATCCTATCCCCCTACACTACCCCTACCCCTAAACCTACCCATCACAGGAAACATTCTGCATTTTTACTTTCTCAAAAAAACTCCTTCTGTGTGATTTATAAGATGTTTTCCTCATGGGGACTTAAAAATGTCCCCACAAGGACAAGGATTTCGGATATTGCCATCTTTGTGGGGACATTTTGTCCCCATAACGTAGGGATTACCAGGTCACACACACACACACACACACACACACACACACACACACACACACACACACACACACACACACACACACACACACACACACACACACACACACACACACACACACACACACACACACACACACACACACACACACACACACACAGCCTCAATGCAGAGTCAGATAAGTCAGCATGTTCTAAACTATTTTTCCTTTAAATATCAAGTCAGGAGAGTGAAAGACGCACATCAAGAAAGGAATGTTGTTTTGCTATTTAAAATACTCCGTCGGCAGGCCAGGCTTACGTTTTGGTAGCCTGTCTGGAAAACACATGGCCCCGGGGCAATGGGCTTTGCGAGTCCCGGCCCATATATGTCCGAATCTGATCCCGAATCGCAATGAACCAACAAATAAAGGATTCTCCAGCCTTCGATAGCGTGCTAAGGTATGTTCTTTTATAAATGTTCACATAATTAATAGCTCTATATCAAACGATCCGTAACACTGCAATACTATCACATATTAAAAAACCTTTTTACTCACATTAGTGTGTTGCTTCATTCATTCATTCATGTAATCTCATCCTGTCTGCAAATCCAGTCTCTTGTTTACAAACGAATTCGCGTAATGTCTTCCCCATGTGAGCTGGATATTCATTAAAATTAAAGTTCATCCATGCATTCATAATATTGGAATCCGAATGAAGCTTATGCGATATGTTTATTGCTTAGAAGTTGGATCCGGTTTATCTCTATGTAGGCCTATGTCATGTCAGGCAGGGGTCGGTGGGCGGGGCTATAGAAGTCGTTGTTCTTATTCTGTTGAGGCGTTGTTTGGCCACACGATGACGTCACAGCCCGGCACATTCTGAGATCTCTCGTTTACTAAGTCTGGTGTCAATAAAAGCTTTTCTTTGACTAACAAAGAATTTATTGAAACTTACAGGATATTCTTATATTACCATGACCTTTTCTATTTCAAAACCGCAAGGGAAAGTTGATTTCTCAATTCATCACTCCTTTAAAATATCTTATTTTGAGTCCGGCTTTAGAAATAAACTCATACAGGTTTGGAGCACCCTGAGGGCGAGAAAGTGATGAAAATAGTTACATTTTGGGTGATCTATGCCTTTAAGGTCTGTGAGAATCTGTCGGCCTGCTTTCAGTAATTCAACAGCACGTCAGGATTCGAACACTCACCCTGGCTGTGTGGTGCTGTTTTAGTAGAAAGCGTAGTAGTAGGAGAAGTAGTAGTCTGGACTTTCACACACATCTCACAATTGCTGTCACTGCATTTGTAGCCCTCCTCACATGTGCACACAGCATTACTTTTCGGCGTACAATGCTTCTCATACTTCATATCTGCAAAATCAAAAAAGTGAAAGGAGTTATGCAGACCTGTATGTGTCCATTTGTGTTCCTTAAACTGCAGTGCTTCCTTTACTTAACACTTTTCAAACTCACTAGATAAATGAATTTAGTTTCCCCCTGAACTTTCATTTAAAAAAAGTAATTTTCATTAAATCATTTTTTTTTAATGTTTTTATTTTATATCCAGTGCCCTCCCTCCACTTATATTGGCACCATTGGTAAAGCAAAGGCAGCTGTGAAAATAAATCTGCATTGTTTATCCTTTTGATCTTTCATTCAAAAAATTCCTTTCATTGAAGTAAAAGAATTGAAAGTGAGGGGGATATCTCATTTTAAAATAATAGTTTTTTCTCTAGTTCACGTTGACCACAATTATTGGCACCCAATTATTGCAACGTCCTTTTCCCAAGATATCAGCTCTGCCTCTGAGTCTTCTTCTATAATGTTTGATGAGTTTGGAGAACACCTGACAAGAGATCAGAGAGCATTCCTCCATACAGAATCTCTCCAGATCCTTCAGATTCACAGCCCTTCTATTCAGTTCAGCCCACACATTTTCTACAGGGTTCAGGTCAGGAAACTTCAGGTCAGCTTCATTTTGTGGTCAGCGACACATTTGTGTGTTGATTTTGATGTTTGTTTCATATAGTTGTCCTGATGGAAGATCCAGCCACAGCCCATTTCGAGGCTTCTAGCAGAGGCCATCAGGTTTTGATTTTTTTTATCTGTTGGTATTTGCTAGAAGCCATGATGCCATGTCTCTGAACAAGATGTCTAGGACCTCCAGCAAAAAAAAAAAATGAGGCAACAACATTAAAGATCCATCAGTAGGCGTGCGTATTGTTGCTATCTTGCTAATGCTCATTTTTGGTATATTTACTTTTTAGTTTTAGTTTCATCTGACCACAGAAGCCCGTCCCGTTTGAAGTTCCAGTCATGTCTTACAACTGAAAGTTTGAGTTTGATTGAGTTTGATTGACTGAGTTTGTTTTTGGATGAGCGAGAAGGATTTTTCATGAAACTCTCACAAACAACATGTGGTGATGTTTGGGCTGTTCAATATATTTCTGACTTTCTGACCCAAGACTCAACTAATCTCTGCAATTGTCCAGCTGTGAGTCTTTGGCCCTCCTCACCATGAATTAGGATCACAGATGTAGTTCTTTAATTGTTTGGAACTTCTTATTTATTGCCCTGATGGTGGAAATGGGGATTTTCAATGCTTCAGCTATTTTCCTACAGCCACTTTCTATTTTATGAAGCTCAGCAATTTTTCGCTGCACATCAGAACTATATTTTTTGTTTTTACTCATTGTGTTGAATGATTAACAGAGTTTGGCCTTTGTGTTTCCTCAAATTTATACTCCTGTGGAAAAGAAAGTCATGGATGGACAATCACATTCTCCTAGTCACCCGGGTGTGCTAAAAACGTAAATATGAATGGGAATATCCTGCAGAGATCTTTTACTCATTTGGAATTCCTAGGGGTGCCAAAAAAATGTGGCCAACATGCATTGAAGAGTTTCCCTCCACTTACTTTCAATTGTTTTACTTCAATGAAAGGTTAGAATTTAGTAAAATTTCCGAATGAAAGATCAAAAGGATAAAGAACACAAATTTATTTTGATAGCCTTTGATAGCATATTTATCAAGGGTGCCGATGGGATAAAGAGTAAAACTATACAATTTACACACACACACACACACACACACACACACACACACACACACACACACACACACACACACACACACACACACACACACACAATTATATGTTACCATATAACAAAAAGAAAAGGCTTAAATCTGTTGGACCCTAAAGGAAGTAACACTCATTTGTGATAGCTTAGTAAAGCACAGTCATCTCACCAAGAGACAATTGTCAAAATAAAACAGCATGCTCAAACACAGGTTTTTTTTTTTCTGCTGACTCACAAATAACTTCTTGAGCTGCTTCACGTTTCATTTCTACTCATTTCTTATTTATCAGACTCAGACTCAGCCTTGTTATGTGACCGTAAGCGTCTACAATCTGAGCTAAAGCATACTTTGGCACAGGTTTCACTGAATCATGTGCAATCTTTTTGCATAATTTACAGGATTCAGCAGTCATTCATATTGTAACTACTGTACGATAAACGTCATTTGTACAGAATTCACTTCCACTGTTAAAAAAATAAATAATTCAGCACTGCTGGTCAACAGCACAGGATGCTGCTGGTTTAACATCGTCAACAGTATCTAGTTCTACCTGAATGGAAAAGTATACTTCCAAAAATATCAACAATATTTCTTTGTTCAGTTACTTTAAACATTACTTGCAGTTGATGACAAGTATTTGGATTCTTCTTGCTGTCTAATCGTCAAATTGAATCTATTTAGCAAGGCATCTGCATATCAAAACATCTCAGAAGGCAGTTATTTCCGTTCCAAATAATAAATTCCGTTGCTCAGGTACCTTTTTTTTTTCCAAAGCTACACGTGTATTTTTAACATTTGCTGTCCCATATCATGTTTGTTACCCGACACTCAGACATTTCTCAGACCCCCACCTACCTCCGTACTAAAAACCCACCAAGATCTGCTGAAGGGGAAGCCCCTGTCTTGTTTTACTGTCATGTTTGGTATTTCTAGTTCACTGATTCATCTAAAGATTCAGAACCTTTTATTGTATGGACATTTTCATCGCATGGACCTTTTTTGAGACAAACAAAGAAATGGAGTGAACGTACATTCTTTGGTGCACGTCTTGCAGTCAGGGCACCATCTGTAATTTTCATTATAGTGGTCCACGAAGAAGCCATCTCCGCATGTGCGACACAGCGTATCAGAACCTTGTGTACATCGCTCCAGCATTAGCTGACCTGTATAAACACACACAAGCAGGGAAACACATGTGAGATGTACTGAGACACGAGCTTGGCAGAATCAAGCTGACTCTGCTGCTGTACAAGCAAAATGATTCAATGTGGCATTCAACGCTGACTAGTTTGACTTCAGAGAACAAGTCATCCTCATACGAGAAACCTGATGTGTCATTCTAAGATTTTAGGTAAATGTCATCAACTGAACCCTGAAATATCCTTAGATAATGCATTGGGTTTTGATATGTTGAAAGAGCGATTGAAATATGCTGCATTACATATGCATTTGGTTCAGACATGTTTGTTTAACTTTCTAAACTTATCTCAATATAGTGCACATGTTAATGATCTAATCTTAATTTATGATAGCTTAGCTTATTTTATCTCTTCTTAAGTTCAACTCTGACTCAACTGTGCTCATTTCTTCTCAAACTGTCTATAATTGCACTCAAAGTGATGTGGCAGCATTTCATTTACCTGGTTCACATTTTTTGCAGCACCGATTGTGTCTAAAGTACTCTGTTTCTTTATCGCAGTTCTGTGATTGGACGAGAGGAAGGACATGTGATGAGAGCAAGAGGACACTGAGCAGGACAAGCATTTTACTGGAAGAGAAAATAAAGAAGCATGTTAAGGTTCAGAATGACACATGACACCTGGAATGACTTTAAGAGTGTGTTTTAGAGTCATAGAAATCATAAATGCATTACTTGGCTGTAAATGACTGATAAAGATGGCCTGACTTCTTTTTAAATGCTTAATGATAAATCACTTTTTCCATTTATTTAATTGTATTTTTTTCAATTCCATATATAATCATTTGCTAAATGCAACACACACACAATATCACAATACAGATCATATCCTAAAAAATTATACTTTTCAGAAAATGAAAAAAATGAAAAGAAAATAAGACAAAGTTGATGTTGAGATGCTATATATGGTCAGACACGTGCATGTGCCATTATTATTGACATTTGACCAAAATCAAGCTTGAAAGAAGTTAAAAGGTTTTCGACCAGGGAATTTCGGAATTTGTCCACCAAAAAGCTTCCCAGATAGCATACATATCCGGGCCTCATCTGGGCCAGCTATAGCAGTCAGAGCCATATGTGCCATAGCTGGACCAGATGAGGCCCGGATATGTATGCTTTCTTTACTCCTCAAATAGGCCAACATAACACATTAGATTTATTTATTACCAATGCACCTTACAGAACACATCACTGAGAGCTTTATTCCTTTTTAAATTGGACATCACTACATATCAGACAAGAAATACATTGGTATGTTTTCACTTATAAAGTCCTGTTAGGTTTATTACCAAAATATCTTAAAGGATATAAGAAAATATCTCCAACCTCGTAATAGTAAATATACAACCAGATCATCTCATCAAATTCTTTTAAATATCCCAAAAAAGAAAAGCTCTTATGGTCGTTTAGCTTTTTGTTTTGCAGCTCCTAATGAATTTGGTACAAAAGTCACTGAAATTGGAATCATATATATATATATATGTTTATGTTTCATATTCTCTCTGGGAAAATAAAGCTGTTTTTGGTTTTAGCAAAAAAATATGTAAAAAACAAAATGTGTGTGTGTGAATTTGGTACGCAGGTAGGCCTAAATAACATCCAAGATCCACGAGAGTGATTAGAGAACAGAAGTCTCTGTATACTTTACAATCATTCTCGCGGTACTTGGATGTCAACACACCAATCGATCTGGCAGCGCCGCTTCAAATCTAACACACCTGATGATTCATGAATGAAAAGAAAATATGCAAGGTTTCCGCCTGACCGCAACGATATGTATTTTTACTTATGTTTTTATAAGTTGTATATTTGTAATAGCCTAATTTATAGGCTATTTATTCTAAAACAAATAAAATGTTGTTGTAACGAATGAATAGGTTAGTAATGTTATTTCTTTCTACTGTATGAATATGTGAATGGAATAAGATTATACAACATTCTCAATGATAGAAACATGAGAACAGATGACCCCCTCGCTGAATATTTACTAAAATCAGCTTGAGTTGCGTGTAGGCTATAGCCTATTTGAGTCTATAATTTCTTATTCGCTTCAACTTTGAACTATCATCGATATGAACATGTAGATTACAATGAGATTATTCTAGCTTGTCCTGCAACCTCACATGGTAGGCCACATCTTAATAGCTTGCTATTTGTTTTTGTTTTTTACAATTGGTCTACCTGTTAAATCCTTTTAAATTCACACTGAGAAGGAGTAAAATCTTACCTTGAAACTGTGTACAAGCAGGGAGTCTGCGAGAAAACGACGAGAGATGTGAGTTAGTCGGGCCCCTCTGAAACTGTGAGGGGACAACAATTTCAGCATTAAATCTTATCACAAATGTCACGATGAGTCATATTTAAACTAGTCGAACGTTCAACGAACGTCTTGGATGACTCTGCCTAGGACCCCCATGTGAAGCAGCTTTGCTCTCTGTCTATACTTCTCCTGCGCCTCTTTTTCCTCTACCCCAAACTTTCCATTAAATGTTTCCTGTCTTGTCTTAACTTTTAAATAGTTCCAAAACAAACTCTCTCTTTCTCTCCATCTCTCTTTGAAACAAATGCATACGCACAAAAACACTCTAGATGAAAAGGGTCCTGTGTCTCATTCTGAGTAAAAGCATGAGTAAAAAAAAAGCAAGCTTTTCAACAGCTAGTCATTCTGAGACATGAGATTAGTAGCCTAGTGAGGTCAATTAAATAACGTCCGATCGCACAAAGTCCATGAAGCTTATCATTGAATCCTCAGTTCAGGTAAATAAAGATGTAGACAAAAACTGGTACATTATGTCTGAAATATGTCTCAATGGTTTCTTTTGTGGGGGGAGACTGTGTTATTTTCCAAAACATACATTCACTGTTTCATCGTAATCTGTCTCCCCAACTGTGGCTTACACCTATGAGCTGTCAACATTGGTTTTATTCAGTGGAACTGATACCACTAAGAGTGAAGAGTCATGTCCTTCTCGTAGTTTGTAAATTAGACACCACACACGTGCACACACACTAGTGCAATAAGTGTTTACAGTAAAAAGGAGGGCTTACCACAACATCTCTACAACCACTGAGACGTTGTGAAATCGACAAGATAACATCACCTGATGACAGGCAAGTAACCTTAAAGAACTTTAGTCTTTAAGTAAAAGAGTTTTTCTTATAATGAGTGAGAACCCTCTTCAATACGGTCATATAAGATCAGTTTGAATATCTATTCCGTCACAAATCTGCATGTTACTGAGGAGTTGTGGCAGTACGCTTTGTACTTTTCCTCTTAATGTTTTCACTCTTTCTTTATAAGTGACATCTGATAGGAAATTGTAAAATAACTGATGTTTTTTTGAGTTAAGGGCTGCAGATGAAAATCATGACTGATAATGGATTATTATACAATGAAATGTTTCTTTTAGCATTTATAGGTTATTGTTATTTTGATAAATTGGCCATCTCGTGCAGAAAATGTGTGTTCTCATTTATATATCATGAATATAGAAAGTACAAAATGTCCTTAAAGGGTTAGTTCACCCAAAAATTACATTTATGTCATTAATGACTCACCCTAATGTCGTTCCACACCCGTAAGACCTCCGTTCATCTTTGGAACACAGTTTAAGATATTTTATATTACCCAAGAGCTTTTCTGTTCCTTCAATGAAAGTGTATGCACACTATACTGTCCATGTCCAGAAAGGGAATTAAAACATCATCAGAGAAGTCCATATGTGACATCAGTTAGTTCATTAGAATCTCTTGAAGCATCGAAAATACATTTTAGTTCAAAAATAACAAAAACTACGACTATTCAGCATTGTCTTCTCTTCTGGGTTTGTTTTCAATCCTCAAAGATTCAAACGGTTATGAATGCTGAATAAGGTCGTAGTTTTTATTATTTTGGGACCAAAATGTATTTCCGATGCTTTGAGATTGTAACTAACCAACAGATGTCACATATGGACACTACTTTGATTATATTTGTATTACCTTTCTGGTCTTTCTGTAAAGGGACAGTATACTGTGCATACGTTTTCAATGGAGATCGAGAAAGAATCTCTCGGACTAAATATAAAATATCTTAAACTGTGTTCCGAAGAAGAACGGTGGTCTTACGGGTGAGGAATGACATTAGGGCGGGTCATTAATGACAATTTCATTTTTGGGTGAACTAACACTTTAAGTGCAATTCTTTAAAAAAAATCTCAAGCTGTCAAATATTTTCTGAAGAACAACGAGGCTTGATGGGAGTTCAGTGCTGAGTGTCATTTTTTAATGAGCTGTGTGCTTTAAATGGCTATTTTTATAGAGCCTGTCTCAAGATGGAGTCTGGTGGATAGATTGTAGGAACTCCATTAGGTGGCGGGATCTACAAACTCTCCTTGAAGACATAGGAAGTCCCTATCCGTCCCACCTCCTTTTGGAGATCTCCAGCTGCTCTCTATCCACTTTCTTGGATACATTTTTAAAAGCTTATATATCATCTGCAGGCCCTTGTCTATGGCCTTCCTTAGGCTGGCCACACACAATATTAAAATATGCCTGATTTGCATACCTAATGGATTGGGGGAGCGTGGGCAGATTCAATGCTTCTCGCAAACAACTTTTTTCCCCAAACAATACTCAATAGTGTGCTGGCATTATGATTATTCTTCTGCTTCCAATCGCATTGGAGTCTGCCAGACTCCAATGCGATTGGAAAATAGTCTGCACAATCCCAAATCATAAATATCAAACTTGTTTGATATTTACGACTCTTGATTGGGTTTCCTCTGACGTGACACCATTTCTCTTGAACCCAACACAGAAGTGACTTAAACTGCAAATCACTGACTGGCCGCTAATGACAGGCTCTAAAAGAGAGTCAATCCCATAGACCATCCCCAATCCCATAATCCATGTTAATATGCCAAACTTCATATTTACTTCATGCCTGTTGTGACTGTAATGTGTTGGCTCTGCCAACTTTGGCCTTAAAAAATGCTCTTCAGAAACCTATGAGTGATGTCACAGACACTACGTCCATTGTTTTATACAGTCTATGCTTCTCACTGTGAAAATATTACTGCAATCGACAGTGTGGTCTCACGGTCCAGACCAATCGTCTAGTGTGTGCATTCAGAAGATTATAATGCTAAAATCAGTTAAAACTGCCCTTAAGTGTGTAGTCTCCTTCAGTTATAATATTGATTAAGATCTGAAAATCATCTAGTGTCCCAGGCCTTAGTTGGCCCAACTAATGATGCTCTCCAAGAAGGGGTCTCCAATTAGAAACCACTTTGAGGAGATCCACCTCATCTGCTGCATGTCTATTTCTGCAAAAATTTGCCTATATTCGTCATTCAAAAAATGAAACTGAACTGCCGCTGCAGATACACAAACTGTAAACAAAACCGCGCTTACAGCTTGCTTTATTCCACTGCATCCGAATAGAGCCAACGGTGTGGAACGCTCAGAAATGGCCCGACGTTGTCCGATGGCTTATCGTCAGCTTGGTGTGTCCCAGGCTTAAAATGGCAGGTCTCAAAAATGTGGATTGAAATCACTGTTGTTTCTGACATCATAAACTGCCCTTGTACCAGCAAAATACCTTGAAACCAATCACATCAACATGCCGGCGGGTGGGCTTTAGCATATCATTAGCTATTCTCTGAAGCAGGGGAGTGTCAAGAGAAGCAGCTATACCGGTATATGTTTATGATGATATGAAAAATTGTGTAGCTTTAGCAATAAAGCTGGTGAATTATGTAAATGATGTATATTACAATGTTTAATGAACTATAAGCCATTCTCCACTGACGTTCTATGATGTTAAAATCGTTTCTAAGTATGCTGACTGATACTGAAGGCAGATAGAGATGGCAAACAGGAACATGATTTTTGGAACATTAGCAACAAAAATTGGCTTTTTAATAATGTAGTCAAGTAAAAGGATAATCATATTAATACCGTCATGTGTCCGATGTTGTAGAGTACCATTGTGTAGCGTTTACCTCAGTAAGTTGACTGACTGTATTTCTGAGCTTGTGGGGGTGGGGATAATGTGCATGAAGCTGCTTAATATATACTAAATGACACAATGGTGTGGAGTTACATTCAAGATATTTTAAGGCACAAAGAAAACTATTTTCACAGGAAAAAAATAAAAGTTTAAATATGTAATTTTGGTGATCAAAGATGAATTTTAAGGGATACAATTATTGACTAGGGGGACTTTAAATCTGATGTTATGTAAGTGTGTGAAGATGAGGGTGTGAAGTGTGCAAGTAGGCTGTGAACTATGAAAGTGCGAACTCACTTGTGAACTCGAGTGAAAATGTACTGTATAAAGTCCAAGTTGACTTGAAGATTTGTCTTTTGAAGAGCATTTGTGCCTTACACAGGTAAAGGGGGAGGTGTTGCTGTAATTTATAATATCTTCAATAGGCATGTGCCGATATCAATTTTTCATGTTGCGATTAATTGCTGAAGCTTTTATCACGGTATATTATCACAATATTGAAATAAGTTGCAAAAAAAGTGTTAAAGGTCTCATTCTTTGCGTGTTTTCGAAGCTTTCATTATGTTTACAGTGTGCAATATAACATGAGTTCATGTTTCGCGTGTAAAAAAACAGTATTTTTCACACAATTTACTTATCTGTATACCGCTGTTTCCCAAGGGGGTAATCTATAGCGCTCGGAAAGCGTTCCACCCCTAGGGGCTGCCATTGCTAACCAAGCCATCACCTGCTGTTAGCATCCCATTGACTCCCATTCATTTTTGAGTCACTTTGACAGTGAATAACTTTACATCTGAGACGTTTAAAGACTCCATTTGTCCATTGTTTATTTCTAAAGAAACACGACAATGTATAAAAGGCTCCATTACCTTGTATCTTACACTATCGCCCCGCAGAAGCTGTTTTTGTAAAATTAGGCTAACGATTGCGTCATAACCAACGCGACCCTGTCGCACAGTTGAGAAATTACCGTGTAGACCTGAGGAGACGCTCGCAGGCAATCTTTTACTGTCTATGAGACAGTCGGGGGGACGTGGAGACATGTCCTGGAGACTAGTCTGATAAAGTCAAGGGGGAAGAATGGGGAGAAGCCCATAGTGAGCCAAAAGCAACGGGAGAAAATATTTAAACAACGTGATTCAGCTTTCGCTTTCCACATCTACTAGAAGACTCACAGCTGTCAGACAGGAGGCTCACGTCACATCTACGTCGTCAAGCTCAGTCTGAGCCTGCGCAGTTCGCTCAGCCATCAGGAAGTGAGTGTCCCTAGGTTGACTTCATTATTTAGCCGTTGACGTCAATGGGGTCGCTGTGTCCATTTCTTTTACTGTCTATGCTGTTTCCTCTGTCCTAAAAACGGCCTGATGATTTCCTTGTTCTATGAAGTCCCTCCTTCAAAAATACGTAACGAGTTCTGATTAGGCCAGCGCTTCCCGCACTGTGATTGGACAGCAGCTTAGCACGTTGCCCGGAAAGGTCCCGCCTCTTATCATAACGTGTAGATACCATACGCGCCCTCAATGTTATTGCAAAAATGTCTATATTGCCTTTAGCCTAGAAATCTAGACGCACTAGCGGCAGCAAATTTAATATGTTAACAAACATCTTGATGTGGGTCTGGCTTGTCAGGCTATATTGCCTTATCAATTTGAGTCGGAATCAGACCCGGAGAATATCGAAGAGGATCGATTACAACCTGCTCAGTAAAGACTTTTGCTGGATGTTTCAGAATGGTAAGCTGTCTATTCAGTAGTTTAAACTGATCATTACAAACACCAACAATCGATGGTGTCTGAATGAATTACTACACATTTATATGCTAAGTTTTTCGGATTAGTTTCAATTACCATCGAACGTCAATTAACAAAGCTAACAGCGTTGCACTTTGTGTAATGAGTTACATAAACTGTTAAACGGACCAACTTAAATAATAAAATACACTTACCGGTTGTGCACCATAAACAACGCCTTCTCCAGACAAAGAGGGAACTGCGTCATCTTTTAAAGGGGGGGTGAAACACTCAGTTTCAGTCAATCTCATGTCAATCTTGAGTACCTATAGAGTAGTATTGCATCCTTCATATCTCCGAAAAGGCTTTAGTTTTTTATCATATTTATAAAAGAAATATAGGCTGTACCGAGTCTTTCCAGAAAAAACCGAGCGCCTGGAGGCGTATCGTGTGGGCGGAGCTAAAGAATGACAAGCACGCAAAGCGGTGACGTCCTCAAGCGTGGAGAAACCGGAGAAACCCATCTATCTCAGCTAATACAGATAATGATCCACAATCAAATCTGAGGGAGAAATAAATTGAACAGGAGAAACGGCAACATCAGGACGTCCGTCTCTGTGGTATGTAAGTTACTGTATTTAATGGCCTCTCCACATTTGTGTGTGTTTACTCGCAGTGTATGAGGACATGATTCGGTTTATGGACTATTGTATGCGACTAGACCTTAGAAGTAGCAAGCAAAACGGTTTTGCACGTCAGAATACTGTAACGTTATACAGAGAACAACAATGGAG
The DNA here is from genome assembly GCF_024679245.1 of Pseudorasbora parva. Taxonomy (NCBI): domain Eukaryota; kingdom Metazoa; phylum Chordata; class Actinopteri; order Cypriniformes; family Gobionidae; genus Pseudorasbora; species Pseudorasbora parva. Next base: position 33,037,888 of record NC_090178.1, on the reverse strand, counting down.
TAACCGTTAACAGTTAGCGCATTTGAATGACGAAGCACGCGATCGTGTCGTTTACTGATGTTTACTCATGCGTCTGTAGCCAAAAGCAGACATTTGAGGCAGTTTAAGTTAACTCACCGGCTGCTTCCAAAGCAGGACCGAAGCTTTAGCGCTGGGACTGCTCCGTCAAAAACACACTTCTTTGGTATGATTTGGTAAAGTCCTGACAGCAGTGGTGTGTAAATCCATTTTGAGACGCAACTGAAACGATGTTTTGAAGCTTCCCGTCATTTCTGCGTTCAAATCGGACGACTGGATCTACACCTGAGAGACTGTTTACAGCGTGCTCTAGTCACGCGCACGCGCGCGCGCACCCTACCGGGAGAAGAGCCCGTACAGCCCATACAAGGACCTTCCGCTCTTATTAACGTCAAGTAGACCCATACTCGAAAAAAACTCGCCGAAACTTGTGAGAAACCGGAAGGAGTATTTTTGACACAGAAATACTCCATCAAACATTAGTTTTTGAAACTTTGTCTATGTTTAGGATGGGAATCCAAGTCTTTAACAGTGTAAAAAGCTCAGTATGCATGAAACAGCATTTCACCCCCCCTTTAAGAATAATCTTTCTGTGAATCCGGCATTAAACTGATTGAGATTGAGGAAGCAGTCCTCAGCAAAATGTGCTGCACATAGTTTTAAATTGTGATTATAATTTTCCGGAACCGAGTTAACCATAAACTGTAGCCATTGATATCTATGTACAGCGTCCGTGGGAAGGCCAAACAAAGGTGATTCGGCTCCGGGATGAAAATAACAGCGTTTCAATGGCATGACGACAAACACACTCTACAAAAACAACGTTTCCTATTCTCGACCTGCGAGAGCAAAAGGACAACGCCCCCGAATTTGCGTGTTCTTGTGGGCGGAGGGTTCGTCAACAAACGCTTAGTTTCAGTCAATCTTGAGTACCTATAGAGTAGTACTGCATCCTTCATATCTCCGAAAAGTCTTTAGTTTTATCATATTTATAAAAGAAATATGGGCTGTACCGAGTCTTTCTGGAAAAACCGAGCGGCTGGAGGCGTATCGTGTGGGCGGAGCTAAAGAATGACGAGTGCGCAAAGCGGTGACGTCCTCAAGCGTGGAGAAACCCATGGCTATCTCAGCTAATACAGATAATCAAATCTGAGGCAGAAATAAATTGAACAGGATAAACGGCATCAGCAGGACGTCCGTCTCTGTGGTATGTACTGTATTTAGAGGCCTGTCAACATTTGTGTGTCTCAGTTTATGAGGACATGATTCGGTTTATGGACTATTGTATGCGACTAAACCTTAGCAGTAGCAAGCAAAACGGTTTTGCACGTCAGACTAGTGTAACGTTATACAGAACAACAATGGAGTAACCGTTAGCGCATTTGAATGACGAAGCACACGATCGTGTCGTTTACTGATGTTTACTCACGCGACAGCCAACAGCATAGACATTTGAAGCAGTTTTACTCACCGACTGCTTCCAAAGCAGGACCGAACCTTTATCGCTGGGACTGCTCCGTCAAAAACACACTTCTTTGGTATGATTTGGTAAAGTCCTGTGACAGCAGTGGCGTGTAAATCCACTTTGAGACGCGACTGAAACGATGTTGTGAAGCTTCCCGTCATTTCTGCGTTCAAATCGGTTCAAATGCAGCGCTGCCTTCCCAGAATGCTGTGCTGAAGCGCTGAAGTCGCTCTACGTCACCCATATAAAGTGGAGCGCGGCGCGCCACATTAGTGTTCACGGACAACTGGATCTGCACCTGAGAGACTGTTTACGGCGTGCATTTCCTCTCTCTCGCTCTAGTCGCGCGCGCGCGCACTCTACCGGGAGAAGAGCCCGTACGGCCCATACAAGGACCTTCCGATCTATTAACGTCTCAAGTCGAAAGAGAGTCAATAATTTCTGTTGCAACATCAAGTTCCTCTTGGCTATCTAATGCTGAGGAGATGGAACTGATGAGGAAGATTATCCACTTAAACTCCAGGACATTTTCTGGGAATTCCGCCTGTACTTATAATCACAACCGGAAAAAGCGGAAGTGTGCGCACCCGGCGACTGTGTCCCGTCCCGTCATAATAAAAGTCCCAGTACTCGCGAGCCGTGTGTTTGTATAATCGCTTCAGCGGCCGTGCTCAGCCCCACAACACTCGGTCCTGCTCTGCTTTACACTATAGTAACGTTAATAACTGCATCCATGAACATGATTTCTGCCCGAGTCCTATTTTCCACCGGCTGTGAGGCGAAGACCACATTTCCCAAGATACGGCGCTCACACTTGGCGTCATCAAACTACACTTTTGTTTTGAATAGGCGCCCTCCACGAAAAGTTGCATAGAGCACTTTTAAGTATTATTTTCTTATTTTTTATTACCCAAAAGTTTTTAATTCATACTAAAAGCCAGAGGGTGCCCTCGAGCAGAAAAACTACATTTGCCTCAGAGAAGTAATGATGTTTGTTTTCAGGAAATCCCTTATGTGAAGCTAACCATAACGCAGTGTAAAGAGAAGATAGAAACGCTTTGATTAACATGATGACAATAAATACGACTGCGGCAAAATATGGTGTATTTGAGTTCATCAAGCCGTCAATGGTATTTTCATAATAATAAAGTATATTATAATGCAGTGCTGATTGAGATAGACTTCATCACTGTATAGAATACTATAAAATAATGCATCGTCTGCCTCACTCTTAGATGAGAAGCCACATCAGCTCACAAACACTCGACAGATGATATGAAGTGAGTTAAACATGTTATTAAACGTTGTCTTTTGTTGAACAGGTTTATGAACGCTTCACTAGTTTGTAAAGATGTTTGACTCGTGTTGCTTTTTCAAACGCAAGTTATAAGCGACTCAAACTCGCAGTCTTTCAGACGGAGCAGTGTTTACTCCTGATCACAGAGCCGCTCTTAACTAACACACTGGGCATTTATTTATTTCAATAAAATCGCAGCCTTTAAGCTTTCATAATCACACACAAGCCAAATCGTTATTGCGGTTCGATTTCGATTAATCGTGCAGCCCTAATATGAGGTAATGAACTGAGATGTCATAGCTGCTGCAGAATTTCAATGGTATCAACATTTATTCCATGTGACATTATTAGATCTAAAGTATGATTACGGCAATGAGTCGGTCCTGATACGTGTTGTCTAACTCCAACAGAGTGTAGAATGTCTCTAAATGCCAATCCCAATGCGTCTTTTTCATTGTCTACATGGATTTTAAAATCACCAACAATTAGTACTTTATCTGCAGCCAGTACTAACTCTGATAGAAAACCAGTAAATTCTTTGATAAAGTCTGTATTGTGCACTGGTGGCCTGCATTCAATAGCCAACACAAATGTCAAACGGGATTTATCATTTACACTACACAACGTTACATAAAGCACCAAAACTTCAAAGGAATTATATTTGAAACTAGACTTCTGAGTTAACGCATATCACAATAATGAATATGCATGATAATGTTATTATAGGCACTACAAAACATCATAAATAATAATTTATTAACAATTATATATTTTTTTATAATGCACTCAAGAATACTTTGCCCATCAACCGTATAAATGCTCAACACCGCTGTATTCGAGATACCCCTCGCTGCAGACTGTAGCGTGCTGACGTCACGAATATACATCATGAATATTACGTATCGCATATCTTTAAAACGCATGCGCCATAACGTGGTGACAGCGCATGCGTGTACTATTTGCGTTATGAGGTGATGTCACGTGTTTTGATTTCTTGTTTGACGTCCCACGTCTTTAAAATGCACGAGAGGACTTCCGGTTTGAGCGATGTAGATAGAGGACGCACGTGGATGAGCCTCCCGACGACTTAAATTAAATATCAGTAACTGCAATCCATAACAGGCCAGACACGCACTACGGGGCTATAATAGAAGTAAGAAGGCAAAAATGCCTAGCTCTAAAACGAAAACCGATCAAGATCCAAAGAAAACTTCGATAAGCAGCAAGTTAGCAAAAATGGCGGCGGCCGCATCGGAAGTCAACGAGGAATTCTCTATGAGTACGCTCACTCTGGAGCTTGAAAAACAATGCGAATACCTCAAAGAGGACATGAGTGCGTTAATCAAGTCCTCCCTAGCACCAATCCAGCTTTCCATAGAATCGTTTCAAGAAACTGTGGATACGTTTGGAAAGCGTCTCACAAGCGTGGAAACAACAGCTGGGGAAAACTTCGAGGCCCTTGCTAAAGCGGAGACATCGCTGCGCTAAAAGCAACTAACGAAGCGTTGTTAGACCGCCTGGACGACCTGGAAAATCGCTCACGCAGGGCTAATCTTCGGATCATAAACGTTCCCGAGGATAGCGAAATCGGAAAGGACATGATCAAGTTCACCTCGGATCTGCTAAAAGATGTTATGGGAGACCAGGTGTTCGAGAAGCCACCAGAACTGGAGAGAGCACACCGCGCATTGGCGCCCAAACCCAGAGATGGCCGGCCTCCAAGACCCATTATCGTCTGCTTCCATCGATTCCAGGAGAAAGAACGAGCTTTGCGCTGGGCCAGGCAACACGAGCTGCATTACCAAGGGATGACGCTCAGATTTTATCCTGACCTAAGCGCGGCACTTTCTAAGAAGCGCGCCGCCTTCAAGAACATTAAAACTATGCTGTACCAGAAAGGGATCCGTTTCAGATTTCTCTATCCTGCCCGCCTGCGACTCACGCACGATGGGGAAACCTTCACGTTCGAGTCAGCATCCGAAGCCGAAAACTTTTTCAAACAACGGATCGACGTGAAAGCCGCCACCGAGTAATGAATCTTTCTTAACCTAGTTACTGGCTAAACGACTGATTTAAAGGGCTAGGATGGCTTCTTGCACGAGAGGAATACTTTCACTTTCGGTTCAGCACCTTAAGCCGAGAAACTTTTTCAAGCGCGACTACCGCTGCCTGGGAGTAACGTTATTCATCGCTAACTACAGGCTAAATGACTGATTTAAAGGTATGCACTGGTCTACTTTTGTCACAGTTTTTTCTTTTTTTATTATCTTTTTTCCTTATCATCATTTTCCTTTCCAATTCAGTTTTCTGCCTCTAATGTTATTGCTGATAGTCAGGGCCGTTATATCATGGTGTCTGGGAAACTATTTAACACCCAGGTCTTGTTGGTGAATGTGTATGGCCCCAACTGGGACGATAAGAATTTTGTACTTAAATTGATTGCAGCTTTACCCAGCTTTAATTCGCACTACCTGATTTTAGGGGGTGATCTAAACTGTGTAATGGACCCAAATTTGGACCGCTCCAACCCGAAACCACAGGTCCCTTCTAAAATGGCAAATGAAATGTCAGCATTTTTTAACCAGACTGGCTGCGTAGACCCCTGGCGTTTCAATAATCCCCATAAGAAGGTTTTTTCCTATTTCTCACATGTACACCATTGCTATTCGAGAATTGATTATTTCTTCATAGACAAAAACCTCCTCCCTTCAGTAAAGGGAGTTGAGTACTCCGCTATCGTAGAGTCTGATCATGCTCCCTTACTGTTAGATCTCTCCTTCCTATCTAACTTCTTAAACTACATATGGCGACTAAAATCATCACTGCTGTCAGACGAATCATTTTGCCAACATGTATCCTCTTCAATTGACAATTTTTTACAATTTAACTCAACAGAACAAGTCTCCCCCATCCTTCTTTGGGAGACATTAAAAGTAGTGCTTAGGGGGGACATTATATCTTATACAGCATTTATTAATAGAGAGCGAGAAAGGAAAAGACAACAGCTAATCGAGACAATTTCCAAAATTGATAGTCAGTACTCTTCTTCCCCTACGCCAGAACTTCTCAAAGAAAGGATTGATCTTCAGGACAAATATAATTTAATTTCATCAAGTCAAGCAGAACAGCTTATTCTTCGGTCACAGGGTTTTTTCTATGAACATGGTGACAAGGCTGGTCGACTCTTAGCCCATCAACTTAAAGCAAGGACATCAGCACAACATATCTCCCAAATTGCAGATGATATAGGAGACCTAACCGTGGATCCTCTCACTATCAATAACATTTTTATGAACTTTTATTCCAGCCTTTATAAATCAGAAACCCCTAAAGATCAATCTAAATTGGTAGAGTTTTTTGATCAAATAAATGTCCCCACTATCTCATTAGAATATAAAAAAGATTTGGATCAACCCCTACAGCTGCCAGAAATATCTGCAGCTATAGCAGCCTTGGAAAGTGGCAAGACCCCGGGACCCGACGGCTTCCCGATCGAATTTTACAAGAAGTTTTCTTCTAAATTAGCTCCACTACTGCTCAAAATGTTTGAACACTCTCTATCTCAAGGAGCTCTACCAAAGTCCCTTACTGAAGCACTGATTACACTGTTATTGAAGCCTGAGAAAGATCCTACACAATGTAGTTCATATCGACCAATCTCTTTGCTAAATGCAGATGTCAAAATCTTAGCAAAATTACTAGCTCTCCGATTAGAGTCTCCCTTAGTCAATATCATTTCAGCTAATCAGACCGGTTTCATAAAAGGTCGGCACATTTTCTCTAACATCCGTCGCCTCTTAAATGTTCTTTACACTCCTTCATCCCAGGACACCCCCGAAATTGTAGTATCGCTAGATGCCGAAAAGGCATTCGATCGGGTGGAATGGGACTACCTGTTCTTTGCTATGGATAGGTTTGGATTCGGCCCCAGATTTATAGAGTGGATCCGTCTCCTTTATACTTCTCCCGTCGCATCAGTGATTACTAATAAATGTAGATCCAAAAATTTTATCTTATCAAGGGGTACTCGACAGGGATGCCCTCTTAGCCCCCTTCTGTTTACAATCGCAATCGAACCACTATCTCTGATATTAAAATCCACACCTTCATTTCATGGCATAAACAGATGGGGTGTAGAACATAAGCTCTCATTATATGCGGATGACTTGCTGCTTTACATTTCAGATCCCCTATCATGTATAAATGATATTATCAAAATTATGCACAATTTTGGGACTTTCTCAGGCTACAAATTGAATATTACTAAAAGTGAATGCATGCCTGTTAACACACTTGCTATGCAAATACCTGATTCTGTGTTTCCCTTTCGCTTGGCAAGATCTGGGTTTAAATATCTAGGTATCAATATTGTACAGACATTTAAAGGACTATATGAAAATAACTTTACTCCTCTTTTGATTAAACTCAAATCTGATTTCCAAAAATGGAGGATCCTTCATCTAACCCTAGCTGGCAGGGTGAACTGTGTTAAAATGACAGTTCTTCCGAGATTCTTATATCTATTTCAGTGCCTTCCCATCTTTTTATCCAAAGCTTTTTTCAATAGATTAGATAAATCTATTTCCAGTTTTATATGGGATGGGAAAACTCCTAGGATTCGGAAAGAGTTCCTACAGGAAAATAGGAGTGATGGTGGGTTGGCTCTACCTAATTTTTTATATTATTATTGGGCGGCTCAAGTCCAAAAAATAGTCTACTGGATGCACTCATCAGGAACTAATGATTGGTGTGAAACAGAATCTAAATCCTGCACAGCAACCTCTTTACAAGCCCTAATAACATCTAGCCTACCTATTAAAATAGCACAATATACATTGAACCCGGTTGTTCATTCTACTCTTAAAATTTGGACTCAGTTACGCCAACACTTGCAGTTAAGACAAGCACTTCTGTCTCAAAGCCCAGTATGTAATAACCATAAATTCGTCGCTGCCAAACTTGACTCGGCCTTTAAGCAATGGCAAGATAAGGGCATTACTCAGTTTAGTGATCTCTATATTGATGGTATCTTTGCTAGTTTTAAGGACCTGTGTTCCAAGTTCAATCTTAATCAAGCTGACCTTTTTTGTTACTTTCAAATACGTCATTTTGTGAACGCCCAAAGCCCATCATTTCCATACATATCATCCAAATCTCCTGCAGACTCTCTGCTTGAAGTTCCCTTCCACCTACAAGGTTTTATCTCAAGAAAATATACAATTCTTTTGGCTTCGAAAAGTGTAGGAACGGACAAGATTAAAAGTGGCTGGGAGAAAGAGCTTGGGACAGTATTCTCTGAGGAATTCTGGAGAAGTGCCCTAAGTAGAGTGAACGGTAGCACCTCTTGTGCCCGATTGAATCTAATACAGTTTAAGGTTCTGCACCGCATTCACCTAAGCAGAACACGGATTGCTTCGTTCAATCCTTCTTTCGACAAGACCTGTATAAGATGTCACAATGGAGAAGCAGATCTGACTCATATGTTCTGGACATGCCCCCAACTTACTATCTACTGGTCAACCATATTCGACACACTTTCCAAAGTATGTGAAACACAACTGAAGCCATGTGCTGAATTTGCTATTTTTGGCGCTCCAGATGATGAAACAAGTCTGACCCAAAGACAACTAAACATTCTTGCCTTTGCATCCCTATTGGCTCGCAGACGGATTCTTTTGCATTGGAAATCTGTAAAGCCACCTAAAGCATCTCAGTGGCTTCAGGATTTGATGTTATACCTACACTTGGAAAATATTAAATATTCAATTAGAGGTTCTCATAAATTCTCTCATGTCTGGCAACCATTACTATCATATTTCTCATCCATAAATGTGCTTCCTGAGGAATAACGATATTTAAATGTAAACTGTAAACCTTTCTTTTTCATACATCTCTATTTGCTGATTTCATGGTGTTAGATGCTCGGTACCTGTGTAAATATGCAAGGTGTATGTAACTCAATGATGCACCACTGTTACACCTTTTGATTGTGGTATCCAACTATATATTTATTATTATTTTGATTTTATTTACTTTTTTTATTTGTACTATTACTTTTTTGTAATGTGTTTTTTTTGTTGTTGTTGTTTTTTTTGTTGTTGTTGTTGTATTTAACCATTTGTAACTGTTTAATCATTATGTAAGGCAATTTGTTTAGGGATGGTTGGGGAGGGTTAGGAAAAAATGTAAAAATACAGTTCCTGTACAAGTAACAGCTTTTGCCTTTGGAATAAAATATATTTACAAAAAAAAAATGCACGAGAAAACTTGAAATAATAGGTTAATAAAATGTTAAAAACGCTAAAGTAATAATAAAAAACAGCAAAACGGAGTACACATATCCTTGGTTTTGACCATGCCATCTGAGGTAAAACAATATAATTATAAGGAATTACAAAGTATACTCTGTAATGGCTGTGTATTTTATTTAAACTAAGTGTAGTTTAGATTACAACTCTTTATTGTCCACGCAGGTGGAAATTCATCTTCAGCCTCACAAAAATTATTCATTTGAATTCCCAATTCAATACAGCAAACACACGAAGAAACTTGCAAGAATTACATGCCCCATTCATTACAAACGTATAAACTAATTACACTAAGACCATAAATAAGTAATATCACTAAATAAATAACCACCCTTAGTAACATAATGTACATAGATTATTAATTGTATAAAATAATGGCAGATGGTATAAATGTATTATTTTCACATTATGTTGTAGCCTACATTGTTCTTCTTTATTTTTGTGTATTATATTTTTTTGGACAGTTTCTGTTGCTTTGACAATACGGCATGTAAAACATTTATGCCAATAAAGTAGTTTGATGTTAAACTGACTACATACAGTACATTTTCAGTGTCTATATCCCATATTATAACTCATAAGAGTGACAACTTTCTTTTATTTCAAAGCAAAGCAGACATCGCTTTTATCATTATAATTACAGAATTATGTACACATACAGATTATCATACACACATATTCAAACATTATCATTTTTTTATATCACATACACACAAAACAATCCATTCAAATCTACTCAGCCTGAAATTTCCCTCCATCATTAAAAAAACATTCAACCCGAGCAATAGCCCTCATCCTCCTTATCTGGATGAAATCACCGCAGGACTCGCCATCCGCCATCAGGAGCAGACCCGGGTGGGCAGTCCTTGAAGAGTGCAGAGCAAGCACAGTGTCAATGAGCAGGGCACCCCAAACTCTTGTTTGTGTTCTGTGGAAAATGCACACCAGTTCTTGACACCTAATTTAGATAAAATATAGAACAAACAATGTTGAATCATTTTGAAGAAAGGCATTAACATGGTACAGGGTCATACAGGACAATATTTTAAAATGCATTATTGGAAGAAGTTAGACAAAGATATGCTTGAGTGTTATTGGCTTTGTCTGTAAAGTACCTAAGAGACGTACCTTTATTAAGAATAAAAACAAGATAAAAAAAATTCTCAAGAGAAACTTTAGATTGAAAAAGCCTAGCCTGAAAGTTTGAAATAGTTTCAATAGCTATGAACCTTGAAGATTCATTAGTTCAAAGTAGTTTACAAACTGAAAGTTTACAGTCTATCAGAAACAAAAACATGATAAATAGATAGACACAGACAGACAAACAATATTATATATATATATATATATATATATATATATATATATATATATATATATATATATATATATATATATATATATATATATATATATATATATATATATATATATATTTGGCAAGACAGACATTACAGATAGACACATTACAGACTGGCATGACATGCAGATAGACAGACATTACAGACAGACACATTACAGACTGGAATGACATGCAGACAGACATACATTACAGACTGGCATGACATGCAGATAGACAGACAGACATTACAGACAGACACATTACAGACTGGAATGACATGCAGACAGACATACATTACAGACTGGCATGACATGCAGATAGACAGACAGACATTACAGACAGACACATTACAGACTGGAATGACATGCAGACAGACATACATTACAGACTGGCATGACATACAGACAGACATGCAGACAAACAGACAGACACATTACAGAATGGCATGACATGCAGGCAGGCAGACAGACAGATATTTGATTTGTTTTCAACATAAATTCTCATAATTTTATTAATTCTTTTGAGACTCCAATTTACATTTGCATTCCATGCAAATGCATCTCTGTTTAAAGATGTTTAAATAGCTATTTGGAAAAACAAGACAAAAATTAGGATTTTTATTTTATTTTATTTTTTGCAATGCATGCTACAATCAATGACATTAATTTAATTTAAGTCTTTCTGCTCTATTTTAAGACATCTTCAAAGCATTAATTTGTTTAGAGGCACACATGTTAAACATTAATAAATTAAACATTTGTGACGCTCTATATGGCATCCCTAACAATTAAAAGCTGTTAACACAAACACACAATTGTTAAAAACAACATAAATACACTGCTTATTGACTTACTGCCATGGAATCCATACCTTTCGAGCGAACGCTAACATCATCCACAGGTGATTGAAGTTGAAAATGAATGTACGCGCATGCGCGAATACACAAAAGTGACATCATAGGCGCGCATGCGTATTAAATACCGACGAAACGTCACTTTGCGCATGTGCGCTAACACATTCGTGACGCAATATTCGTGACGTCACCGCGCTACAGTCTGCAGCGAGGAGTATTTGAACGAGTGATGGAGACGCTGCTGAATGAAGTGCCGCTCAATAACAGCAGAGGGCGCTGAAGAATTGCAGAATGCAGCGCTTACCCCGGAAACCCCGCAAAACAAAAGCAACCGAGCTAGTGAAGTTTTTAAAACAGCCATTCATTTTTTGTAATCTCAATGTTGTTCATCACAGGACCAAATACTTAATACTTAAAGTCTTAATAGGCTTTTTATTTTCAAACTTAAACATTATGTTTTAATCTGGACTACAACATGCCCTAATTAGATTTTTTTTTTTGATTATTTGTTATTGTTTAGTAAAACTTTGAGACGTACGACTTCATTAGTTAACATGTTAATTCATTATTACCAAACTGACAATGAAAACTGGAGTTTTTTTGCAATTTGTGGAAAGAGAGCATGATTGCATACAGAAAGGCCATAAAAACGAAATAAATACATAAATAAAGCTTCAACTTCTGACGTTTACAAACAACTTTATGAACTTCTTTACTAGTAAGATTGATAATATTAGGAATAAAATTATAACCATGCAGCCGTCTACTATCAGTTCAGACAGAGCATTGTAGTGTCACTGAGAAAAAATTACACTCATTCACTGCTATAGGAGGAGAGGAATTGAATTAAACTTGTTAAATCATCAAAATCAACAACATGTATGCTTGACCCTATACCAACTAGGCTATTAAAAGAGATGCTTCCAAAGATCATAGATCCTCTGCTTAATATCATTAATTCATCCTTGACATTAGGATATGTACCAAAAACTTTTAAGTTGGCTATAATTAACTAGAAAAGGCTGTGTCTTCACAATTATGTTCCTTTTTAGAAAGAAATGGTATATGTGAGGATTTCCAGTCAGGATTTAGACCGTATCTGAGACGGCTCTCATCAGAGTTACAAATGATTTACTCCTATCATCTGATCGTGGTTGTATCTCTCTATTAGTGTTACTCGATCTTTGCGCTGTTTTCGATACTATCGATCACAATATTCTTTTGAATAGACTCAAAAATGATGTTGGCATTAGTGGAATTGAATTGGCATGGTTTAAATCATACTGTGGTGTGGCAAGCAACGGGGCGAGGGACCACGAGAGCCGGCCGGTGACGAGTGGTAATGAGTCCAAGCTGCGTGACACACCGGTCTCGTCTCGCGGCCAAGGGACGGGAGCATAAAAGGAGGAGCGAAGGCAGCGGTAGAAGAGAGAGGACCAGGCCTGGATTTATGTTGAGTTTTGTTGGTAAATGGAAATGGACTGCATTTATATAGCGCTTTTATCCAAAGCGCTTTACATTTTTGCCTCACATTCACCCATTCATACACCGACGGCGATGTCAGCCATGTAAGGCGCCATCTAGGGCTGGGCGATATGACGAAATATATCGTCTGGACGATAGAAAATGCCTATCGTTTTATATTAGGCTCTATCGCTTACGCCACGATAAGGCGTTTACAGCAGAATTTTACGTCAAGATGCACCTCACGCCACGGCATGCCCATGCACGCTGCAATACATAAACAAACATGGAGGAAGACGGTAGTAGACGCGGTTCAGACCAGGGTAATTCTCAGAGTAATTATGCAGGAGTGGTGGCATAAGCGCGCAAAACAAACTTCAGACACAGACGCTGCAACAGGCTTTTACGCGTGGCACACCATATAGCCATATTGAAATATTTTAATGGCAGGTGTAGGGATGGCGAAAACTAAACATTTTCTTGACCGACCACCGAGCCTCATTAGCCGGTTGAAACCGGTTAACCGATTAGTTTAAAATATGCTGCACTATTTGAAATAACAGCCGCGAGCCGCGCTCCCTCTCTCTCTGTGTCTCTCTCTCTCTCTCACACACACACACACACGCACAAGCACACACACACACGCCTGCCTTCCACTCACGTCACTTTTTTAAATCCCCCACAGCGCGAAACACGAGTCCCGCAAACGCGCCGCCGAGGAGCTTGTTTGTAATCGGAGGACAATCAATGGCTCCTTAGTTTCGAAATGGTTTGGGTACAAGGTGATCGCGTTGAAAATAAAGGCATTTGTCTAGCGTTATGAGCTCATTTGAAACATTGCCGCAGCTCATTTAAGAAAATGACAGCTCCGAAGAGACGCCGCTTTTGTTCGAGGTAGAGCTAACAATAAAGAAAGACGATCAACATCAACGATCATGTGTTACCACTGAAATGTAGATGTAAAATATTTCCAAATGTAAGTTCATCTTAAGCTAAATGCACGCGTCATACTGTCGTCTGCCCTGACTCTAACCTCGAGTGTTTTAGCCTATTTACTTTTTGCAAACCTTGTGAGCACGCAAACCCAAACGCTGTGACCTCGCGCCAAATGTTTTTATTGGTTAAGTACAAACAGGCGAGTTATGAAAAAATGAGTGCGAGGGATATGTTCACTTCACACAAAAAGATTTTGGAATGAGATGGCTAACATTCCTAGGCAGGTGTTAACTTTACCAACTGTCTTGCTTGAATAAAAGGTTCTAAATAAAATAAAAATGTAGTCCATACTACCTTTATTTGTTTTTTTATATTATTTCAAACTGCATTTCCACATTGCAATTTTGTATAGACTATTCATAAACTGAATTAACAGAAAAATTGCTATATCGTTATGTATATCGTTATCGGGATATTAAATGAGCTATATCGGGATATGAAATTTTGGCCATATCGCCCAGCCCTAGCGCCATCCAGCTCGTCGGGAGCAGCTGGGGTTAGGTGTCTTGCTCAAGGACACCTCGACACTTGGTCAGGTGGAACCGGGGATCGAACCACCAACCTTTCGGTTTGTAGACAACCTACATGAACCACTGAGCCACTGCCGCCAGTTACTTGTTATCTTTGGGTGGGTAGTCGGCCGTGAGGGGCTGCCCGTGGTTTATTTTGGTTTTGCTTATTTAATTAAAGTTGTTACACGTTCGCCAGTTCCCGCCTCCTTCCTTCCAATCTATGAACTGCGTTACATTGGTGCCAAAACCTGGGAGGAAGGAGGGACGCGCTGTCGGAGAGCCCTCGCTGCTGAGGGGATCACGGTGCTGAGGAGTTCGGGCAGCACGGATGATGAAAGACCGCGAGTGGCTGCCTGAGGCGGTGGTGCTGGAGCGAGTGAAGACCGGTGGGACGAAGAGCTCGCTGCCGTGCCCCTGGGTCGAGGTGGGTTGGCGGCCTTCCTGGAGGGAGCGGAGGAGTTGCTGGCGTTCGCCGTGGGCAGGAGCCTCCGCCGTAACGGGGAGGAGCAGGGAGCACGAAGCTCGCTGCCGACTGCCCTCAATCGGAGGAGCCACCGCCGGCCGCCAGGGAGCGGAGGAGGATCGGGCCTCCACCGGGTGTCCAGCAACATCGCATAGAGCTTCTTGACTGGTGAGGACAGAGCGGCAGATTTTTTTTTCTCTTTCTTTCTTTTTCCCTCTCTCCTTCTGTAGCTCCGTGCTCCCATCTCCATTTCTCTCGCCTCTCTGTCCTTACCCCCAGGTGCCACGGCCGCCGTGATCCACCTTTTGTTATGTTTGGGTGGGCAGTCGGCCGTGAGGGGCAGCCCACGGTTTACTTTCATTTTGTTTATTTAATAAAAGTTGTTACACGTTCGCCGGTTCCCGCCTCCTTCCTTCCAATCTACGAACTGCGTTACACATACTTATCTGACTGTTATCAGTTTGTAGCAGTGAAGAGATATCACACCGATCACAAGTTCAGTATGGAGTACTTACAGGCCAATCTCGAATCTACCGTTTCTATCAAAAATACTAGAAAAGGCCGGGTTTTCACAATTATGTTCTTTTTTAGAAAGAAATGGTATATGTGAGGATTTCCAGTCAGGATTTAGACCGTATCATAGCACTGAGACTGCTCTAATTAGAGTTACAAATGATTTACTCTTATCATCTGATCGTGGTTGTATCTTTCTATTAGTGTTACTCGATCTTAGCGCTGCATTTGATACTATCGATCACAATATTCTTCTGAATAGAATCGAAAATTATGTTGGCGTTAGTGGAACTGCTTTGGCATGGTTTAAATCGTACTTATCTGACCGTTATCAGTTTGTAGCAGTAAATGAAGAGATGTCACACCGATCACAAGTTCAGTATGGGGTACCGCAAGGCTCAGTGTTAGGACCGTTGCTTTTCACCCTGTATATGCTACCACTGGGAGATATCATTAGGAAGCATGGCGTTAGTTTTCATTGTTATGCTGACGATACTCAGCTCTATATTTCTTCACGCCTGGATGAAATTTACCAATTCACAAGATTAACGGAATGCATAGCTGACATAAAAAATTGGATGAATAGTAATTTCCTGCAACTGAATTCAGATAAAACTGAATTTTTAATTATTGGACAGAAAAGCTCCACAAGTAGTAACCTAGAATACTGTCTAACACTTGATGACTACTCTGTCAAGCCCTGGTTGTCAGTGAGGAACCTGGGTGTGCTCTTTGATAGCAATCTTTCATTTGAAAGCCACGTTTCACTAAATGGTTTAGCTCCCCAGTACTTAAGCGAGCTCTTAACACATTATACTCCATCACATCTACTGCGGTCTCAAAACTCTGGCCAATTGATAATACCTAGAATATTTAAATCAACTGCAGGCGGTCGATCCTTTTCCTATTTAGCACCTAAACTCTAGAATAGTCTTCCCAGCATTATTCGGGAAGCAGACATTCCCAGCATTGTTCGGGAAGCAGACACAGTCAGTTTAAATCAAGACTAAAATCGCATCTCTTTACTATGGCATACACATAGAACAATTTTAACTTTCATTATTCAAATCAATTGACTGAATTTTAGGCTGCATTAACTAGGTCAGCCGGAACCGGGAACACTTCCAATACCACCTGATGTACACGTTACATCATAAAAAGAGAGGCATCTACGCTAATTTTAGTCTCTCTGTTTATCCGGAGGTTTATCCCGGATCCAGGCTGTGTCCGGATTGGATGGTGGACCTGCACCTGGACATGACCAACACATCCTGGAGTATCTGCTGAGATCGTGTCCATTAGTGTGTCCTCTGAATTTCCCTTACCGGCACGTCACCCTAAATGAACCCATCTCTTGATACCCATCCAATCTAATATGATTTCTGACCTGTAATGTTGCCAGAATAATAATCATACACGTGTGTTAATAGGCCAGAGGAGAACTGGCACCCCGACTGTGTCTGGTTTCTCCCAAGGTTGACATCAATGTACCCTACATGTGTAGCCTATGTCAAAATGAAAAGTTTTAAATGGTTTTAACTTCAAGTTTTTTTTTTTTTTTATATAAATCACAACTTATGCGTCAGAAGTGGCTTACGCCTCTTTCAAGGCCTGTTTTGTGCACAGGCTATGCAACGGTTATAAATGAGACCCCAGACCAGGCCACCTTTTTCCATTGCTCTGTGGTCCAGTTCTGATGCTCACGTGCCCAAGAGCTGCAGTTTTGGAGATGCTCTGACCAGTCATCTTGCCATCACTATTTGGCCCTTGTCAAACTCGCTCAAATCCTTATCTTGTCCATTTTTCCTGCTTGTAACAAATCAACTCTAAGGACAAACTGTTCACTTGCTGCATAATAAATACCACCCACTAACAAGCCATGATGAAGAGAGAACCAGTTTTAATCACTTCACCAGTCATAATGTTATGCCTGATCGGTAGGGATGTTACGTCTGACACACCGATGCTCCGAAGCTTGCTTCAACTGAACGGTTCTTGCAATGAACCACTGCTTCGGAGCTTGTATCATTACATCACTAGTCAAGTGAAAATGACTTCTGAAGCACATAATACTGCCCTGCTTTAAAAAATAAAATAAAATTTGTAAAAATATTTATTCCATGACTAAAAACGCCAACCTTCAGCTCATACAATATAAAACTCTTCATAGAACACACTACACTGGGGAAAGGCTGGCTAAAATGGGATTCACATCAGAAATTTGCTCACACTGCTCTCAAAACTGTCCGGACACCTATATCCATGCCACATGGCACTGCCCACCCATTAAACACTTTTGGAAAGAAGTCACTGAATCCCTATCCCGCCTCATGGGCTGCCACATCCCATTATCCCCCCTACTCTGTCTACTAGGTGATCTATCAACTCTCAATCAGGAAATAACAAACAAACAGATGCTCCTTGTAGCCTTAGCCATTGCCAAGAAAACTATCTTCTTGAACTGGAAATCCCGAAACATTATTCACATAACGCATTGGAAAAACTTGCTCATAGACTACATTTCCCTAGAACATTCTTCACCTCTTCACAACTGTATTTCAGAACCACAACACCCCAGATCAGACCTCATTCAACTATTACAAATCTGACAGCACACTCATCTTGACTAATTATGTATTAATTTATTATTATACATATTTATACAAGGTTTACCTAATATTGTATTTTCATTATTTTAATTATTATTGACATTATTGTTATTAATATTTTCAATATCATAGAAACATTAAGCAGTAATAGAATGATGGCGATGTGATGATATTTTGCTTGATATAAGGACGGTATTGATATAATGTTTATCTTTAAAGATTAAAATAAATAAATAAGTGAAGAGATAGTAATGGTAATAATAATAATATAAACACCTAAAATATAAAAATATAACTAAATCAAATCAAGACTTAACATATATTACACATGATTTTAATGCACCAAAAAAAAAAACAGATTTTAATGCACCACACCCTTCTTTTAATGCACCATCTCAGCTTAGGCATA
The DNA here is from genome assembly GCF_024679245.1 of Pseudorasbora parva. Taxonomy (NCBI): domain Eukaryota; kingdom Metazoa; phylum Chordata; class Actinopteri; order Cypriniformes; family Gobionidae; genus Pseudorasbora; species Pseudorasbora parva. The sequence goes on along the minus strand of NC_090178.1, from coordinate 33,019,639 downwards.
CATACAAATAGTAAAGGAGGGGGGGAGAGAGAGAAGAAAAAAGAGGAAGAAAGAGGAAAAAAAAGGGGAAAAAAAACTGCACACTGACACAGAAACTAAGAGAGGTGTGGTATGTGTCATTATTTCATTGTTACTGTTGTTATTGACGTTTTTATATTATTATTATTATTATTATTGATACTACTATTTGCAATTGTACTGTCAGTACAAAATATTATCATCATCGCCATATCTAGTATTATTATTATTATTAGTATTATTATTATGGATTACAATTTTTTTTTCTCTGTCAACATAATTATCATTATCACTCTTTTTGTATACCACTACTGTTATTATTATCATTATTATTAATGTTATATATTATTGATATTACTATTGCCGTCAGCACAACTGATCACCATCTTTAGCATCATTATTGTTATATATAAATATTGACAATTGTTTAAAATTATCATCATTATTAATATACATGCTATTACTATTTAAATATTTCTATTATTATTTGTCAGTTCTGCTTATATTTGTTTTATTGCTGTTACTATTACTGCTGTTTTATTATTATTATTATTATTATTATTTATTTTTTATTTTTTTATTTTTTTTATTTACCACTACTGTTATTATTATCATTATTATTATTAATATTATCTATTATTGCTATTACTATTGCACAACTGATCACCATCTTTAGCATCATTATTTTTATATATAAATATTGACTTTTATATATGTATGTGTATGTATATATATATATATATATATATATATATATATATATATATATATATATATATATATATATATATATATATATATATATATATATATAATATGCAGTATTGTTCAAAATAATAGCAGTACAATGTGACTAACCAGACTAATCAAGGTTTTTCGTATATTTTTTATTGCTACGTGGCAAACAAGTTACCAGTAGGTTCAGTAGATTCTCAGAAAACAAATGAGACCCAGCATTCATGATATGCACGCTCTTAAGGCTGTGCAATTGGGCAATTAGTTGAATTAGTTGAAAGGGGTGTGTTCAAAAAAATAGCAGTGTGGCATTCAATCACTGAGGTCATCAATTTTGTGAAGAAACAGGTGTGAATCAGGTGGCCCCTATTTAAGGATGAAGCCAACACTTGTTGAACATGCATTTGAAAGCTGAGGAAAATGGGTCGTTCAAGACATTGTTCAGAAGAACAGCGTACTTTGATTAAAAAGTTGATTAGAGAGGGGAAAACCTATAAAGAGGTGCAAAAAATGATAGGCTGTTCAGCTAAAATGATCTCCAATGCCTTAAAATGGAGAGCAAAACCAGAGAGACGTGGAAGAAAACGGAAGACAACCATCAAAATGGATAGAAGAATAACCAGAATGGCAAAGGCTCAGCCAATGATCACCTCCAGGATGATCAAAGACAGTCTGGAGTTACCTGTAAGTACTGTGACAGTTAGAAGACGTCTGTGTGAAGCTAATCTATTTTCAAGAATCCCCCGCAAAGTCCCTCTGTTAAAAAAAAGGCATGTGCAGAAGAGGTTACAATTTGCCAAAGAACACATCAACTGGCCTAAAGAGAAATGGAGGAACATTTTGTGGACTGATGAGAGTAAAATTGTTCTTTTTGGGTCCAAGGGCCACAGGCAGTTTGTGAGACGACCCCCAAACTCTGAATTCAAGCCACAGTACACAGTGAAGACAGTGAAGCATGGAGGTGCAAGCATCATGATATGGGCATGTTTCTCCTACTATGGTGTTGGGCCTATTTATCGCATACCAGGGATCATGGATCAGTTTGCATATGTTAAAATACTTGAAGAGGTCATGTTGCCCTATGCTGAAGAGGACATGCCCTTGAAACGGTTGTTTCAACAAGACAATGACCCAAAACACACTAGTAAACGGGCAAAGTCTTGGTTCCAAACCAACAAAATTAATGTTATGGAGTGGCCAGCCCAATCTCCAGACCTTAATCCAATTGAGAACTTGTGGGGTGATATCAAAAATGCTGTTTCTGAAGCCAAACCAAGAAATGTGAATGAATTGTGGAATGTTGTTAAAGAATCATGGAGTGGAATAACAGCTGAGAGGTGCCACAAGTTGGTTGACTCCATGCCACACAGATGTCAAGCAGTTTTAAAAAACTGTGGTCATACAACTAAATATTAGTTTAGTGATTCACAGGATTGCTAAATCCCAGAAAAAAAAAATGTTTGTACAAAATAGTTTTGAGTTTGTCAGTCAAAGGTAGACACTGCTATTTTTTTGAACACACCCCTTTCAACTAATTGCCCAATTGCACAGCCTTAAGAGCGTGCATATCATGAATGCTGGGTCTCATTTGTTTTCTGAGAATCTACTGAACCTACTGGTAACTTGTTTGCCACGTAGCAATAAAAAATATACTAAAAACCTTGATTATTCTGGTTAGTCACATTGTACTGCTATTATTTTGAACAAGACTGTGTATATATATATATATATATATATATATATATATATATATATATATATATATATATATATATATATATATATATATATATATATACACATGCTATTTCTTTAAATACTTCTACTATTATTTGTCAGTTCTGCTTATTTTTGTTTTATTGCTGTTACTATTATTATTACTTTGTGTGTGTGTGTGTGTGTTCTGTGTTTACTCTGTTGTGTTGTGTTCTGTGTTTACTCTGTTGTGTTGTGTTCTGTGTTTACTCTGTTGTGTTGTGTTCTGTGTTTACTCTGTTGTAAGTTTTGCACTTCTAATTAAAAAAAAAAAAAAAAGGAATAGCTAAGAAAAAAATAAAAAATAAATAAAATAAAAACTAGAAACCATTCAGAAATTCTATTGGATTTAATGGTTTTCATGCAGAAATTGTATCAATCAATCAATCAATCAATCAATCAATCAATCAATCAATCAATCATACACCTTTATTTATATAGCGCTTTTACAATGACGATTGTTTCAAAGCAGCTTCAGTGTTAAACAGGACAATATTGCAACAAAATTTGATTTGGCTGTACAGTCATACTGGAGTAAACAGTGATGTTATCAGCTTATTTTAATTTATCATATAGCGACAATGTTGGCAGATCAGTATTATAGTTTATGGAATTAAATAAGACCTAATAATTAATTTTATTTGTATATTTAGTTGAATAACTTGGATCATAATTTTAGTGTCCCCAACTGAGCAAGCCACTATTTATTATTAGTTGTAATGGGAATTATAGTGGTCTCTGTGGGTCTCTAGCTGATAGCTATGTGTTGGGTTCTACTACTGGGATTGGGTGAGAGCATTACATCCGGAATATGTCCCAAACACGACAAAAAACAAAAACAAAAAATAACAATGTAGTGGTTTAAATGGAAAAAGCCAACGGTGCCTATTGGTATTTTAATTCAAACCATTAGCGTTTCTGCGATGGTTTCCAACTTTTGTAAGCTGGTCTGATCTGTCCTTGTCTAAAGAAATCATTTTTCTAAACTTACAGATAATATGAATAAAAAAAGATATAAGGTAAATTAACAATATCATAAATTGCATAACATATTCAGACCATACATATTACAGACAAGCCATTGAACCACAGCACCATATGAAAATTCCAGCGCAGCAAAGACAAAAACAAAGAAAAAATGTCTGCCCTAATGAATCCACCCTTCTTAAAGGCCACTAATTGGAGTCACAAAAGGCTGCAGCTGTCAACAGTGGGTGGAGCTTCAGTGACAACAGTTTCATTGGGAGTTTTTTAACATTATATATTACATCAATTGTTTAATTTGGCAGCAAACACTGCGGGTGCAGTATTGCCCTTGTTGGTCAAGCTGCCCAGTCTAAATATCTCAACTTAATGATCAATAGCCATCTAACTTTAATACACAATTTGAATTAGTCTTTGCACTATGTTACAGAACGATATGTAGGCATTTTTACAATCTCCATGGTTACACAGCAGGTCACAGGGGAAATGGAGACAGGATGTGGTTTCAGAGGTGAGGAAATAATTTCTTTGCCTCGGCAGCTAAGTGCAACATTCTCTCTACTATAATAAAAAAAAGTCTTTAACTTTTTCCACAACATAGCAGTGAACATTTAAGAGCCTTATTGGCTAATTTTCCACCTGAAAAATCAATAAATACAAAACTAGTAATAAGGAGAGCTATTAAATAATTTCCTCATGCAAAAAAAAGCATGTATATGAGACATGCATTCATTTGTGTGTGTGTGTGTGTGTGTGTGTGTGTACAAGTTTTGGGGACTTCAACCTAAATGCACACAGACTCATGGGGACTCGTGTCACTGCGAGGATCTTAATTGAGGCCCCCATGGGTTCAAAAGCGTATAAATCATACATAATGAGTTATTTTGAAAATGTAAAAATGCAGAAAGTTTCCTGTGATGGGTAGGTTTAGGGGCAGGGGCAGTGTAGGGCGATAGAATATATGGTTTGTACAGCATAAAAACCTTTATGTCTATGGTGAGTGTGTGTGTGTGTGTGTGTGTGTGTGTGTGTGTGTGTGTGTGTGTGTGTGTGTGTGTGTGTGTGTGTATGTGTGTGTGTGTGTGTGTGTGTGTGTGTGTGTGTGTGTGTGTGTGTGTGTGTGTGTGTGTGTGTTTGTGTGTCTGCAGTGGTATGAGAATGTGCCAATACTTAAAGGGATAATTCACTCATAAATGAGAATCATTGACTCATTCTTAGGTCATTATAAACTCATAACGTTCTTTCTTAACACAAAAGAAGACATTTTGTATGTACTCCTCTTTGCATACATTGACAATGAATGGTGACTGAAGATGTCAAGCCTTAAGAGGGACAAAAAAGAACCATAACTTATGATAAAAGCGTTCCAAATGACTGGTTTTCTGAAGCCATTGTGACTCTCATTAAGAGTAGAAATGCACATCATACAGTTAAACGTGTGGGGAAAAAAGTTGACAAAAAAGAGCTTACACCCCTCTTGCAGAATCAGCAAAATGTTAATTATTTTAACAAAATAAGAGTGATACAAAATGCAAACAAAATACAATAACATATAAAATGCATGTTATTTTTTATTTAGTATTCTCCTACATATTTTTGTTTGATACATCCAGTACCTCCAAGTCGCGGTGCATTAATGAAATGCTGCCGAATTAAAGTATACAGAGAGGAGGCCTGTTGCTGGAGAATTTGTATCTACCATCTATAATTTTCATGTATATCCTGACAAATAATTACCTGCACATTTGAAGCATTGTAAAATGAAAAATGAAACCCAGAATCTGTATGGTACCATAACAAAGACAAACTGTTGATATTCTGAAATTCTGGAGGGAACGCCGCACAGCGTGGCATGGGAACGTATCGACATGTGACATTAATCGACCTATATTCTTTAAAGGGGGGGTGAAACACTCAGTTTCAGTCAATCTCATGTCAATCTTGTGTACCTATAGAGTAGTATTTCATCCTTCATATCTCCGAAAAGTCTTTAGTTTTATTATATTTATAAAAGAAATATGGGCTGTACCGAGTCTTTCCGGAAAAAAACGAGCGCCTGGAGGCGTATCGTGTGGGCGGAGCTAAAGAATGACGAATGCGCAAAGCGGTGACGTCCTCAAGCGTGGAGAAACCCTTGCTATCGATCTCAGCTAATAGATATGATCCAGAATCTAATTCGGAGGCTGAAATAGAAACAGCAACAGCAGGACGTCCGTCTCTGTGGTATGTACTGTATACAGAGGCCTGTCAACATGACATGATTCGGTTTATGGACTATTGTATGCGACCAAACCTTAGTAGCAAGCAAAACGGTTTTGCACATCAGACTAGTGTAACGTTATACAGAGAACAGCAATGAAGTCCGTTAGCACATTTAAATGACGAAGCACGCGATCATGTCGTTGACTGATGTTTACATACGCGACGATACAACAGCACAGACATTTGAAGCAGTTTTACTCAACGGCTGCTTCCAAAGCAGGACCGAACCTTTATCTCTGGGACCGCTCCGTCAAAAACACACTTCTTGGAGTGTGGAGATCCACTTTGCAATGCGACTGAAGCATTTCTGCGTTCAAATCGGTTCAAATGCAGCGCTGCCTTCCCGGAATGCTGTGCTGAAGCGTTGAAGTCGCTTAATGTCAAAGTGGAGGAATGAAGTGGAGCGCGGCGCGGACTATAACCGACATTAGTGCTCACGGACGACTGGATCTGCAGCTGAGAGTGTTTACGGCCGTGCATTTCCTCTCTCGCTCTAGTGACGCGCGCACACCCTACCGGGAGAAGAGCCCGTACGGCCCATACAAGGACCTTCCGATCTATTAACGTCAAGTAGACCCATACTCAAAATAAAACTCTACCGAAACTTGTAAGAAACCGGAAGGAGTATTTTTAACACAGAAATACTCCATCAAACGTCCAACATTAGTTTTTGAAACTTTGTCTATGTTTAGGATGGGAATCCAAGTCTTTAACAGTGTAAAAAGCTCAGTATGCATGAAACAGCATTTCACCCCCCCTTTAACATGTAAAATGGGAACATGAAAGGAATATTCTAAAACCAACTCATATTATGTAATCACTTTATTTAGAATATTGTCTTATTCAGAATAAGGTCAATAATTAGGTTACTGCTGCCCATGTAAATGCAATCCTTTTTGTGTTTTGCATGCTGAATATGGAAGTCTGTGTGTGACTCAAGCATGGTCAATTGCAAAATACAAATTTTAAAAGATCATTGTTTGACATGAAAATAGTCTAGTTAAGGACTTATTTAGAAGTCAGGTCACCTTAAAGGACAACTCCGGCAAATTTTTAAGTTTATCTTGATCGTTATATCTTTGTGTCTACAGTCTATAGAAAAAAACCCGAACCGGATTGGTGCTTGCAACGCAGAGTTATTACAGTTAATGCCAAGAGCCCCCCTCAGCTAAAACGGCAGCTTTGGGGGCATGCACGTAACGGGTGTCTTTGTGCCTCTTAACAGACACAAAATGCAATTAAAATGTCTGTCCAACATGAACAGGTCCCTTACATGACAACGAGATGCGTTTAGCCACTTAGCCATTGTTTAAATTCACCTGTATTAGGCGGCTAGCTGTGTCTCGCGCTGAAGTCCTGCAGTAGATGGAAAAACGGTCCAGTGGGGAAGAGCATTGTGTGTATGAAGAGGCTCTGCTCATCGGCTCGACAGTTCTCAGTATTGAACGTGTCCGAGAGAAACAGTTTTCGATTCTGTACTGCTGATCCTGAGGAGAGGACCGCTGCTCGTTCAGTTACTCGCGCATGCTCGGTATTAGCGGCTCGTGAGTTCATCAGAGGCACAAAGACACCCGTTACGTGCATGCCCCCAAAGCTGCCGTTTTAGCTGAGTAGGGGCTCTGGGCATTAACTGTAATAACTCCGTGTTGCAAGCACCAATCCGGTTCGTTTTTTTCTTCTATAGACTGTACTCACAAAGCTATAACGATCCAGATGAACTTAAAAATTCGCCGGAGTTGTCCTTTAAGCAACCTTACTCCCTTCCTTTGAAACCAAATAACTGTGATTTCTTGTTGAATCACTGCATTAATGGGAAGAGAATTACAAAAATATAAATGACGTTCCAAGTGTCCAACCAAAGGGAACACTAATCAAAATAATGTTTCAACATAATAGTTCAAACTATTATTATTATTTTTTGGGGGGGGGGAAATCAACATCAATATATGAAGTGAGCTTATGTGCTGTTCTCTCAAAATCTTCAGTTGTATTGACAATTATGATGACTTTGGGAAATATGTGAATGCAACTAGAGAAATATAACTACAGAAGTGGGGGAAATAATTGAAATGCCTTTTAAGAATTGCTCAATGTGAAGAGGGTTAAAGAACATCTGTGGGTTTTTACAGTGTATGTATGTATTAAAAGTAGGCTATATGATAAAGTGTGTTCTGTTTTATTGTTACAGTCTAATTAGTAAATAAATGCTGACTAATATTAACATGTACTTACTATAGGGTTATGGTTGGTTGGGGTTAGTTGCATGTAATATGCATAATGTACTGTTATTACTAGTGCATCTAACAAGGACACTGTGAAATAAAAGTTTTACACAACATAGCAATGCTTGCTTTAATACTTTCACTATGAAAGTTTAGCACATTTTGTGTCTAGTAAGTGGCACCATCACTGTGTATTAAAGACTGTGCCTTTCTCAGTGCTGTAAGTACTTTCAGTTTCATCCCGCCGCTCGAATTCCTTCATGAGAACTGGCACGCGAGGAGGAGCGGACTTGTGACGCATGACATTTCCAGTAAACGACTGCCCTTTCTAATCCGAAGAAATGGACGGTAGCGATAACCTACTGTACCAATCTCACGTTTTTTAAAATAGCTTTTTATGGTTTTTGCTACGTTGAGGATGATAAAAAAAAGTTGTGGCCAGGTCGGGAGGATAATAAAAGAAATCGCTGGATCGCCATGAGTAGAGGTAAGTTATGGGTCACGCGCTGTTCTCAGTAAAATCCCAGCACGGAACTAACTTAACGTAACTTATATGGCTTATCTTTAATATGGCACTTTCAACAAATGTGAGCGTCGAGACTGTACGGGACCTAGGGGTAAAACGAGGGGGGAAGTTTAGTGTTTAGTAGTCTACATGTCTATGTGGCGTCTACAAAATCTATATTTGATATGTGGTTATATCTGATTGTCAGTTTCTCAGCGTGGCATGATTTCGCAACAGGTTACTCGGCTTGCATGAAGTTGATATACAAGGAAATCGGAGTTCATGAAAACTGTTGATTTTTCTTGAATTATAATGTTTTAAAAATAACAAATTGGAAATGATTAACTCTTACCTGCACTCCCCACCCCCCTTGGCATGATTTCGCAACAGGTTACTCGGCTTGCATGAAGTTGATATACAAGGAAATCGGAGTTCATGAAAACTGTTGATTTTTCTTGAATTATAATGTTTTAAAAATAACAAATTGGAAATGATTAACTCTTACCTGCACTCCCCACCCCCCTTGGCATGATTTCGCAACAGGTTACTCGGCTTGCATGAAGTTGATATACAAGGAAATCGGAGTTCATGAAAACTGTTGATTTTTCTTGAATTATAATGTTGTAAAAATAACAAATTGGAAATGATTAACTCTTACCTGCACTCCCCACCCCCCTCTCCTATCACAGACCAGTCCACCGCCCTGTCCGGATAGTGTGTTTGGTGAAGTAAGGACAGCTTTAGCGCCCTCTACAGCGGCCATGAGGACATGTCAGCTGTGCGTTTATGTATTGCTGGTAAGACAGAATTTGTTTACTCTGTAAACCGTCATTTTCAAAAGTGCCCAGTTTATCGCTTAAAATAACTCTGTAAAAAGTTGTATTGGTATGTTTTCTATTATAGTTTACTATCATAATATAAAAATTTTGATTTGTTAAATATTTGGTTACTACTTAGAATGGAGACAGCCAGGTGCCGTAATTTATTTTTAATATTAATGTATAAACCTTTCAAGACATACATGAGATTTTTAAGTGATGATATTTGCTTTTGTAGAAGCCATGACGTCATTTAATTAAAGAAAAAAAGAACTGAAACAGAACTACCTCACCCATAATTCTGAAGAAATATCCACCAATCAGAGAAGTTACTTTGAAAAAAATGTAAAAAATAAATAAAAGAAATTGTACATATAATCAATTCCTCCAAAAAATGTATGAGACTGTTTCATTAACGAGACACCTAAATGTTGAGACTTTTTTTTTTTTTTTTTGCACAAAAATTGGATTCAAATGAAAAATATAATTTTGAATAACTGGACACTTTCCAAATTAAATGTGACAAGGCCATGCAACAAACATGAGTGTAATACCAAAGTAGTATAATAATATATTAATAATTTATTATGAAGTAATATATTAATAATTTATTATGAAGTTAGTATGTAGTCCTACTGTTAATGTTAAAATTTGTAGGCAGAAGACTGTCCAAACAATGAGTCAAGCAAAGTACATTTAATCGTGGGATACTGTGTTCACTCTGCACATAATATTAACTATGTCAAGCATAGCCAGTCATGTTCCCACACATTTAACCCAAACTATCTTGTGTTCCCCACAGATTCTAATCAGCCAATCACATACAATATCAAATTCTGAAATTAGTGGACCCAATACTGGGAAAGAAAGTTGTCTTGTATTTCAATACTGGAATAAGGATGGAAAGGGATTCTGCTGTGATAAATGTCATCCAGGTAAAGTTAAATGTATTCAATTATGTGAATGCTGAGTTTTTGTTTTTTGATAGAATAACATTTATCATATAATGGAGCACACTGTTAGCATTTAAAACAGGTTATATGGATAATGTAGCAACAGGGTGTGCTTTGTTCAGCTTTCATGGATGTTTTTTTCTCTCCTCCTTTGTACCCATGTTCCCTACTTTAGGGTCTAAGTTGAAACAGAAATGTTCTGAAAACAACCCAAGGTCAGAATGTGAGACGTGTATGAATGGATTCTATATGGATACATCGAATTACTTTCCAAACTGCTTCAGCTGCGAGGAGTGCAAAAAACGTAATGCCTTTATAACATTCATTTTTCATATTTCTAGTTTTGAAGGGATAGTTTACCCCAAAGCGAAAATGCAATCATTTACTCACCCTCACATCATTCCAGATCTGGATGACTTTCTTTCTTCTGCGGAACACACAAGACATTTAAAAAAAATGTTTTGTCAATGGGGTACAAAACAACACTGGACTCCACTGACTTTAAAGGGTTAGTTCACCCAAAAATGAAATTGATGTCATTAATGACTCACCCTAATGTCGTTCCACACCCGTAAGACCTCTGTTCATCTTCAGAACACAGTTTAAGATATTTTATATTTAGTCCGAGAGCATATCCAAGTGTATGCACACTATACTGTCCGTGTCCAGAAAGGTAATAAAAACATCATCAAAGTAGTCCATCTGTAATATCAGTTAGTTCATTAGAATCTCTTGAAGCATCGAAAATACATTTCGGTCCAAAAAAAACTAAAATTACGACTTTATTCAGCATTGTCTTCTCTTCCTTGTTTGTGTTCAATCCTCAAATAAAGATTCAAACGGTTATGAATCAGTGAATCGATCAATGATTCGGATCTCCGGTATCACGTGACACTGCAGTTTGACACGCGATCCGAATCATGAATCAAAACACTGATTCATAACTGTTTGAATCTTTATTTGAGGTTTGAACACAAACAAGGAAGAGAAGACAATGCTGAATAAAGTCGTAGTTTTTGTTATTTTTGGACCGAATTGTATTTTCGATGCTTCAAGAGATTCTAATTAACTAAATGATGTCACAGATGGACTAATTTATTTGATGTTTTTTATTACCTTTCTGGACATGGACAGTATAGTGTGCATACACTTAGATACGTTGTCGGACTAAATATAAAATATCTTAAATTGTGTTCCAAAGATGAACGGAGGTCTTACGGGTGTGGAACGACATTAGGGTGAGTCATTAATGACATCAATTTCATTTTTGGGTGAACTAACACTTTAATCGTGTCGACCAAAAAAATTATAATATATATATTTTTAAAATATCTTGCTTTGGGTTGCACAGAAGAAAGAAAGTTAAAATGTATGGATGGACATGAGGGTGAGTAAATTATGATTTTTGGATGAAAGTATCCCATTACGTAGATGACTTAAAAAAATTCACTCATCCAATGAATTTGCTCTTTGCCATGTTTTCATATGTATTTCATCTGTCAATTATCCACAGCCCATTCCGAAGAGGCATCAGCATGCACGATTATATCTAATAGGGTGTGTAAATGTGAGAAGGGATATTACAAAAGGAAATTAGGAGACTTGGATTGGGAGTGTTTACCATGTAGGGTTTGTGGATCTGGGCAGGTGCAAATTATGGAATGTAAGTTCCTCAAGCTTAATTAAGCTTTATAAATTAAATAAAGAAAAATTAATCTTATATTTACGTTGTAGGATACCATTGGTTAATGTTTCCATTTTTGTCAGGTACTGAGGAACAGAATACAAAGTGTGTGTGCAGAGAAAAACATTACCTTGCCGAGAATAAAAACTCCTGTGAGCCATGCTTTGAGTAAGTTACACTTCAGTACTCTTCAGCCCGGCTGAGTCACACTTCAGTACTCTTCAGCTCTGCTGGCACATGTCTTATCTACTCAATTGTTTGTTAGAGCATTCCTTGCCTGTTGTTGCTAGTGTTCAAGTGTATTGAATTACCCCCTGAAGATTATTTTAGTGGCTAATTAACAGATCAATTAAGAGATCTGAATAACATTAGACATAGTAATCAACATGTCTAGTAAAGTTTTCTCTATGTCCTATAGATGTCGGGAGGAGTGTGAACACTTGTGCAGCACTCCACCAATGCCTACATCGCCTAACACAAATAGGCATCCAGGTGAGCATAATCAACATCCATCCAAAATGTGTGTGCATCAAAGAATGGCTGAATCCGAAAGCGCCCCTATACCCTCAAATAGGGCATTATTTTATGCCAATTGTAGTGGCGTCCGAAACCATAGAGGACATTATTGAGTGCACTCATTCAATCCCACATAGCACCGCAATAACGAGTGTACAGCCGATGTACACACACCGGCTGTCCGACTTCAGGCACTCGTTTTCATGCATTCCTTCTAGTGAACTATATTAGTGGACTAACATAGGGAATGGTGAATGAGGATTTAGGGGGCGATTTCAGATTTAGCTTACGGCCAATCATGGCAAACTATGAACTTGAGTGTATCGATAAAGAGAACCAAGTACAGAAATCTCTGAAAAACATGAGCAATCTTGGGAAGTCCCGTCTGGCGTTCGTTTTCTTTTGAATTTGCCCTGCCATGACTAAGCAAAGTTTATCACAGAAACAACATGTGTTTTCAGGCAAGAGTTGTTGAGAGGTGATTTTAATTTGTTGTGTTTCTCATTATATTGATCTTTCAGACAAATTAGAATATGTACTGGTTCCCGTTTGTGCATTCATCACGGTTGTAGCATTGGCAGTGTTTATGTTATATGAAAGCATCAGACGTTGGAGGAAGAGGAACCGCGCTTTGTCATCGCTGCCATCGTCACCTGCTCACGAAGATCAGGTACAATTCTTGATTAACCTATGACAAACACTGACACCACACCATTCTTCTCCTTAGCGTGAATGATTCACATTGGATGCTAAACACATAATTACTGTAGTGCTGTCTTCACAGAAGATGATTCACAGTTTTGATGATAGATAAATACTAATACATATACTTTTTCACAAAGCCCCCCATTTGGACTCCTAACACCCCTAATTTCCCATAGTAAAAATAATGACAGATAATTAATTCATTATAAAAAAAAAATGCTCAACTGGTGCTGTATATTCAAACCTAAATGTATTCAGACACCTTCAGCATTTTCTCACATTTTCAGTTTATTCACTATAGTTTAGAAAATAGTAATAAAATGAGTTTAGCTGTGTCAGAACAAATTCATCTATATAATGTCAGATAACTTTGATAGAAATGTGTGTAATGGATTACTATAAACCTGTCAACTCTTAAATTTAAGAACACAATTAGGTCAACCATTTACCAGTCAATGCTTAATTTTGTTCAGTTCGGACGCATTAGGAATTAAAGAAAAAACACTTAAAACATGTTCAGGTCAAAGTGTCTAAATAATTTTGGTCCTAAATTTTTATCAATTTTACTGGTAGTTCACAGTATGAAAAAAAATCTCTCTCACGGTTTACTTTATTTTGCTATTCTCACTTACATGCATGAACTATAGCGTCCTGCACCCACTAGTAAAAATAATTCTGGTGTCTGAATAATATTTGGTTTGACTTTTCATACAGACTAACTTTTTAAAATGTTTTCAGTGTCACATGATCCTTCAGAAATCATTCTAATATACTGATCTGTTGCTCAAGGAACATGTATTATTATCAATGTTGAAAATAGTACTGCTTAATATTTTTGTGGAAACTGTGATACATTTGCTTTTGGATTCTTTGAAGTATAGAAAGCTTAGAATACATTTGTCTCAATGTAAATGTCTTTAATCTCATCTTTGCTAAATAAAAGTATTAACTTTTGTTACGTACTGCTCTGAGGCACAAAAGTCGAGGATTCAAATACAGAATTGATTTAAAGGTTAACCCAAAGATGGAGTAGCTAACCAGACAAGAGGTCATAAACACGCGGTAAACAGTCCAACACAAACACAGGCAGGAAATTCAGGCAAACAGGGTAATCCAGAGAACATGCACGGGTTAAAACTATCAAATATGACCTCAGAAGTGCACTGTCACATTAGGCAAGACTTCACATAAGAGTGACAGAGAGAACCAGACTTATATAGGGTGAGCTAAACAGGCTATTGAGACACAGCTGTAAGCAGTGGAGGATGATGAAACCAGGCAATGGGTTATGGGAAATGTAGTTGCTGATTGAGTGACAATAGTCTGTTGTTGAGTGTCATCTTGTGGCTATCAAGGGCACTCCAGCTGGTGATTATGATAATTAAAAACTAGTTATAGAACTTTTTCAGGCCTTGCTGGGTAGAGAGATTACAATCAGAATATTTATCGAAGATTACATTTTTATTTTACTTAATACTTACTAGTTCAGCTTGTAAATTATAAAGGAGCAGACTAATAGGTCCCTTACATGTAATTATTGCCCTCTGATGATCCTGCTGCAGCCAATGAGATTGCTTGCTTAACATTTAAACAGTCTGGTTCAGTGTTTGCTGTAGTCTCTCACGTATTTGCCCATAATATCACCAAAAGTCGAATACGACTATAATAAATAATAGTTTTATGCATGTTATGAAGTAATTGTTTTTTTTTAATGTTCTCCGCAGACATTGATTATCAAAGTCCAGCCAGACACAATAAATGAGAACGCTCCTTTCACAAATCAGCCGTGCGAGCCAGAACAGCACAGAAAACTCCCAGACTGTGTCCCAAGAGAGATCAAACGTATGTCTGTGTATTTGTTTCTATTTTCAAATCCCTAGAGGCTTGAGTAATGATGGTTGAAAGATGATTCATGTCTGTTGTTTGCCTCTCCCTATTTCTTTTTCTGTAGTACACGAATTCTTCTATTTTGTGCTGGATGAGGTCCCTATCGGACGATTTAAAGAACTTGTACGTCGGCTTGGCGTTTCTGAGCAGAACATTGACAGGGCAGAACAAGACCACCGGAATTGCAAAGATGCCCACTATCAGATGCTGAAGGTTTGGAGTGATAGTGGCAGTGGAGGAGGGAACAATGTTTTGCCCTGTCATTGCATCCAGAGGTTAATTGAAACACTGAGGGACATGTATTTGGTTAACTGTGCAGACAACATTGAGAACAGGTTCCTTACACACAAACACTTCATAACAAGGCCGTCGGAAGAGAATGGAGAACATGGCATTAATAGAGATCTTAACCTTCCACTAAGTTTCATTGGATTCCCTTGAAAGTGGAAGTGCATCTTCAGCTGTATTACATAATAACACCATGTCATATTTACAGTTTTCTGAAGATTTCACACTAAAATTGTATATGATCATGCATAGTTTTTTTTTTTGTATGTATATATTTCATCAAGGCTTTGTCAAGTGCTGTTAAAGTTTATATATCTGAACAAGGGTGGAGGTGTGGCTGGGGTTTGGCTTGTCATTTTTTTTTTTTTTTTTTTTTTTTTACAAATTAAATAGAGATGACATTATTATGGATATTCTCTCCCAGATCTCCTTATAATAGCACAAAATTGACAAAAACATGTCCAGGTCACATTTCACCATATAAGATAATAACACTACTGTTAAAGGTCATATATATATATATATATATAAAATTATGTTCACTAAGGCTGCATTTATTTGATCAAATTACAGGAAAAACAATAATATTGTGCAGTATTAGTGCAATTTATTGTAATAATGTTCTTTTTTTCTCTTTTTTTAAACGATTTTTAGCAGTCATTACTTCAGTCTTCAGTATTACTTTAAGTAATCAGGAAGTTTCTTTTAACTTTTTGGAGGGGTTGAATGTGACCTGATCATGTTCTTGATATGTTTTATGAGATTTACCGACTAGGTGAAGGTGATGTAGGATTCATTTTTTAAAGGGGTACTTCAGCGCTGGGAAGATGAATCTGTATTTAAACTGGGTCATTAATGTAGTAGAAATGTGAAATTTTTGAATTTGGTGCTTTCTAGACTGAGAAATGTATTTTTGTCTCATGAAAGATGAAAAGACTACAATTCCCAGAATGCTTCGTGATTATATTGTGATTTAGCCGCTGAGGGAGTGTCAGCACAAATGCAGCTGGAGTCAGATTACATTTATCGTGATGAGAGCTGAGGTAAACCCGTCTACAGTTCATGCCTTTGGAAGATTAACTTTCATAGAAATTAACTCGAGAAGATAAAATACGATCATTCGAATATACTCCAGGGTTTCTACTGATAGAAAGCCATATGCTAATCGCTGAAGTAACCCTTTAAGCAAACGCTGTCTTTAATTGCATTTGTATTGCCATATGTTTTCTGTATATTATTCCACAGCCAACACTTGTGCTTTTGATATGGTGCTTCAGCCAAAATAATAGCATTAAAGTGCAATGCATGTTCAAATATGAAGCTGATTTGACCACAGATGATTTGTATTATCAAGTTATCAAGGTAAATGTTTTTAGATTTTTTTTAGATGAATATGTTAATTGGGGAATTTAGCATTTTCAGTGTTTAAATGTTGCTTAAATGTCTTTCAAATGTTTTTCCTTTTCTCCAGCTTTTCCTTTTCTCCATGTTCTTCTTTTTTTAATTAGATATTACATATATATTTAGCTTGTGTCCCTAGGCAGCTCTATTTTTTTATTAAACTTTTATTAAACTTAAAAGCAGGTCTCTTGCTTTAGAACAGCTCAACTTTTAATTTCCATAACAGCGGACTTGGGTTTTTATACTTTTTACTTTGCATTGTTTCACTTAAGAAATCTGAAATTTTGTATACAAGCTAATTTCTGTGAATTTATACCTGTGCATGCTTGAAAACAAAAATATATCTTGATGTCCAAAAACCTACTTAAACATTTAAAAAAAAAAAACTTTACATTTCACTTTTTTGTGACTTTTTGTCTGGTGACTTTGTTGTGCTAAAATTATATATTTTTGATAAAATGATGTGAGTGTGTATATACACTGATCAGGCATAACATTATGACCACTGACAGGTGAAGTGATTAACACTGATTATCTTGTCATCACTGCACCCAATAGTGGGTGGGATATATTAATAGGCAGTAAGTGAAAAATGTTTCCTCAAATTGAATGTGTTAAAAGCATGGAAAACTGCCAAGTGGAAGGATTTGAGTGCCAAATTGTAATGGCTAAACGACTGTGTCAGAGTATCTTTAAAACTGTATCGCTATCAAAAGTGGTCCAAGGAAGTGGTGAACAGTGGTAAACCGGCGACAGGGTCATGGGTGGCCAAGGCTCATTGATGCACATGGAAGGCTGGCCCATGTGGTCCGATCAAACAGAAGAGCTACTGTAGCTCAAACTGCTAAAGTAGTTAATGCTGGTTTTGATAGAAAGGTGTCAGAATACACTGTGCATCACAGTTTGTTACGTATCAGGAGGTCCCCAAGTGTTGACTTGGCCTCAAAATTCCCCAGATCTCAAACCAAATGAGAATTTGTGGGATGTGCTGAACAAGAAGTCAGATCCATGGAGACCCCACCTCATAACTTACAGGATTTAAAGGATCTCTTGAAAATTGTTCCTGTTTGTGTGTATTTTGAAGTCGTATGTGTAATTTGCTTTTCATAGTGATTTCCATTTTAGATCAAAATGAAAGTTAGTAGCCACTCTTGAGAAAACTGGTACAAACTTTGATGAAAGCGCTCACACACTAAATCTACTAGTGTTTTGTTAGCAGGCCCTTAACCTCTATAGACAAGCTCTGTCCAACCGTGTAGTCGTTTGATGAAGGTGTTGGTGTAATTATGTCTTGATGCATGTCTTTTATGATCTTGCATAATGATGCATTCCTGTCCCACTGAATTATATGATTATTAACGTTGACTTACAGTACCACACAATTCGTGCTATGGGCATATTTTAAAAGATGAAAAAAATGGCCAAAACATCTAATAGATTTATTTATTTATTTAGCCAAATTTAGGTACCATCATGCTGATGGGTTTTCCTTGGGTAAACACCTATTAAAACCTACCAGACATGTTCATTTCCTGATTGGGCACTGAATAAAATGCATCTGATCTTTCTTCCTTATTGAGTGCGTGCATGCTTGTCTTTGTGGGACTAAACCACACATCTATCAACCCTGTCTAAACAATTATAACTTAACATGTTATGTTCCTGTGATCAACAGCTGGTTGGTTGTCAATCACATCAGTAAGCACTAATGACCCAATCAGGTTTATCTTCTCAGGGTGCAGCCATGCCGGAGATCTAAGACTGAAGAATCCTGACTCGCTTGCTCAACCTGTTACTTAAGGAAGGGTTAAAGAAGAACGAAAAACAGAAAGACACAGCAGGCGCAGTCAGGAAGATAAGAGGGAGAGAAAGAGACCTTTAAAATGACTGTCTGAGGGAAATGGACACAGATAAATCCAGGTATATACTGTTGAAGACAGTTCTCTCTCTCTCTCTCTCTCTCTCTCTCTCTCTCTCTCTCTCTCTCTCTCTCTCTCTCTCTCTCTCTCTCTCTCTCTCTCTCTGTGTGTGTACATAAGGATAATGTCTGAAATAAAAATCACATCTAAATAGTCTGATTTAAAAAAATGATTGTACTATACATTTTCTTATGCTGCAGAATTCTACTTGATCGAAATTGCTTAAATTACTTAGGCTATATCACTGATGCTGTTATAACTGTATGTTTATGCCATTTTATGCTTTTTTAAGTACAAATCTTCATTGCAGACGTGTGTGTGTGTGTGTGTGTGTGTGTGTGTGTGTGTGTGTGTGTGTGTGTGTGTGTGTGTGTGTGTGTGTGTGTGTGTGTGTGTGTGTGTGTGTGTGTGTGTGTGTGTGTGTGTGTGTGTGTGTTTGTGTGTGTGTGTTCGTATGTTCGGGGTATTTTACCTTCAGTTAATGGCTGATGATAATGTTGACAAGGTGTGTTTGAGCGGAATTGGTGAATTGCCAAAAAAGATCAAACGTGGGCAGATTTCTCAGTCTCAGTCTGCGAGTCTTATGAATCACAATTTAATTAATTTGTTGCCCGTGAGATTCACGCCTGGGTAAAAATGACTCACCTGAGTTACAGTGAATCGTGTGAATCAGACCTAATGGTAGCTTACCGTAGCTATGAGTGTTTATAGTCCTCAGCATGTCCATGCCGCTTGTAAATTGTGTGCGTGTGTGTGTGTGTACCAAATGTCCCCACAATGTAGCTAATATAAACCTGAAATCACCTACATTGTGGGGACCAGCCAGCGGTCCCCACAAGGTAAATGGATTAAAAACATACTAAATTATGTTTTTTGGAAAATGTAAAAATGCAGCATGTTTCCTGTGATGAGTAGGTTTAGGGGCAGGGGCAGTGTAGGGACATAGAATGTACAGTTTGTACAGTACAAAATCCATTACGCCTATGGAAAGTCTCCACAATTCACAAAAACTCAACGTGTGTGTGTGTGTGTGTGTTTGTACCATGTGTTTGTGTGTACCATATTTACTTTTATTATGGGTGACAAATTTGTCCCCAGAATTGAGCTAAACCTAGGGATAATTGGGGATGTAAACAATTGAAAAAACAAGCCTGGCATAAAATAATAATAGTATATAATATAAATAATTTCATTTAACTTTATATAAAAATCATCATTAGGTCAATATGAAAACAATAGACATCAATGGAAAGAAAAAAGATTTCAAAAAACCCACCACGATAGCTATGTGTGTGTGTGCATTATATTTTGAGATATAAATGTCACTGCAGTGGGCTTCAGAAGTCTGGCATCAGTTCTTTCCAGTTGTGGTTTAAAGTTTGTTACATTGTTATGCATTATATGCACATTGATAAATGAACCATAGCATGACTTTTTCTATAATCATTCAATGACACTACTTTCGGATTTGCTTTGCCTGTTTATTCTTTCTCTGTCTTTCATGTTATTCTTGTTCAAGTGTTAAGCTATTCACTTATTGTAATCTTCTCTGTGCACATTAGTAATCCATCAAAAGGACCGGAACTGAGCAATGTTATGGCCCCAGAGGAAACTGCCCTCGATGACAAGAGTGACAGACATGGCGAGGAAGAGAAAGAGGAGAAAACTGTCGTTCATGATGGAATTATTGCAGTACCATCAGTCAGCCAGCGGAGGGCAAAAGAGAAACAAAGATACAATACTATAGGCTACCAGGTACTCAATTCATGAGATTCTCTCATTGGATCATGTTTGCAGTATACAGTTTTATCTATATATTATTTTGCTTTGCATTTTGGATCATTAATGTGATCAAAAATAGAAAAAAATAAAATAAAAAAATCGTTAAAAAGTAGCCTAATGATACTGTTATACTCCAGATATCATAGGTAATGAAGAAAAAAATATTATCAGAAGATTCTCATTAAAAAGAATACATTCTTGTAAAAAAAATGTAGTTGTTAATTTTATTATTTAAAAAAATCAGTGAATGAGTTAACATTTATAAACATTTGAAACTCTTTTGTCAACCAATATGCTCAAGGAAGAAAATAAAGGAAATAATATCATAAAGTAGACCCCTTAAAACCAATCACAGCTGTGTGTCAAGGTCATTAAGATTAAAATTCTAATATTTTTTTATCACATAACAAGGCTAATTCAGATTCTATGCAAAATATCATGTGGTGCAACTTCCCAATATGGAGGAATTTTTTTAAAAAATAAATATAAATCATTATACAAATACATGTTTTACCTTGAAAAATATATGTATTAATATTTGTACAATATTTGGAAAAAAATATATATAAAAAATGTTTTAATGATAATATTATTATTGTTTTAAATAGTGAACCATATGAGTCCCAACATGAATATTTACAAAAACATTTCTTTATTATAAACTTTTCTTAATTTTGGACATCGTTATTCATCAGAGTCTTTAAATCTGCATCTCTGGTCTATGACCACTGGAAACAAACCCATGGCATTGTACTTGCTGGCACCCTTCGCTACCATTTTAGCGGAAGGAACCTGGTGCCCTGAAACACAGATTCAGCCTTTTACAAAAAGTCAAACATTCAGCCCTTTATTATTCAGTTTTTTTACTAAAACACAAATGTCCACTGCTTTCATTCTGCAACATAGTGGTGCTCACGTGTTAAGAAGTTTGGAAAAATGGTCATATGTCTGTCCTCGAGTGATTTGAACAAGTAGAACATGAAACAATATACTTTGTTGGTCATGTAATAACATTTGTATTAACCAATCAATATCATCTGCACATTTACGGCTATGCTTCTGCTCTTCTACTTTTAGATCTTGTTGTGTTTCATATGCGGTGATGGATATCACTACAAAACGTGGTTTATTTAGGCTTTGGTTGATTGCTGAGTTCAGCTTAGATATCAAATTTGCATTTTCAGAAAAAGAAGCAGAGGTCAGTTGTCGACTTTTCTACCGTGAGCAAGGGAACATCTGCCGGTGGGAAGACCAGAGGCGCGTTAAAGCAGGCGCTTTTCAGCCAGGGAATGTCTGACAAAAATGCCACATTGGAGGTAATTTATTTTTTGCCTAAAGGCCCAACATGATTATGCTGAAGGTACATCTGACATGCTGTATTTGCACTAAATAACATTTTTTTTATTACATATTTATTTATCTCTCTCAGGATCAGTCAGGTGTTCAGGGGCAGGTGAATGCACTGAAAAAAGTTCTGGAATCGTTCAAAATACCTACTGACCTCAGGTGGACATGGGGGGAGGGAGGTTCTGAAAGAACACTGGAAAAGAGCTGGACAGACATAGTGCACTCTCATAAGGTATGGATGGATGGAGAGATAGAGAGAACAAAAGTTTTGGGACATCTGCCTTTTTATGCACATGAACTTTAATGACATCCCATTCTTAATCTGTATGGAGTTGGCCCACCCTTTTCAGCTTTAACAACTTCAACTCTTTTGGGAAGGCATTACACAAGCTTTCGGAGAGTGTTTATGGGAATGTTTGGCCATTCTTCTTAAAGCGCATTTGTGAGGTCAGGCACTGATGTTGAGCAAGAATGCCTGGCTGGCAGTCTCTGCTCTAATTCATCCCAAAAGTGTTCTATCGGGTTAAAGTCAGGACTCTGTGCAGGCCAGTCAAGTTTCTCCAAACCTAACTCGCTCATCCATATCTTAATGGAACAGGAGGGAGCCATCCCCAAACGGTTCCCACAAAGTTGGGAGCATGAAATTGTCCAAAATTTCTTGGTATACTGAAGCAACAAGAGTTCCCATAAAAAACAACCCCAACCCATAATACTCCCTCCACCAAACTTTACACTTGGCATAATGCAGTCAGGCAAGTACCGTTTTCCTGACAACCACTAAACCCAGACTGGGTTCGCTCATAAAATGTTTGCATTCTCTCGTAAACCTTTTGCGTTACCTTGAGAAACTTGACGAAAATAATATGTGGTGGGAGGAAAAACTAAACGTATATTCATGCAATGTCAGAATAACAGTAATTACAAGATTCCGACTTGTGTTCACATCCTCGTAGAACTCAGAACTTGTAAACTGTAACTTTTTTGAGAGCTCTGACTTGTACTGTGTAAACGCCATACCACCTAACTACTGGAGACACATTTTGGAACTTGATTAGTTATGTGGCATTCCATTTACCTCAGACGAGGGATGTCGTAGCTAGGAATGGCTTCACACCCGAGTTGACTGTTTCAGTACAGGCAAACCTTTACCTTTAGCCTACAGTACAAACACTTCAAAAAGTGATATTTTGCACAGATAATGCTGATGTCCACAAATAGACATTGGAAGGTGTGTACCACTGCTGAGACAGACAAACAGTTACCCAGATGTGATTCTGACTTGAAAAGTTAAATTCCTTCTGGAAATTATGAACTTGAGATTTCCTTCTTTTGAGGACAAATAGAATGGACAATTAGATAGTGAAAAGGCATAATGTTTGTAAAGCAGGTTGGGTGATTGGTGATGTCTGCCAAAATAATTATAGAATCATGCTCAATAAGACCAATAATCAAAATAAATTTTGATTTCAAAATGCAGTGGGCAGAACAGAGAAGACAACAAAGTGTGTTTATTGTAAGATGGAGTATTAATGACATTCTCTATTTCTCTCTTTCTTTGTAGCTTATGTCAAAAAGCCAGCGACACCAACAGGAGGCACTGTGGGAGCTTCTTAATACAGAGCTTACCTACATCAACAAACTCACTATTGCCAAAGAAGTATGTCATAACTTTACAGTTATTTTTTATAATGAATTTATTACAGTTTATTTGGTCAGATATATATCAAAATAACAACATGAATCAAAAAAAAATATATATATATGCAGATATCTAACACATTGTTCCTCAGTCACTTGTATTTTTCTGGCTAATGCACATCTTCATTTCTGCACAGCTCGTGCTGGCAGCACTGTCACACTGTCACGGATACGGATTCCTTCAGGAAGTATGTTCACCTCCTCATCTGTCACATATTTACATGAAACCGCTTTCTTCTGAATTGACCTTCTAGAGTTAGAGTTAGACATACTCAGCATATGTAAATAGCAGGCAGACTGACTGCATGCGCATGACGCAGAAGTGCGGTCAAATAATGTGCTGTTCATTGTCATTTGTCTGAGATCACTCATTCTGTTCATTCAGTATAATCTGGAGCATTACGGTGATGTCACAAATGGAAACATTTTGAGCGGACAAGACGGAAAAAAATATATTTTGATTTGTCGTAGCGCGTGTGGGCGATAGCACCCATGTCTGTGGCAATCATCTGTATCAATAAATCTTTTTCCATCTCTTTTTCTTTCTTTCTTTCTTTCTTTCTTTCTTTCTTTCTTTCTTTCTTTCTTTCTTTCTTTCTTTCTTTCTTTCTTTCTTTCTTTCTTTCTTTCTTTCTTTCTTTCTTTCTTTCTTTCTTTCTTTCTTAGGTCAGCCCCACAATGCTCTTTTCCAATCTTCCTTCTATCCTTGACGCACATCGACTGTTTTGGCATGAAGTGATGTATCCGATGTTACGAGAAGTGCGTCTCACTGGACAACCTTTTGACCCCCTGAAACTTGAGGCTGGATGTTTGCAGGTATGATAAAACTGTTGTTCATTAAATTATAAGCAATAAAGCTAAAAACAGATCTACCTTTGCCATCCCCTAATACCCTCTCTACATTTCATTTTATTCTTCCTCCCTCATTTTTCATCTCTTCCAGTTTCCTGACCGTTTTCCTGCATACTTTGAATACTGTTGGGAAGGGGAGAGAAATGTGGAGTTTGCACGCAGACAGCTTGACACAAACCCACAATTTCACACCTATCTTACGGTACATTCAATCATATTCATGTTAAAAGCAAATAATTATTTTATTGAAAAATGATTATGCAAATAAAGCAATTGTATCACAAAAGAAAGTGTTAAAGGGTTAGTTCACCCAAAAATTATGTCATTAAATACTTACCCTCATGTCGTTCGACACCCGTAAGACCTCATCTTTAGAACACAAATGAAGATATTTTTGTTGAAATCCGATGGCTCAGAAAGGCCTTCATTGACACCAATGTCATTTCCTCTCTCAAGACCCATAAAGACACTAAAGACGTCGTTACAAAGCCCATCTCACTACAGTGGCTCTATCATTTTATGAAGCGACGAGAATAGTTTTTGTTCACAAAAAAACTAAATAACGACTTGTATAGTGATGGGCCGATTTTAAAGCAAAGTTTTGAACGTTATGAATCAGTGTATCGATTTATGATTCGGATCGCCAGTGTCACATGATTTCAGCAGTTTGAAACGCGATCAATACGCTGATTCATAACGGTTTGAATCTTTGTTTTGAAATCTATGGTTAAATAAATGTTCAGTGATATCTTCAAAAGATGTTTTAATTTTGCCGCAATTCTTTCTCTATAGTGTTGATATGGCAACTAATAAATACACTAAGTTTCATCATGCTGGCATGTGTGGAAGGTTTTAAACCATGTGTGCTACAACTAACCCCGCGTTACATTGTGTCCTGCTCCCCTCTACAGCCGACGTACACTCAACGGCTGTCGGAATTCACCGACTCATTTTCATTCACTCCTTCAAGTGAACTGTAGTAGGAAATTTCTAGTAGGAGCGATTTCACTTTCTACCTAGATGTATTTGTCTTGAAGTGGCACTGGGCAGACCAATCGATGTATGACAATTAAAGTACAGCGAGAGCGTTTTGAAAACATACAGAGCCGTCTGTTCCTTAAAGCTACACTGTGTAACTTTTTTAGTTTATTCTTAGCTAAAAATACTTAGTTCTTTAAAAAAAAAAATGTGCTCATTAATGTATATTTACTTCTTTCAAGTAATAAAATATTCTGGTAAGTTTATAATATGCCATTGAAAATACATACGGGTGAGGGGTTCGAATGCCGGTCGCCATGTTGCCCCTCCATCTTGAAAGTACATTAGCCAAAGAGGGACATACCCATAAATTCAAGCTTCGTCTTTCGCGTTTTAACACTCGATGGCACCGTGTTGAATGTGAAGAGGGGGATTGCCATGTTAATCTTGGACTAAATTGGCCACTGTAAGAGTTAAAACGAAATCGGAATTGAGAGGAACAGAAACTAATATTCACTGGATGGTCATATACCTTTTCACCGCTAGATGGGGGAAAATATCACACAGTGTAGCTTATAACTCTCATGATGCTTTGATGCCTTACACAAATCGGCATGTGCAGTGCCGCTTCAAGGCGAACACACCTAATGTTTGAAATCAATTGAATGGATGATTCAATGTGTGCATTTATACATGCATGCTTTTTAAACCCCATTTAGCCCACGGGTGTCCAATCCTGCTCCTGGAGGGCCGCTGTCCTGTTCAGCTCCAACCCTAATTAAACACACCTGAACCAGCTAATAAAGGGATACTAGAAACTTCCAGACAGGTGTGTTGAGGCAAGTTGGAGCTAAACTCAGTAGGACAGTGGCCATCCAGGCCAATCAATTTAATTTGTGTTTTTTATCTGGGGACACTAAACTTTCGATCTAAGTTATTCAACTAAATATACAAATAAAATCAATTTATTAGGTCTTTTTTTAATTCTATAAACTATAATACTGATCTGCCAACATTGTCGCTATATGATAAATTAAAATAAGCTGATAACATCACTGTTTTCTTCAAAACGACTGTACACCTGAATCACATTTTGTTACAATATTTTCCTGTGTAACACTGTGAAGCTGCTTTGAAACAATTGTCATTATATATAAATAAAGTTGATAGGTGACTTGTGCACAATGTCTTTTTCAGGTCTTTTTTTCTACTGATGTATTTCAATGAGATTTAATAGATCTTAAAAGTGCTATTTAAAGGAAAACATATACAGGAAAGCACAACAACTACTTTTTATCTGAAGCTAAATTAAGGCTGGAAAAGTATATTAAATATAGACATAAGAACTGCATAAGAAAAGAGAGGTGTGAATTCATTTTCCACATTTCAAATGAACTGTTTACGACACCAAGTTCCCCTGTCAATGTTTTTTTCACCAGTGGACAGTATGCAGAGTAAGCAGACTAGAAATGACTGTAAGATCGCCTGCCTTTGTGGTGGTTTTACTGCAGTGGTTCATTATGGGGGCTGTTTCCTGAAGGGTACATTGTAAAAAAATAACTGCACGTTAAGCCCTAAAAGTGTTTAATTAACCATATCTTTAATTGACCAGTTGTACAATTCAATGCAAACCAAAATATAGAGTGTCAAAGAACTGAAGAACTGTACCACGCTGTTAAAGTTGAGAGATGCACATTACAATCAGATATGCTGCATGAAAATAAATGCATGATGTTTCTTATTATCTTGATGTAATCTGTTCTGCAGTGGGTGGAGAATCATCCAAAGTGTGGGCGAATGAGACTGGGTGACATGCAAGCCAAACCACACCAGAGAATAACCAAATACCCTCTATTGTTGAAAGCTGTTCAGAAGACCACACAAAACCTCCCCACCCAAAACGCACTTGAGAGAATGGTGAGACTATGACACGATGGTGATGAAACACTTCACATACTGTACATTTCATTTTAAACAAACACAAGGTGTAGTATAATAAAACAACATTAAATAATGTTTTACTACATGTATTAGTATAGTGCTTTCTCAAAAAAAAAGGACCTATTGGTCATTTTCATGGACCCCTAGCACTACTTGAGCCCATGGTGTCCCCAGAAAACACCTGATGTAAATTATGATATTGTTGCTTTCAGGTGGAAAACTTGTATCTCCGTATTTTTTCATAAATCATTACTTTTGGATCCTTGGTAAAACCTCATAGCGCCACCACTCTATCGTGAATGAAGTGCTGCATGCAGTTTGGACTGTTTCCGCTTGTTCCCTTTCAAAGTGGAACTCAACAGATTGAGGCTAGGTGGAACCTAGGTGGAAACATTTACATGACTGGTGTCTGAAGCATGTGTACCAACAGAACAATTGCATTGGTTCATAACATCACTATCAAAGCACCTGTGATATGTGAAGATGGTCATTAAATGGCAGTGATGGTGACGAAGAGACATCCCCTTGTTCATGCCAGTATGACTAATGTTGATTGAATAAAGTACAGACTATAGCAGGTCCTAGAATAGTGTGATAAGAGACTTGACCTTCCTCCCACAGGAATCTGGGGTCTTAAAGTAAGATAGCTCCCCAGTTATGGTGTATGGAAGGTTGTAGCTAGCACTTACCAGGCTCCGCTTGGTAGGCTGTTCTTCAGGGTTGAGTTTTGAGTAGAACCATTTCCCACTGTTAGGGTTTTAAAGTAGGGTACTATGCTCTCCATTGGAGCCTTAAGCAATTCCTTAGAGCCAAACAAGTAGAGGTTATTTGCCTTATACCATTCCATTTGTTATCAGGCACATTTGCAGGTGCTGAAAGTCTTGGGATCCTGGATGAGTCCAGGCAGGGTATAAGGCAGGCCTTTTGCACTGTGGTGATAGAACTGAAGCTTCCCTGCGGCTCCCTATAGGGGTTGGAGTTCTGTGTTACAAGGATGGTGAATAATTATTCTAGATGTGACACCTATTATGCTCCTCATATAGGAAGTGATAGACCAAGGGTAACAGTTTAAATTTCTCCATGCCAGTATTCCCGATGAGCTGTGTCATGCAAAAGTTGATATAGCTAAACCTTAGAGCCCTGCTCTTGGGCCGCATGGGGCTTACGCCTGGCCCACATAGAGGAAGGCTGTAAAAATGTTCCTTGTCATGGAGCATAGGAGCTGATGGCTGAGGGAATATTAACACTTGAAAGCTATAAGTCTTAGGACACACCCTGAATGACTGACGCAACTGTCATAGAGTCAATTTATGCTGCCCATTATGGTTGTGCATATTTACAGCTAATGAGGCAGGCATTCCTCAGCATGGTGGAGTTGGTGTTTGTTCTCCAGGCACATTGTTGAGTCCCACTTCGAAAGGAAATGCCAGTTTACAACTGTAACCATGGTTCCCTGAGAAGGGGAACGAGACACTGCGTTTTTATGTTTTATGTATCTGATCAGGGGAAAAGAGTGTCTTAGTCTAGCGCTTAACACTTCGTCTTTAATAACGTGATTTTGACCAAATGACAAAAAACAAAACAAAAAACGAACACCCATGTAGCTAAAAATAGTACACTTTATAACCTGTAAGTTGATGAAAAAGTTAATCACTTACCTCAGATGCGGCCGTTTTAATGACAGCTAAAACACTGAAATTCGCTGATCAAAAACACAATTTGAGCTTGATTTTGGTTAAATGTTTATAATATAATAACACATACAAGAGTCTGACCACATACAGTATAAAAGCCACAATACTAACTTTAACAACATAGTGTATAATTATTAAAAAAACGTCTTTTTCCTGAAAAGTAGAATACAATGCTTTTACCTAACAATATAAATTTACAATATAAAACTGCTTGTCTACTAAGTTCACAAGAGACCACATTTAAAATCTACTAAAACACAAAAAATATAAGAAATAATTATGCAATTTTAATTATGAATTAAATTATTGCTAACTTGGTTATGTAGTTGAAGTATTGCTGTCTTCAAACCAAAAAAATAAGATAAATAAAATACAAAATAATGATTAGATTTTTTAATTAACTTTTTCACTGTTTAAATGTTTCAATATATTATTGACTAATAATATTAATAATGGAATGGAAAAGAATAAAAATAATGGAACAGAATAAAAACAAAAGCACTTTCAATAGTTGGTATTAATAATCTAAAATATTATGTGTGAAAAGAAAAACAAATCTAACTGCTGCATTGCTTTTTTTATCATCTTTGTAATCTCTGTCTCTCTATGCTTGCACAGTCTTTACTTTACATTGAAGTTCAAGATAAAGATCTGCACTCAGTTTTTCTCACTCACTTTCTCTCTTTCTCCTGTAGTTGAACAGTGTCAATCATTTTCTGGAATCTATTAATGACTATATGCATCTGAAAGAAGCCCTTTCCGTTGCTGCTCAAAGGATAGAGGGGCAAAAGATAGAAGGTCTGAGTGAAGAAATAGACAAGGTAAACAAAAGATGCAATGTTTGAACATTATTAAATTATTTTTAAAAGCCTAACAGAGAGCTCAAACCCACAGCATGTTCGTGAGTTGTGTTGCTTTGATTTGACGAGCCCGATGAGGGGCGTTGGACCAAATGTCATACGGAAGCTAGTACTGGAAGAAACGTTGAAGATCAGAGGAAGAAAGGACAACAAGGCAAGTGACAAGACAGATATGATGTATTAATGGTTATTGTATTTGCCTCAGAATTTCAACATTCATTTCTGGTTTTGTTAGGAACTTGTAGTCCTGCTCTTCACTGATGTGTTGTTGATGACCAAAACGCAGAAGAAATCAGACAAACTGAAGGTAGTGCGCCCCCCTCTGCCTCTGGAAAGAATACACTGCATTGAGCTCAAAGATGGCTGTGAGTGTGACAATATATATAACAATCCCATAAACCTCACCTGAAACTTGGCCTACATCAGTATGAAAGGGCAGGTATACCCAATGACATTTTTAATGCACATAGGCCATATTTTCATGCCCTGGTCATTATATTGTTATTTTGATATGTCAAAATAAAACTTTTTAAGACTTATAATGATGCACCACACTCTATGATACCAAAATAGGTTGAAAAACTGAAGAATAACTGGTCATTTTCTGCCTGGAAAAAAATAGTTTACATAGGCCTATATTTTCTTTAACCACAAAGTTAAAGTGACGTATATTCAAGTGAAATGGCTTCTTGAACAAGAAAAATGTAGGACTTGATTTGGAATCTGATTTGGACTTTGTCCATCTGCAATTAATTGGATCATATCGCCAGCAGGAAATATTGCCAGCAGCCATGTCACCCGCTCTCATTGACTTTGTATTGCGTGAAGAGGTCGCCTCGTCTTTTCTTACTTATAACAAAAAACAGAAATATGTCTTAAAGCTGATGTGTGATTAGGTGTATAGCAAACAAGCTAAAATACATAATTAATCTTTTATAAGCTGTCGATCCCAGAAAAAACGAGCGTTTAAGGAGAAAAAAGTGGATACAGGCAATAAGTTGTGAAGCTTCAGCAGGAAGACTGGGTCCATTTTGAGGTCCTGACACTCAGTATGTCTCAGTATACCCATACCTACGTGTGCAGTAAACATTTTATCAAATATCCAAATGTCAGTTTTATATATTCTATTTCCTGTCGCTGATCACATTCCCCTCCAGTGGGCGCAGTTCTCAGTGTAATTGCATGTCGCGCTCTGTCTCAAGTGCCTGTATACATTTTTCGTGTCCTTAAATGCTCGTTTTTTGGGTCAACAGCTTATAAAAACTTCTGGGTTTTTGTTCCTCGATTTTTTTTCCTCGACACTTCCCACAATAGAAAGTCAATGAAGATGGGGAAGTTCTTTTGATTAAAGAGCTTATGAATTAAAACAAAATAATGATGTGCATGGACAAATAAATCATGATGAGGTGACTTTGAAAGGTGACCTTAAAGGTGACTTTATAAGGTGACTTTAACGTGGTGACTTTAAAACTCAACAAAATGCGACTTTAAAGGTGACTTTTAAACATAACAAAATGCAAAGTGTAAATCTAAATACGGGTAAAACACTAAAATCAATACAGAAAATTCCTTTATATTAAAACAGAATATTGGGCCTTACTGACTTTTCAGAGTGCTTACAATATACTGTACACAGTGGGGTCCAAAAGTCCACATTCAAAATCTGGAATTAAATGTAATTTGAATTAAAAATAATAATAATAATAATTTTAAGTCCAGAAATAAGCATAAAGTTTTAGGATAATACTTTTTTTTAATATGTGTGACTGATCACTCTAACTCCTACAAAAGGTCACTCTTTTGTTTCCATTGATAAACAATGGAATAAACATGTTCTTTTGGACAATCTTAAATCATTCTGGTTTGGCAAAAACATTCATTTTAATATTTAAATTCTACTTTTCACTCAAATTTTTCTACTAATACTATAGTTTGTAAAAAAAAAATTTAATCAGCAACAACAACAACACAACATTTTCTTTAATATAGAAGCAGAGTTTTTATTTTTGTATAAGCCATGTGTTCCTTACATTAATGTCCCATACTATAAGCATAGTATGGTGTTTGCATATTGGCTGCGATTGGTAAAGTACCGTTTTTTAAATAAAGAAATAATCGAGATTGAACAAGAAGCCTCAGGAGCACCAACCAAAATGAGAACCATATGTTCTAATATTCTGTGCTGGATTTCAATAATATAATATAAGCATTGTGTCCAAAAGTAAGTTAAGGTATCACTCATATTTCACAGTTTG
The DNA here is from genome assembly GCF_024679245.1 of Pseudorasbora parva. Lineage (NCBI taxonomy): Eukaryota > Metazoa > Chordata > Actinopteri > Cypriniformes > Gobionidae > Pseudorasbora > Pseudorasbora parva. Next base: position 32,987,580 of record NC_090178.1, on the reverse strand, counting down.
CTAAATAAATGTTAAGTTAGAAACCATGCATAAATATAAGAGCCAAATTTACAGATATAGCAACCTAAAATGTACAAAGACACATAATCCATTACATACACGCAGTCAGCATCAACATGCACATAGATTTTCCACATTGAGTTCTGTTTTATATAATTTCACATACTGTTCTTGGCATGGCAGGCCTCAGTATGGCATATTACTTGATAAGCTGGTTTGTAATTGGGCTTTTTGAGTTAGACAATGACTCAACCTAAGGTGTGTCAAATACTGCTCATGCATATCCTGGTCACATAAGATTCATACGCAATTGTGAATTCAAACATGCAAATGACCTGACATGGAATCTGTATACTTTGGTGCACATTATTACCTCAAGGAAAGTTAATTGGAATTTCAAGTTGTAATATTTTTCTGTAAATATCTATTATAGGATTATAATTATCTCTATTTTTCCCGGTGCTGTTTTGCTCTGCCTGGTAGATTCGTTTGTGCTGGTGGAGGTTGGTGATCTAGGTTATGCTGTCAGCGTGACCCTCCTGTCCACACCCAGTCCAGACAGCTGTGTGTCATGGGTGTCTGCTCTGCGTGAGACTCAGGTACGGCATTCCTCTCGCAGCAAACACACTCAATATGAAACACCAGTGTGACAGGGTGTACATGCCCAACCCTGAGAAACTGTCATTTGTTATTTCTAAATGAATGCATTGAACGTTGTACCTTTGGCACTTTCCATGAATACGATACAAAATGAGGACGGAAAATCTCAAAATATGAAGTTTTTTTCTTTTCTTTTTTTTTTGAACCAATTCGGAAAATGCTGATCGTCGACCTCAGGAGTTGCTCAAACGAATTTATTTTCCATTTATTTATGAGTTTATTTTATTACAAAAGTTCTTAGGAAGTTTCTAAAAATAAAAATATTAATAAAATAAAATATAAATTAAAGGTGCACTATGTAACTTTTGGCCATTTAGCTGTTACAGTTTTTCTCAATTGTTTACACACATTTTCTGAAAGCATGCCTCATATTCTCAGAACTCTACACACAAATCCAAAAAAAACACACACAATGGGCAAAACCCCTCAATTCTCCTGCAAAATGAAACTTTACATTCAAAACAATGTTATTTCTTCTCAAAATGGGATTTTGTTTTCAAATGACACACACAAACCATCATAAGTATCGACATTTATAAGAACCAGCTGAATACTGATGTGCTCAATGTAAAACACTATGATGAATGGAAAACACTTCTCCATTCATCATAATGACTTAGGCCTTTTTTTGTTTCAGTGTTACACTTACTACAGACAGTACAAACATAAGTGTGTTGTAAAATATTTGAGAATATTGTTTTCATACTCAGAACACACAAATACACTAACCCTAACCCTGCAAAAACTATGTACACAGTGTACATCCCATTCCCAACCAACACAAAGTTGCACATGCACTACATACAAAACAACAGAAGAATTTACTCTATACAGTTACAGTAAAAAATAAAATTAAAAAATCATCCTCTCTTCTGTTCTGTTTTGTTGCCCTTTTATGCTAAAGCTCGGATTGCTAATCGTAAAACTGTGTGACGGGTGTTTGCCCGTGTGATGAGTCAGTGTGCATATTTGAGTGGCAGTGTGTTCCTTGTGAAAACAAGATATTTTCGGCATGAAAATTGTGCCAAAAGCAGAGAATTGTGTGTAGTGTAAAAGCAGACAAAAGTGTGTTTTAGAACTGCAATTTGAGTGTAAAGCAGGAACTGTGCTTGTAGTTTAGCAGAATTGGTTCAGGGGGTCGGTGAATGAGTTACGTTGTGGTCATTGTGTCTCAAGTACCAGAATTTGTGTGTAAACAATTGAGAAAAACTGAAAAAAAAAAAAAAAAAACTGCATGCATTTTGCAGAAGTGCATTGTTTTATTTGTGCTTCATCCCTGTGTGACTGTGGGGAAAAATATGGTTATCCTGCTCATAAAACATTCCTTACTAGGATTAAAGGGCTCATTTCCTGGGGTGCAATTATAATGCCCATACTGTGATTGGCTGACCTCTTTGCATATGAAATAGCAAAGTATACATGTGGAACTTATGTTTTTAGTATTACAGCTGTCAAGGTTAACTAAACGTGAAAAGTGTTGATTATAACATTATATTTAGATTGTGGCAATAAAAGGTTGCATTGTAGCCCATCACAGACATGTGTGAATGCAGTGATATTGTCATTTCAACTCGATTTCTGCACACTAATGAATGCTTTCATCTCCACTAACAGTGCAAACCATGGTGCAAACACAATGTAAATAAGAGATTTGTTGATTATAGGGAGTTTGGGCGAGAGTCCAGAACTCAGTCACTGATAATTTGGCACTGTTTGATTGAACAGCTCCAGCGATTGTAAAGGGAGTGTTCTTTGATTGCTTTCTATATATAATCACAGTTTAAATAACAGATTATTTTCATCTTAAACAATGTGAAGTTAACCATTTAGTCACTGGTTTGATGTAATGACACGTAGGCAAAGAACATCTGACTGTACATGAATCATTACTTATCAGAAATCATTGGTCAGATCAGGCATTAGAATCAACACGGTTACTTACATGTTATCACATTACTGTCGAGTCCTTATCGTAAAAGTTTGTTTGCAAAGCCTGTGCCGAAATTGCGTCTGATTTACCAAAGAATCCACAGTGAAATGTACCGAATGCAAATCAATAATGCTCAACTGAGACATTCACATAGTTTAAAATAAATAACCACATTTTTAGTCCAGTGATCCTGTATTGCTCTTCTCTCCTCACTAACAGTGGGCGGGGCCAAAGTTGCAATGATTTTTATCTGCAGATCTTCACCTATCTATAACAATGATAGGCGCATTCCACAATGAGTTATTATCTGAGTTTGGACACAATAATTGACTCATTATTAAAATTAATTTAAAAAAAAAAGGTGCATAGTGCACTTTTAAAGGTCCCGTTCTTTGCTTTTTTTCAAGCTTTGATTATGTTTATAGTGTGCACTATAACATGAGTTCATGTTTCGCGTGTAAAAAAATCCAGTATTTTTCACACAATTTACTTATCTGTACAGCGCTGTTTCTCTGTCCTAAAAACGGCCTGATGATTTCCTTATTCTATGAAGTCACTCCTTCAGAAACATGTAACGAGTTCTGATTGGGCCAGCGCTTCCTGTGTTGTTATTGGACAGCAGCTTAGCGGTCCCGCCTCTTACCAAAACGGGGAGATGCAAGTGCTGAATGCGCGCTCTTCTCCACGTGGGAGAAGAACAAGACCACGCCCCCTTTTTTGCGTGTTCTTGTGGGCGGAGGGTTAGTCAACAAACGGTTCTAGTGACGTCATTACATCCCTGCACTTCCTGCTGTAGTCCAAACCGGCCGTTCGGTGTAGGCTTTGAAAGGGAACTTCTGTTAAATAAAATATCTCGCTTGGCATTGAACTTTGAGCTTTATAATTTTACAGGTATTATTTATGCTCTAACAGCAACATTTCACACTAACTAAAGTTTGAAAGATGGAATCGCGAAGAACGGGACCTTTAAATAAAATATAAACTACACAAGAATATGTTGAGGGTTCAATGTAATAGGGTGGCAATTTTAACTTAAATTAAGCTTTCAATGTTGGACATAATTTATTGTGTAGTTATTGTTCATTTTGTATTTACTTTAAACTACACAAGAATATTTGATAGTTAATTCTTTATTAAATAACAGAGAGGAAAGTATGGGGCTGCAGTCAACATTGTAATTTGCGTTGAAATTGAAAAATATATAATTATATTCTTTACTTTTATTCACTCCATGCTTTAAAAGAATGCTTATAACATTAGAAAAATGTGTACTTGGGCAAAATCCTGCAGTAAATAGAGGTGTGTGTGTATAATTCGGTAAACAGCTAATGCTCATATTACTCTGCATTTACATTGTGTTTGAAAACTAAAATTAGCTCATTTCTGAGGAGAAAAACATGAGATTTGTGCCACTGAAGTGTTTAATGGAAAATGCCTTTTATATACCATAATACACCTGTGCAGTATTTAGGATTGTGAGCAGAATACTGGTATAAACTGATTCTTGTTGATATTCTTAGGCAATATTAGAGACTTTGAGGATAAATGAGACCAACAAAACCCTGAAGACCACAAGTAAGACAGAGTTAGTTGGATCCGAGAGACCTCCCATTCAGAATGAACTGACTGACAAAGTCATAGAGGATCCCGGTGGCCAGTCGGATAGTGACAAATCTCATAGTGATTTTGACTATGGTGAGTGTGTGAATGGATTAAGTTTTCATAGCAACAGGTCTGAGACAGACGTGGAGACAGACGTGGAGCAAAGTAAAGTTCGACAGCCGGCAGAGGATAAAAACTCTCCACTGGTTGGTCATCGGAATGATCAGAGCAAATTAGTCCTTGAAGAATTTGTGGGAAAGACTGATTCAGCTGGATTTAAAATGAAAGAAGGGAGAAACAGGCAGTGGGAAGAGGAAGAGGCCCCTTTAAAAAAAATAACTGAAAGACGTGTTACATGGAACCATGGAAAACAGGCAAACTCTAATGAAATTACACAATTGGACTTACTTGTAAGAAACGGTAACTCATTGTCACCAGGTGGTCATGTGGAGAAAAATGGCACTTCTGGCCAATCCATGCCGAGCACTTCTTCATCCAACAAGGCTCCAATAACTCCACCAACATATAGGGCAAGTGTAGAAACAGGGAAGCCGCATCTGGATCCATATGATAACTCTCAAGAAATCAGGAGGAGCTCTTTGCACAGCCAACCAGAAGATGACAATGGGATCCTCACAGGATCTGGGAGGTTCATCAGGATCATGAAGTCTCCTCGTTTACGGAAGAGGCAGCCGAATAATTTGCAACCATCTGATATTTCCAAGAAAGCTGCAAATGGATTTGAGCTTCCTCCCAATCCAAACTCCAATGGGAACCAGAGAAGAACATCCAACCCTTGCATTAAACCCCAGGATTCGCACCTAGTGCTTAAGCTGGGATCTTTAAAAAACAACCATGAGATGTTATGGAATGTTCCTGAAAAGCGATCATCACCAGATCCCGAGACGCTCTCTGAACCTGAGCAGACGCCTGATGGGAAGCGTCAAACAAAAGTGAAACTAAAGACACAGAGGAGCGCCTCCATCCCGGAGATCAGCTCCTCTCAAAGTTCTCACAGACGCAGCCCCTCACCGGACAACCAGCTTCATCCTTCTCCGCTCCAGAACCTGCTGCAGAGGGCTAAGGAACGGGAAAAGGAACGTGCACTGGGAAAAAGAGTGGGAAGGACAAAAGAGAAGACTTTTTCTCTAAATGATTTTCCTACTGTCTCCGCCTCTCCATCACAATCGCCAGAAGAAGAGAAATCAGCAAGACCCAGTATGATTTCTGCACATGGATGGAGAGAGGGAAATGTGGATGGAAGTGAGGATGAGAAAGAGAGGTGAGTCTACATGCATCACTACCGCAATACGAACACACAATCAATAACGAATGAACAGTTCAAAACAAGTGCTACAATGATGAACTGTTTTTAATGGCAATCACATTTTTTCTTGATCTTCTTAAAGAGAAAAGTGTCTGTAGTACTATGAAAACATCAGATGGTGATATGTAATGCAAAACATTTTTTGAAGAGGCACAGGTTGTTCTGTCTTCATTAAAATCCTAACCTTATACAGTATCTCCTGGTTTCACAGACAAGGCTTTATGCTAGTCCCCGACTAAAAAGCATGTTTGAGCTGTTTTAACGGAACACAACTTGCACTGACAATATCTTAAAATAATGATTTTTTTGGTCTCAAGATGCACATTTCACATTTCAGAAGTCACATTTATAAATAAAAAAACCTATACTTCGATGTCATAATTGAACTAAGGCTTAATCCTGGCTTAATCTAAGCCCTCTCTGTGAAACCAGGCCTATATGTTGTTGTTTGAACTGGATAAATAGTGATCAGCATGCAATTGCATAGGAGTAGCTTTTGCATTTTAATACTATTTCATTTGCGTTACATGGAAAAAGTAATTTACATGAGGGACAATCACATCCTTTTTGGTTTATTGCAAATTGTTCTGATCTGTGGCCCACTTATGTGAGGATATTTTTTTATTTATTAAATAAATATTTGTAATTTACTAATTTACAAATTTTAGTCATTGATAATAAGAAAAATTAAATTGGTAAAATAAAAATAAACCTCGAGGAACAACTAAATGATAGATATATGCATACATATGATATATTATGACTCCTATAAAGTCTTACAGCATGTCGCAGCACTAAGGTTTAAAATACCACTTTGAATGTATTTATGCATGTCATGTGTAATTTTTTTCTTCTTAAAATATCAATATTTTTCTCATAAAGTAAGCCCAGAAATAACCCTTACTGCCCAGTGGAAAATCAATCATTTTCATTTTAAGTGTATTTGTTCCATTTGTTAGATATGACTGTAGAGAGGCTTCACTGCACTGCGGAACTTGACAGTTTCATGTGCGTTTTTTCTTCTCTGCCCACACACAATTCATCTGTGTACTGTTACATAAAATTCTCTCTAAGTTATTATTTTCAAAACGTTGCTGGAAATTGTAAGAAATTTATAACACATCATTGTTCTAAAATTGTATTGAAGTACACTATATTGCCAAAAGCATTGGGACACTCCTCCAAATTATTGAATTTAGTTGTTTCAATCACTTCCATGGCCACAGGTGTATGCAATCAAGCACCTCTGCATGCAGACACTTCTTCAAACATTGGTGAAAGAATGGGTCGCTCTCAGAAGCTCAGTGAATTCAAGCATGGTATAGGTTGCCACTTGTGCAATAATATAATTTATGTAATTTCCTTAATACAAAATATTCAACAGTCATCTGTTAGGGGTTTTAAAACAAAGTGGAAGCAATTGGGAACAACAAAAACTCAGCCACGAAGTGGCAGGCCATGTAAAATCACAGAGCAGGGTCACGCATGCTGAGGCGCACAGTGCACAGAAGTCAGCAAATTTCTGTTTACATGGCCAAATAGCTGCATCCAAGTCTGACTTCACCAAGTACAAAACAAAGCATCGGATGCAGTGGTGCAAAGCACGCCATCACTTTACTCTAGAGCAGTGGTGACGCCTTCTCTGGAGTGACGAATCATGCTTCTCTGTCTGGCAATCCAATGGATGAGTCTGGGTTTGGCAGTTGCCAGGAGAACGGTTCTTGCCTGACTGCATTATGCCACGTGTAAAGTTTAGTGGAGGAGGGATTATAGTGTGCAGTTGTTTTTCAGGGGTTGGGCTTGGAACTCTTAATGTTTCAGCATACCAAGATATTTTGGACAATTTCATGCTACCAACTTTGTGGGAACAGTTTGGGGATGGCCTCTTCCTGTTCCAACATGACTGCACACCAATGTACAAAGCAAGGTCCATAAAGACATGGATGAGCGAGTTTGGTCTGTAGGAACTCTACTGGCCTGCACAGAATCCTGAGCTCAACCCGACAGAACATCTTTGGGATGAAATAGAGCAGAAACTGAACATAGAACATCAGTGCCTGGCCTCACAAATGTGCTTCAAGAAGAACAGTCAGAAATCCCCTAAACCTTGTGGAAAGCCTTCCCAGAAGAGTTGAATCTGTTAGAGCTGCAAAGGATGGGCCAACTCTATATTAAACCCTACAGATTAAGAATGGGATGACATTAAAGTTCATGTGCATGTAGTTCATCCTTATGAAGGATGCCTAGGTGTCCCAAAACTTTAGGTAAAAGTGTTACATCTTAGTGTTACATCTAGTTCTCATAATAGTACAGCTAGTTCTTCATAAGGACCATTAGGAGTCAGGCTTTCCCCTGAAAACAGAATTACACATAATACAGATGCAATGATATGTCACTTAATGTACGGTGCATTCAAATATATCAGAAACACATGAATTAAGTTTCATAACATTTCTAACTATTTGATTGTACTTTGTGCTTTTACAATTAGGTGTCTGTGTCTGTGGACCCCTTAGGGTCTATTGTTCCAAAAAAAAAAAAAAAGTTCATGGTAACTGTTTACAATAAGGTTTTATTAGTTAACATTGGATAACTACATTAACTAACATAATGAACTGCCTTTCTCCAGAATGTATTAATCTTTGTCAATGTTAATTTCAACATTTACTTATACATTATTCAAATCAAAAGTTGTATATCTTAACATTAGTTAATGCACTGTAAAGTAACGTGAACAAACAATGAACAGTTGTATTTGTATTAACTAACATTAACAAAGAAGAATAAATACAGTAAGAGCTCATGTTAGTTAATCCTTTAGTTAAAACAAATGAAACCTTATTTTAAAGCGTTCCCCAAAAAATATTTAAATATTTAAATAATTTCTAAATTTGAATAAACACTATTTTAGAATCTGATAGGCATTATATGGTGTCAAAATATAAATGTATTTTGTTATATAGCCTAAAAGAATGTTTGTTAACTCTTTCCCCGCCAGCGTTTTAAAAAAAAAGTTGCCAGCCACCGCCAGCGTTTTTGATCATTTTCACATGATTCACATCCCCCCAAGACTGCAATGCATAAGCAATGATTTTATCGCTTGTTTCTGTTCCTTTTTGTTGTTGTTGTTTTTTTTTTTTTATCAGAAGATTCTGTGGGGGTGAGCGGGGCACAATCTAATTTGGGGTTAGTTGTAACACACATGGTTTAAAACTTTCCACACATGCCAGCATGATGAAATGCCATATCAACACGTTATAGACAAATCACTGAACATTCATTTAACTATAGCAAAAGTACATTTTTAATTTCTGTTTTTTGTGTTTATTTAAAACCGGACAAATCTGATAATCTTAAGTATGTTATTTAACAGTTGAGATCATTTTTTTAATGCTGATAACAGCAGAAGACATGAACGGCTGTTTAAATCCCATTTGCACAGGAGGGACATGTTATCACACTGTTACAATGAGACCTTATTAGAAATATGCTATTATATTCTATACTTTATCGATTCTATTGTGAAACCGTTAGAATCCGTTGAATAAAGGCAATATTCCAAAATGATTATTATGTTTTAACTATGCTTTTATAACTATGTTATAAAACGTTTTTTAATAAAGAATTATATCTATGCTTTTATGAATTCTGTTGAGAAGCAATGAGGAAAAAAGTTCAGAAATTTATATTTATAAATTGTGTTTTGAACTTTTGAACTATGCTGTATAGCTGTATTTTGCAATGTGTTTGTTGTCAAACTCCAATTTTTTTTTATTTTTAATTATTAAAAAATGGCATTATTTTATTTGGAAAAAAGTTAATACTATTTTATTGATAAAATATTTTAGTTTGTCTTGCATTTTTGGGGGTAATGTTGCATTGTTTTCACATCCATTCTTTCAGGTTAAACCAAGAAAAAAAGTATATGCACTGTAGGCCTGTTAATAAAACAAAACCACATACAGTAATTGTACTAGACTTGTGGGAAATGAATGTGGAATAAAATAAATACTCTGAACCCCGATTGAATTTACACAAACTGAGAAAGGTTGTGCCCCGGTCTCCAGAGCGAAAACACGGAAAACCGGAAAATCCTGTCAATGGCAGGAAAAGAGTTAATAGTACATTTATTCATTCATTTTTACCTCAATATATATAATAACTATATTTCATATTACTCTTTTTCTTTTTAATTTGTTTTGGTGAAAATCACACTCTAGTGAAATGAACAATAACGTTTGCTTTTTCGAAGACATCCACCCATTAACCCTGTTCTCTCCCCTGTGGCAGCAATGTCCCGGAGGGCGTCAGTGTCGACTGGCCAGGCTGGTGTTTTGACGATGAGGAGGTTTTCGGTTTTGAGGATTTTGATGATGAAGACTGGTTTGAACAGATTCTGACCACAAATGAGCTCCGCAGGTCAGAGAGGAAACGATCCGAGCGGCAGGAGGAAACAGAATGCAGTGAGGTGTAGCTCATCTAGTACTTAACTTGTGTATCGTGTGAAAAGTGTTTGCAGAAGCGCAAACACGCATGATTATGTAGCATGACTATTATAGTCAAATATATTTGAGTTTTAAATGGGTTAACATGTGGAAGACGCCCCCAAGAACAATGTGCTTTTACTAAAATTGTAAAATATTTGGTTATGTTTAGTATGTGCATGATGATGATAATGCTTTTTTTTTTTTTACTTCATAATAACTTTTACTCCACAAATTTAAAACCATGAATTCATCTACAAATCACTCTTATAAGAAAACTTTGGTATTCAACATCATACAATACCCTAGATCACTATTTTCCAGAGACACAAAATTCGATTAATTTACCTCAAATTTTCGGCTGACTAAATCTCACAAATGCTAATGTTTTAGATGAAATGACAAAATTAAAAATAGCTTTTCTATTCATCAGACACCCTGACACTTCCCCAGACTTACCCTATGTACAGCCTTCACATTTTTTTTTATGAAAAAGATTATTAACATTGTGTCTACTGTATAGTTATAATTATATTTACAAAAATGTAACTGTACAGCATGTTTTAGTTTTATCTTGTATAGCAATTTTAAGAAACCACATTTAGGAAACCTGTTTATAACTTGTACTTACTGTTCACAAAAAAATTATTAAATTAAACCATGTGAAATAAAGTAGTTTATTGCTTTATTTACATATATATATATATATATATATATATATATATATATATATATATATATATATATATATATATATATATATATATATATATATATATATATATATATATATATATATATATTTGAAATATATTTGCATCAAAATTATTTTATACAGAATGTATACATTTATATGTCGGTAGTATATTTACAGTTTAAATGGACTGCTACAATTGTCTGCATTCAAAACACACACATTAACATAGTGTAACACACAGAGGCACTTACAAAATTTCAATGAAAAACACAATTTTACACACACACTAATCCCGGTTCTCCAACACAAGGTTCGGTCATTTTTGCCTTGCTCCTTTGTCTCTGCTCTCGTTCAGTGGCGGCCTGATGGACGATGGTTTCCATCGCTGGGTAGAGCATGATCATCCTCTTCTGTAAGGAGCATGAATATGAGATATTAATAATTACAATCTGTTTTAAAGAGCGAGCACGAATTGCATTATTAAATCAAAACTTGATACAGGAGACTGAGACGTACCCTGCGATAGTTTCTGAACATCTGGAACAAAATCAGGAATATCACCAAGAAAAAAAATCCTAATCCCATCACCATAGCGGTTTTATTGCCGGAACTTGACTTTACGCCCGTTACGGCACCTGAAGAAATGAACAAACAGAATAAAGGAAAATTTAGAGTTCATTTCTCAGTCCAATCTTGATTCTATAATAACTACACAACAAAAATCATTTCCTTTTCCTGCTCTACCTACCCATGATGTGAAGATGATAAGTCACGTTCCCCAGAACTCCTTGTTCCCCGTAGTAGCGACACACCCATTCCCCAGCATCTTTCTCAGTCACTTGTTTAATCCAGAAGCTCTTTTTCTTTCCAACAGAGGTCACCGTTTGAGTGTCGTTCGGCCCATAACTTACACGGAGCCATTCATAGGAAGTGATCTGTTCGGAGTTGCTGAGATGGCAGGTCAGGGTCACGGGTCCGTTTCCACTGGATGCTGAGGAGCTCAAAACTACACAGAAACCAGAGGGCGGATCAGCATTCAGTACATTCAGAAGTCCACAGATCAGAAGTTATGAGGAGATTAAGCACACTTTCATAATCAAAAATATATATATTATTCCACTCACCTTTAGTAACAACTAGCTCCATCCTTCTTTGAACTTTAATTCCCCCTCTATTCAATCCCTTCATCCTTCCTGAGCACGTATACATCCCTTCATCTCCATCCTTAACTGTCTGTATAGTGGCCGATGCTACGGACCCAAGAGCCCAGTCGAAAGACTCAGGGAGAGGATGGTGTATCGTGGAGGAGGTTCTGTTCCACATCACAGTGTTTGGGATTAGGCCATCAGTAAACAGGCAGGGCAAGGAGACGGAGGAGCCCACAGCGGCATACACCACTGAAGAGTCGTCCTGAGGGGTGGAGATTCCTGGAGAGGGAACAGAGAAAGAATGAGCGACTCCCGCACGAGTTATTTCTAGAAGAAGCCGGTTTAAAACGAACACTCACCTTTGACGTGTAGGGATGCGGCTGCCTCTACTTCCACACCATTGAGTGAAACCTGACAGGTCCAGTTCGCGGCATCTCTTTGAGACACGTTCGAGAGGCTGCTTCTACTTATAAATTGACCGTTTCGTTTCCAGTTAACTCTCATAGATGATGGCCCAGGACTGACCTCGCACTTTGCCTCTGTTCTTGAGCCCTCAACCACAACTGCTGGATGAAATGATGCTGTGAAGAAAGAGAACATTTTAACCGATAAGGCTATTTCCAAATGCTTATCGAAAAAGAAGGGGCAAATTCTTAGCTGTTTGTTTCTTTTACCTCTTATAACCCTAAGTAAGACGACTTTCACCATCCGTTTCTTTCCCTCAACCTCACAGACGTACTCTCCTCCGTCTTCATATGTCGTGCCATCGATGTGAAGGCTGTAATCGGACTTTCCGAAGTTGGGAACGGGGCAGTTAGCACGTGGTGGGTCTCTAACCGGACGAAACTCTAACCCGCTCTTCTCTCGCCGCCAAACTGTCTTCTGTACACTAGGAATTTGAGAAAAGAGAGTGAGACTTTAAAATGGTCATCTTGTGCTGATATGCTTTGTCAAGCTTTGAATAGATGTGTTAATGGATGGATGGATGAAATGTTCTTACTCTCCAACTCTCCGGCTCCAGTAGACTGCAGTAGGATATGAGAGCTCAGAGGACTCGTCCAGACATGGCAGCACTGCTACAGAACCTTGAGCCACCAACACTTCATGGTCCTGACACTGACCACCTGCTCAACACAGAAAGATTTGAACATATAAATCTACAATAAAAAAGAAGATAAAACGAGGTGATTCACATACTCTATCATGACAGCTCACCTTCAAAAACCAGCGCTAACCCCAGAACAATCATAAATGGTGTCATCTTCTAATCTTCTTCTTGTTACTTTCCAAAAAAGAAAATGCGAAACCCTCACGCGTTTAGTCCTCCTTCTCAGCTAATGTCTGTCGGCTCCGGTCTTTGTTCTTGAATATATACTGCTGTGGGTGGTTGCGTGGGTTCGTTGTGGTCGGGAGGAGTTGCTGGTTTTAGGTAGTTCCTCTTCTTCTCTGCCTCTCAACATCACATGACTTCTGAAGATGCCTGTAGTGAAACTGTTGATGTGCAGTCTGACTGACGTACTTTGGAAAAAGTTAGAGAGAAAGAGAGACACTGAGAGAGTAATAGAATGAGGGAGAGGCAGCGCTTGAGGTTTCATTCTCCCACGGATTCACCAGGTCTAGAATTCTCTCTCAACACGTGAAAAAGTTTATTTGAAAGTATGTCAGTCACTTCAAAGAATGGAAACACATTTTAATAAAACAAAACAAAACAATAAAGTAATATGGAAAATGACACAGGCAAGATTGCATCTGTTTATAAATAATATTTGGTGTTGTGTGTGTGTGTGGGTGGGTGTGTGTGTACTGTGTTATATATACATACATATATATATATATATATATATATTTGTATTGCGGGATATACAAACTTTTTTATATGATTTAAAATATATTTGTACAATTGTGCTTTGCAGAATATCATGCATATATGTGTGTGTATATATATATATATATATATATATATATATATATATATATATATATATATATATATATATATTGTAATTATCATTATTATATAATAATATAATTTTATTTGCTGATTTTCACAATCGTCATCTTCCCAGTTTTATTATAAATGTTTTCTGTTTTTTCTATAATATTTATTGTGTGAAAAGACACCATGAATAGATAAATAACACACAAATACTGTATCTATTTCTGCATTTTTTTCTTTGCATGCAAGAAAATCATGACAAGATCATGGATGATACAAATCATGCACAAAACAATTTTAGTTAATTGCGCATTATATCATATTTTTAAATATATATTAGGTATACAGTATATATCCCTTGTATAATATAAGGCACGCATTACTCTGCTGAAAGAGGCCAAGTCACCAGAGAATACCGTTTTCATGAAAGGGTGTATATGGTCTGCAACAATGCTTAGGTAGGTGCGTGTTTCAAAGTAACATCCACATGGATGGCAGGACCCAAGGTTTCCCAGCAGAACATTGCCCAAAGCATCACACTGCCTCAGTCGGCTGGCCTTCTTCCCATTGTGCATCCTGGTGCCATGTGTTCCCCAGGTAAGAGAAGCACACACACCCAGCCATTAACGCGACATAAAAGAAAACACCAGGCCATCAGACCAGGCCATCTTCTTCAATTGCTCCGTGGTCCAGTTCTGATGCTCAAATGCCAACTTGTTGGTGCTTTCGGTGTTGAAAAGGGGTCAGCATGGGCACCCTGACTGGTCTGCAGCCATGCAGCCCCATACGCAACAAACTGCGATGCACTGTGTATTCAAACACCTTTCTATCCCAACCAGCATTAACTTCTTTAGCAGTTTGAGCTACAATAGCTCTTCTGTTTAAACAGACCACTCGGGCCAGCTTTCGCTCCCCCATGCATCAATGAGCCTTGGCCTCTCATGACTGTAGACCAGGAACACCACACAAGAGCTGCAGTTTTGGAGATGCTCTGACTCAGTCATCTAGCCACCACAATTTGGCCCTTTTCACTCAAATCCTTACACTTGATTCTAAACATTGAGGACAAAATGTTCACTTGCTGCCTAATATATCCCCCCCACTAACAGGTGCTGTGATGAAGAGATAATTAGTGTTATTCACTTCATCTGTCAGTGGTCATAATGTTATGCCTGATTTCTCTGTGTGTGTGCGTTTGCGCGTGCGCGGTGTGTGTTTAAGTGATTTTACAGCACTACGTTAAAACATACTGTTACGCTTTATTATTATTATCAGTGTAATTACACATTTAAGTACTGAGTAATAACAATTAACAACATGTACTTACACTCTAAAAAATGCTGGGTTAAAAACAACCCAAGTTGAGTTGAAAATGCACCAACCTAACAATTGGGTTGTTTTAACCCAATGGTTGAGTTGTTCTTACCCAGCAATTGGGTTGTCTTAAGCAACATTTAACCCAGCCACTGGGTTAAAACAACTCAACCATTGGGTTAAAACAACCCAATTGTTGGGTTGGTGCATTTTCAACCCAACTTGGGTTGTTTTTAACCCAGCATTTATTAGAGTGTACATGGGTTAGGGTTTGGTTGAGGGTTAGTTGCATGTAATTATGCATCTTATATTGCTGTTATTACTGGAATAAGTAGGCTACATGTAACGTGTACCAAAGACACTGTAATACAAGTTGTACCAAACTTACCAATTAACAGCCTATTTCTCATATGTCACTATTGAATCAGTCATGCATTTCTGATACTGACACTAACCCAACCTCCACCGGTGGGTAAAAGACAAATGCCATGTGTAATTTCAGCCTGCACAATGGCATTGTTATTTGTTTATGTGGTTGTGTAAGTGCTGTTTTCTGTTGTGTCAGCCCAGTATGAGACCTGAGCTCTGGAATGCATTTGATTCAGCCGTTGATATGCGGATGTGCGATCAGCATATTCTAAAACAGCACCACTTCCAGTAAAGGCAGAGACTGTGTGCGAATGACATGAATATGGGGGCTGGAGTTG
The DNA here is from genome assembly GCF_024679245.1 of Pseudorasbora parva. Taxonomy (NCBI): domain Eukaryota; kingdom Metazoa; phylum Chordata; class Actinopteri; order Cypriniformes; family Gobionidae; genus Pseudorasbora; species Pseudorasbora parva. The sequence goes on along the minus strand of NC_090178.1, from coordinate 32,971,775 downwards.
TTTTGATGAAGAAAAGAGTCTGTGGCTGACTCAATCTCTCCCCTCCCATTTTTTCTTTGTTTTTCACTCCTCCTATCCGTCACAGGCAAGTAGCAGTTCCTTTTGTAGTCCGCTTTTTTAGCATGCAAAGTACGGCTCTCTTCTCATGCATAATTACATGCAACTAACTCTAAACCGAACCCTAACCCTATAGTAAGTACATGTCGTTGCTAAATATTACTCAGTACTTACATGTATAGTTACAGTGTAACAAAGACACATTAAAATGAAGTGTAACCAAAATAATTCACTGAATTTCAATGAATGAGATACAAAGTATGAAACTAAGGGACTTCTGCAAACAAATTGTGCTTTTCCCAGAACGAACTCATTTTTTCTTTTCCTTTTCGCAATGACTTTTAACCACAGGATCTCACTGTGTTTTAGTGAATGTGTTAAGTTTTCACGTGTTCTAGTACAGTAACAACAGGTGTAGATCGCATTAAATATAGACATGTTCCACTAACATTTGACAAGCAGAAAGTGTCCTATGCGTTTGTTTTTCATTTTTAACTGCATTGGTTTTTAGTGACTATCTACTATACTAAAAAAAACTGGGTTGTTTCAACCGATTTTTCTGTCAGAAATGACCCAACCATTGGTTTTGTCTATATTTGACAAAAACAGGTTGAAACAACCCACCAATCCTGTCCCTAACCTTAGCCTTATCCCACCTCAACAGCAGCAAAAATGTTTTACAATACAACTCGAACACAATATTGTACCTAAAAAAACGTTTAATGAACATGTACATAGTAGTTAAGGACACACAATATAAAGAATGACCATTTTGAGTAACACTTTATTTTACAATCAATCACTGTTACATATGTTACTATAGAAATAACTATATAGTATGCATAATTACATGCAACTAACCCTAACCCTATCTTAAGTACATGAAGCCTAATTACTTAATATTACTTAAATGTATAGTTACAGTGTAACAAAGACACCTTAAAATAAAGTGTAACCCCATTTTGTAAAACCTTATTCTTAATATCTTGATATCTATCTATACATTTGGCTTTTTGAGGCCTCTTTACAGCAGATCAGTGATGTTAAGAGCTTTCAACCAGGTGGAAATAGTAAGCTGGCTATTGAATATGTAAATATGTAAATCCATGGAAAAAGCTGCATGTAGGTATGCCTTCATGAGGTGAAGTATGGGAGGATAACCACAGATCTTCAGATGCTTTCAAGCTTAGATTCTCATCATTTCCTTCCTTTGTGCTTCTCGTGAGTTCTCGTGCCATTCTCTGCCCATTATTTCACAATAATGCCCTCCATTTCACAGAACATCCAAATATCAAGCGGGGTCAATGTGAACTACTGCTGTGTGTCTGAGACATGTTGTGGTACACACAGAGCGTGCGGATATCAGCGTTCACTGTCTTCAGATCAGAGGGGGCGAAGTGAGAGTGTGATGGGGTCTTTCCTACTTACTGTATGCGGCTGATATACAGCTGATTTGAATAACAGGACAGCTGGGGAAGACCTACGTGAGCCCCTGATGTGGAAAAAAGAGACTGTCATGAGTGGGAATATTATATGCATGCAGATAGCATAGAGGATGGAACATATTAACACTGATTATGTTTGTTGGCAGGATCGTGACTGAGATGTTACATATTCCTTCCCCACTGACCCTTATCAGTCATTTCCCGTAAGCACAGACGTGGTACCACCATTCTCCAGATTAAGTCTCAAAAATGTAAATCCTCAGTAAAAAAACATGTTTTTCATTTTTCGGTAGCTCTGTATGGTTGTTACAGTGTAATTATATATTTAAGTACGGAGTATTAATTAACTACATTTACTTACTATAGGGTTAGGTTGAGGGTAAGTTGTAATTATGTATAATTTACTGTTATTACTATGGTAAGTACACTGTAAACAATCACTCTTATGTTTTGTATGACAAATTCAGCTTTTAAAGTTTATTCAACTATTTAACATGAAAAAAGTTGAGATAACTCAAACTAAGTTTGTACAACTATTGACCTTAAGTTGAGAAAACTCAAAAATGTTCTGCAGCTGGTTGCCTTAAACTTTTAAGTTTTCTCAATTTCTTTTTTTTTTTACAGTGTATATGTAATATATGAAACAAGGACAGTGTCACCCTCTTTATTTTACAGTCATGTTCCCCATACATACTAATTATAGTAATTGCAATATCTGGGTAATAACTACATACTAACCCTGAACCTACACCTAAACCCAACCATAACTCATATCTTATACCTAAAAAAAATTGGGGATTGATTTTGCTACAAAATCAACTTGGATGTTTAAGTCATTTCAACTTAAATAACATTCAACGAACTTAAGAAAATGAGTTGAACCTTTATAACTTAAAAAAGTAGAACATTGCTTAACTTTTGATGAGTTACAGCAATGTAAAAAGGCTGTCAATACTTATTAATCATTCAATTTCTTACAGTGTATATTACCCAGTACACTTACATATGTATGTACACGTACTGTAAAATATTGCATAACTTGAATAAAAGTTTTGTCAATTGAAAAGAAATGTGTTAACACTTTATTTTAGTGGCCTTGTTACATGTATTTACTGTAATAATTACTACACTGTAAAAAAATTTTTCGAAAAAAAGTTACCTGGTTGCCTTAAAATTTTGAGTTCATTGAAATAAAAAGTTTGAGTTAATACAATGAAATTTATTTGAGATTCGACAACCTTTATTAAAATATTATTAAAAGATTGGTAATTGTGTGTGTTTTATTTCTGATGACGCAGTGAAACATGCCAAATAGTGCTATTTTCATGATTTATCAAATTTTTTATGTGGTTCAGATACAATTTTTTGAGTTTCTATTTATTAAACAAATTTCCTTCATTGTATCAACTCAAATTTTTAATTTCAATAAACTCAAAATTTTAAGGCAACCAGGTTACTTACTTTTTTTTTTACCCTAATCTTAACCCTATAGTAAGTAAATGAAGTTAATTATTATTATGCAGTAATGTTATGTATAACTGTAATACAGACACCTTAAAATAGTGTAACCAAATAATTTTTAACCCAATAATGCCCAGATATATATATGTGAGACATTTATTATGATGGGTTTATGTTTTTGGGGCTGATTGGTATGTTCACTTAAATGTAACCATTGCTATTATTATGCATACTGTCATTGTTTTTGTTTTTTTGTTAAACAAAAATAGTTGTTTGATCATTTGCAGTTTGCTGTATATTGAAAATGTTTTACATTTTATTTAGAATTATTTGCAAAATGTGATTAGTAAGAATTGAAGAGGTTGGGTTCAGAGCAGCCTCATTTATTACAGTGGTCAAAGTTCCATGAAACTCAGCAGTGGGACACTGGAGCTCAGTTTCAGTCAAAGCTTTCAATCCCACAGATGATTTCTCTATAGAAATTAGTCAAAACAGGGTTTTATAGATCACACACCATATACGTTCCTCTAGGCAAACGCTGTCAGCAGATTTGACAGACAATTACCGTTTCTTACATCATAGCATAGATCTGTTTGATCTAGAACGTTTTGTCCTTATATAGAAAAGCCCAAGATGTTTTAAATTCATTGGACTTTAGAGTGTGAGAACCAGCTATTCGTAAAGACATCAGATTCAGTCACTTAAAAACATTTAAATTTAACTTTGAAATTATCATGGTGAAAATTTTGAAATATATTCATTGTTTGCTATCAGGGTAGCATCACATGTGGCTGAAACTGCTCCTAAGTCTGTTGAACGGTTTAATTTGTCCTCTATGTACTGGAAATATCAACCACAGATTGCAGATCAAAGGCAGTCAGTTTCTGAAAAGTGTTTACACACCATTAGCAAAGCTTGCTATTATACATGCACTTTAGTTTCCATAAACTTCTGCTGTCACATTCCATTAAGCTGTGCTTGACTTCTACATTTGCAGGCTCATTCTACAAATGAAGCCATTTTTGCATTTTAAATTGAGGGCATTGTACAGACCTTCTTTAAAATCACTTTGCAAAAGCTCTGAAGTCACTGAATTGGTTCTATACTCGAAATTCATGCAAAACACCTGTTAAGAAACTTTTACTCATGAATTTATAAACATTCAAGATACAAAAATAATAATACAAAAAACCTGTATAAATTCATGTTTGTTTTTAACACAAAACATTCATGCGTTTGTTTTTTGTGGTAAGAAAAGTGGTAAAACTATATCAAGGTTTACAGTTTATTTTTGCTAAAAATGCAAACTATATTTGCAAACTATATGTAATTCTTCAAGAGTTAACGGCATAAAGGCTTCTCGCAGGGTTAAAGCCAGCACAATCTAATAAAACATGCTTCAAATGAGTGCGCAAATTTATATCGGAGCAAAATCAAACTTTCCATAATCTAATTTTCAAACTGCTCAGAGCAGGTTTGATTTTTGCAAATTAAAATGGAAAATTAAGTTCAATCAAGGTCTGTGCACCTTTCCTCTGACGTCAACTTCTTTTAACTAGACAATTATATTCTCAGCCTCTGAGTTAGATTAATTCTGAAACTGTATTGAAGCATGCACACACACATGTACCTGCAGTTGTAAACAAAAGATTTCATCATTAGGTTAGCGTTTCCACTTGATGTGGTGAAGTCACAGTCATTTCTGTGCCTTAGGTGCATGTAGGGTGTCAATTTCACAGTGAATGGGTTAAAAAAATAGAATTACTTGAAAGGGCATAAAATTAGAACAAATCAACTCAAAGATTGTATTCTGAATATTACCAAATCTTTATTTGCATTACAATATTGAATACAAAAAGACAGATGTTTAGTTCTTGTAGCCTCGGCTGGCTCTGCGACCACGGGCACGCTCAAACTTCCTGCCTTTGGAGCGCACATAGGGCCTGGAGAGGAGAACATGCTTTCAGTTAAACGGCTCATCACAAACAATCAACTTATTAAACAGCCTCAAGCTCATGAAGGCTTGAAATTTAAGTTCATAGTGTTCCCTTACTTGGTGTGGCTATGGGGGGTTCCAGGAGCTTTCCCAAAATGCCTGTACACCTCTCTGCCCTTACGGGGTCCTGTTTGCAAAGAAGAAGTGCTATAACAATCTGGAGCTTAGCTGAACACCTCCACCACCAAATACAGAATATTAAGCAACTCAAGTGGATACAAAAATAAGGAAGATCTTATGAAAAACAATCAGATTTACATTGAATTTGTTTTCAACACAAAGTGTTTTTGCTATGCACACACATACCGGACAACAGAACGGTGCCCTGTCCTTTAGGTGCAGTGAGTGCCAACTGGTCAAAGGTCATGATCTGCCCACCAGCCTTCAAGATCCTGCGGCGAGCACCGTCGGTCACCTTCAGGGCACACACCTGCGAGAAGGCACAGGAAAGAGAAGCATTGTTCATTAGATTCCTTCAATCTCACACTGCGTGCCCTAACAGCCAGGTAAAAATAATGTATGCGCAGTTTGTACTGACGTTTGTAGGACGGCACTGCAAGCACTGCAATTTTGAGTTGTTTATAATGTGCATTTGAATGCGTTTGATGCATCAAACAGCTTTCCAAACATAAGCATTTAGTTATGTTTAATTGAAGTGTTTCAATCTGTTTATTCAGCTCACTGATATTATGACGTTCATAGCGATTTCCACATGGATTTCCACGAATGACGTGTGCTATTGTACTTCTGCATATACTTGGAGTACCCTTCGCGAGAGCACCCTCTGGCTCGCAGAGCAGCGTTTACTACTGATCACAGCCGTGCTGCACTGAGAAGCTGCGCTTGCAATAATTGCAGCCTTTGCCAAATCTAGTGTGGTTTTATTGCATTAACCGTTAACCGATGCCCTTAGCGGTTAATACTCGGTTAACCATAGTGTGCGTCAGGGTTATTATTTTTAGTTTATAAATTTGACGACCGCCATCTCCGTAGTGAACGAGCCTATAGAGAAATGCACATCATGGATTACCTAATCAGAGAGTAGCCTATTTCTTTTCATTTTAAATTGTTAAAAGACATTTCGAGCTTTCTTAAGATATATTTCATGTCTGTGAGGCCTACGCTGAGTTTCGTTAAATTAGGATGAGATGCGCTCCAGTTCACGAGCAATGCAAGTGGCGCCTGCATGATTAGGGCATGTAGTAAAATATGCAGCCGAGAATGATTCACACAGACAGCGTTTGACTCGCGCGGCTGAGCCTCTCCCGGCAGAGAGTTCAAGCATCTGTGGACTCGTTCCTTCAGCTCTGGCCATCTTGCTTACAGTCCGCGATTAGCTTTTTTGTTTTCTTCATTACAGTTAAAGTAATGTCTGCTTTTCGCTAGTCCCTCACAAGTTTCTCATTAGAAAAAGTTAAAATGTTCTTTAGAAACATTTAAAGACAGACCTACTGTGAGCTAAGCTGTTACATGATAGCATTTGCTACTGTTAAAGCCCAAATTATTAATTGAGCCCTAATTTGGATGGTATTTTTTCTCATCTGGCTTCCTGTAAAAATAAATGTGCATTTCACCTCAGTGATAAAACTCATGCATTCAGATGGAGATGAAGACGGAGACTTTTGTAATTCTACACACCCGGGAGCGTGCTGCTCATTTGGGCAATTGCATGATTGTCTGTTTTAAAGGTGCCCTAGAATTAAAAATTGTAATTAACCTTGCCATGGTGAAATAAGAGTTCAGTACATGGACATCACATAGAGTGAGTCTCAAACACCATTGCCTCCTCCTTTATAAATCTTTTTTTGTGAAAAACAGCACGGAAAAACAGGCTATTTTCAACATAACGGCAACTGTGTCGCAATCGCAGAGATCCTTAATATGTGCACCCCCAACATTTGCATGTCAGCCAATATTCATTGTCAGGCGGAACTGCGCAGTCGTCAAGTAAACAAGCGTCATGCGAGGAGAGCGAAAACGGCAGATCACAGACACAAATGTCATGTTCCAGGCTGTGCAGGGTATGTGAGGTCTTTTCATTGCGTTCACACAGATAAATGTCAAGTCATGGTTGATGTTTATTTACAACCGTATACCGCAACAATTTAATTCAAAGTTGTTTACTATTTATTATAATAAAAATATTTAGTTCAGGTAGTGAACATTCACTACAATTAAAAACTAAAGACATCGGTTCAATTCTGCGTGAGCTGAACAAGTCGCAATAGGTGACAGACTGCATTTATCAGCATGGTGTGTAGGCAAGTTTGTCATTGAATTGTTTTGTTGTTGTTCAAGCAATTGTCAAAATGACAGGCAATCTGAAAGTCTGACAACCTCAGGTTGAGCAAATTTAGCATGGATACAAAATCAGAAGCTAAATGGACACAGACAGACTGACACAAAGCTTAAGACATTAACCACATATTCGATGTCTTACCTTCAGTTTGGGGACATTCTGAATCCTGACATCATCAGTAATAGTTCCCACAACAACAGCAGTCAGGTTTTCACGGCCTGGAAGCTTCATCTTACGGATCTAGAAGCAAAGAAAAAACTTTATATGAGACAAATGACATTGTTTAAAATTAGGGCTGTACGATAAAGTGCATTTAACATGAAAACATGCTTTTTGTGATTTGACTTATCGTGATTATGCAATCGCAAAGGCTGCGAAATATCTTTTTTGCGCAGTTTGTCAGTGTAGGACGGCTGTGTGATCAGTAATAAATGCTGTTCTATCTGAAAGCACTGCAAGTTTGAGTGCATTTAAAAACGCAACATGTCAAATGTCTTTCCAAACATGAGAAGCTTTTAGTCATGTTTAATCAAAGCGTATCAATCTGTTTATTCAGCTCACCGATAGCATGACGTTCATAGCGATTTCCATTGCCGCATTCCACTCCACTATTAGACAGGCACTTGCAAATTTCTCTAAGCACTTCCCCTCGGGGGAAGTCGCCATTTTGAAGTGCATTCCACTTCATGATGTGGACAAGGGAAATTTTTATGGACAGTAGGGATGTCAATTTTCACAAATTCCCATGATCGATCGTTGTTTAAATTAACGATCAATTAATCGATTAATCGTTAACCATAACACTGAAATATGCGTCTACAGCAGTGGCTTATAGGCGACAGCATGATAGTAGGCCTAAGTGCAATGCTGCTCAAAACGTCATGTTCTTCACCAAATGAATGAGAAGGATTTTTTTTATCTAAACAAAGGGCTATGGGATTGTAAAATTAGTCGATGTTATTTATAATTAAATTACTTATTTAATAACCAAATATAACATGTAATACAACACGAACGCCGCCTCAGATCTGTTATTCAGAATTTGTGGACGCACTTGCAAGAGCAACGTGCTGAAACGTCACCTAAACCCAATTAATTCAAAACGATTTATTAAAATATTGTTTTCATTAATGTTATGTAATGTGACAGTCCCAATCATAGTTATTATTAGTCGTGCGTTGCTGTTTGAACTGCGCGAGCTGAAGCGGATGCGCTGAATCAACACTGGTAAGGTACACTGAAACTTTCCTAGCACGTTATTTAACTCAACAAAAAGCTTCCTATGAGATTAATCAGATTTATATAAATTTAACAAAATATTACAAATTATATATCTTCACAAAATGATGCGAATGGACAAGTGAACTTGATTTGAGTTGCTGATATTCATATTCAGAATGGGAGACGCGTGGTGTTCACGCGCTCTAGGAACAACGCTCTGAACGCACCTAAACCCAATGACTTTAGAACCATTTATTAAAATAGTGTTCTCACTTCTGTTATATAATATGACTATCCCAATCATCGTTATTATGCATTGCTCTGTATGCGCTAAAGCCGAAGCACTGAATGAAAACCGGTAGCCATCACTGACTGAAGCCATTTGTTAGTGCGTTTTATTTCGCTGAAAGAAACGCATCCTATATGATTGATCACACATATAACGTCACAAAATAAATGTAATATTACAAATTACTTCAGCACAATCTGATGCGAATGAACAAGTGAACTTGAACTATGTTACATGCGCGAGTCAGAATGCGTGACTCATGTTGTGCATGCGCTCTTCCTGGATCAACGCAATAAAACACACGGCAAATAAACCCAAATAATTAACAATCACAATGTTTTATTACAATAGTGTTCTCATTAATGTTGTGTAATATGACAGTCCCAATCATAGTCATTATTAATGCTGTTGGAGCTGCACGCTGAAGCTGATCACCGCCACGCTTTTACTACCGCTCACCTCTAACGTTAATTATTAACCAAATGCATCCTTATGAGATAAATCAGCTATAGATAGGCCTGCACAAAATAAACACAATATTACAACTTACATTTGCACAAAACAAAAGGCTGCGAATGCACATGCAGGCTTGCAGTCATGATGAAGGTGTAACTCCAGCTGTAAAATGGTTCCAAATAGAACTCGGGCGCGCTCGCATCATTTTTCCTCCCGTTTCCTCACGCACGCGCATGACCCTGCTTAATCGATAATCGTTGACATCCCTAATGGACAGACCCTTGATTTTGACAGAGGGAGCAAGTCTACTTCATATGTACACCGAAGGCAGCTTCATATACCACAATGCAACGCGATTGTGTCGTCGCCGCATATCGCATTTAATTTACCCCACCACAAACAACTATCATATTTTAAAAACATTTAAAACAATCTAAATACACATAGAATGTTGCATTAAACAATTTCGTAAAAAAAAAAAAAAAAAAGAATACACTGCATAGTGTTTTCCTAGTGATTAAGGGCTTAGGACGTAGCCTGCACAAGAGCGCCCTCTGGCTTACGGAGCAGCATTTACCACTGATCACAGCTGTGCTGTACAGAGAGGCTGTGCATGCGATAATCGCACCCTTTGCCAAATAGCGTGGTTTTATAACGATTTATCGTGCAACCTTATTTAAAATATTGATGTCAAACAAATCGTAATTTTGATGAATAGATATATAGAAGGAAAAGGATATTTCACATCCACAATAGAAAAATTGTCAATTTAATCACTCACATTGTCCTAAAACTGTACACATTTCATTTTTTTAATTTGTTTTAGGAACCCATTGACTTTTTTTGACTCATTGTTTTTCATACTATGAAAGTCTATGTGGACCAGCAATTGTCTGGCATCGGACATTTCGGTCTATGTGGTTTTAAGGTGATGAACAAAATATAGTGCTTCCCATCCATTAACCCTGTAGGCGCCAGAGGTTTTTTCCTAAAATGTTCAATTTTGACGTCTTAATTTCAAAAGTCTATATCTTAAGTGATAAAAGAGAAACTTTCTGTAAATTAAAGAAATATTAAGGATGACCCAACGTTTATGTAGGGATTACATTTTCCCATCTAATTTGCATATGACATCATAAGGTGGTGGCAATCTTGAATTATAGAATTTTCTTGAAAAGCCACGTTTAAATGATAAAATGCAGCACTTCTTTCTCCCCAAAATGTCCCTCACCTTCTGTGCGCTATATTGCACAATACTGAATGTTCAGGTAAATAGTAAATAGCAAACAAACTGTGTATATAATTATTAAAGCCCCTTTCACACTGCGATTACGGCAAATACACGGATAATGCGACCCGGCATTTGTTCCCGGGCACTAGATTTGGTCCATTCACACTGCCAGCGAAATGCTGTAATATGTGCGCTCACACACAACGCTTAACGGTCCTGGGTCGAGTTGACACGTGACATCCTGATGTGACGTATAATGGCGAGCGATCTCAGGTTCAGCGCGGATAGAAAGGAGCTCCGTGGTCTCGACTTGTGTCCAGTTTGCACACATTTCTGCTTGTTTAATTTTAGTTTCTTTTGTATACGAACACTCTCTGCATTTAAAACACCAACTAGCTCTTCTGGCACTGCAGGGTTGTATTATTGAAAAAACAAGCTCTAGGAGTCGCACGATAACTACGTACACGTTGCGGCATTAGTTTCTGCTTTTGTTCACACAGCGCTCGTCCCGGGTCGAATACCGCAATATTACTAGGTCCCCGACACGGGTCGAATTCGGTAATCAATCCCGGGACGTGGTTGCTTTCACACACAAGGCGACCCGGCAATGTTCCGGGAATATTGCGGGTCCGACGTGCAGTGTGAAAGGGGCTTAATAGATGGTAGAAACAAACCGAATGTGTAGCGGTTTGCCTTTTGCTGTAGAGATTTTCCATTTACTACATACAGTAGGCATTCAGATACCATATAAGGGGCACATATTATATATTATGCATAATATCCCCTGCCCGTGTCACACCGCGTCTGCTCCTGCTACAAACAGCGCGCCCAAATCTGCCTTGCACGGCGCCGAGTGTGCACAGCCACGACCACTATCATTTTGACTACCCACCCTGCCTCCACATTGCCCCCGAACTGTCCTATGAATACTTCAACCTCGTATAACATACCCAGTGGCATTAGATAAAGTCTCCACGACAATACCGTCTCCACGATTGTGGAGAGGTACACAGTCGGAAGATGCGCATTTCATGGCGATCGCATTAAAAATCTCTTGCGGCCGCCTCGTTCCCAACACTAACACACCTGCTAACTTCGCGATGACCCCGGAAAACATTGTTCCCACCACTGACATTGGGCAAAGGACCATCTACATTGGGCAAATGATCCACCGTTTGTGCTTAGTGTAACGCTAGGTTTAGTTTCACTTTTAGAATCACCGTCATCTCATTTGCCTTCAGAGTAAGGGTCCACGAAACACAAATGGTATCATTTTCAGCTTTTAAATATTTTTAATATAATTTAAATACATTTTACACGCCAATAGCATTATCATATCGCATTATTGCATAATGTAACAAGGTATTGCATATTTCTTCAATATCGGACACTTTTGAGTGTTAGCATTTATGGTGTGGTAACACATTTGGTATATTAGTACACTGAAAAGGGTTCCCTAAATGGTTTACAGCAGATATACCATATTTTCCAGACTATAAGTCACTTTTTTCATAGTTTGGCTGGTAGTAAAATATGCAGCCGAGAACGATTCACAGTGTTTGTCTCGCGCAGCTGCACCTCTCCCAGCAGAGCGTTTAAGCACCCATCTTCAGCTCTGGCAGTCTTGCTTTCAGTCCATGAGTAGCTTTATATGTTCTCTTCATTACAGTTAAAGTAACCTCAGCTTTTAGCAAGTCCCTCACAAGTTTTTCACTCACGTCAAACTTTCTTTCTGCTGATCGATTATGCACAGCAAGTGGGCACGGCTTCCACTCTCCGCACTGCTTCTGCCCTAATGCGACATAGTCCAGTGCGAATTGTATGTTTTTCCCTCTTCGTGACGCATTTTTTGACTGATGCGGCATATACTCCGGAACAACTTAATAGTCCGAAAAATACGGTAACTGTCCTTGAGAAAATTGGCCATGTACTGTAGCTGATATTTATCCAAATGATTTAATATCTAATGAAATCCGAGTGGAATCGAACCACAAGATTTTGTATAGAAATCAAATTGTGCAATCCGTGTCAGTTTATGTAAACACAAGTAACACTGGGGTTCAAACTCACCAGTCGGGAAATGGCCAAAGGAGGGCGGTTGGTCTTGCTCATGAAAAGTCTCCTCAGAATGACCTTGTTGAAGGGAGCATCACAACGACGAGACAGGAATCTGTACAACTACAACACGCAACAAAAATTGAATTGATATAGAGAGAAAAATCTACACCAACTATCAATAGAAAAACTTAAGTATCTTGCTTATTCATCTGTGTTGGGTTTTATGATGGTTCATCTTACCTTGACTAAGAGCCTCAAGTAAATATCCTGACTCTTGGGCTCCTTCCTGTGAACCTTGCGGTCCTTGTTGTGTCTGATGTCAACTCCCTATGAGATTCCACAAAACAAGTAAATTACACATCAATAAAAATCCCCATTACAAAAAACTGGAGAATTAGCACTTTATCAATACATTGAAAGCTGAGAACTTAAACATAGGGTGAATTCAGGGTGATTGGGACACTTTTTGCCATTGATACTTGAAAAAAAGCTTCCCAATCGAGCATTAGCATATTTAAGCAATAATGCATAACATTAACTACAAAAAATAACTGAAAACGAAAAATACATTATTTACTATCATTCATAATTAGTCTAAGATAAGTTGTAGCTCGTGTGGCTGCGAGCCGAATAGCACTGGTACAGTTAGCCTAGCCAACACGAGTTTGCTTTAGAGCTCTTGCTTCTGCCAACTCAACTAAAAGCCAATCTTAATTTCATCTATATCTTCATAACCAAAAGACTAATGAGACATCAACACGTTGTCGTCAGACATCCGCAATTATTTTTACACACGACTGGGAGTCTCCGCTTTACGGCCCGGTGTGCGTTAGCCGGCATTTACTTCACAAATTCATATACAATCCACAACAATACATACATCTTTTCACTTATAGCGCTATGTAATGCTTCTAAACATCATCTGCGGCAGAGCTAGAAGCCATATCGCTGAGGATGGAGGAAGATTTTGGACACTGGTAGATTCCATAAGAAATCAAGCTACCTACCATCTTGGACTCAGAGTGAAAAGGGAAAAAGAAGGCTCGCGAGAAGACGTATAGCGAGATTACGGAACGCTATGACCCATGTGACTGGAAAGGCGCGACCGGATTGGTTCACGTTTCCTGTCGCGGAAGGTTGGCTACAGCAAGCATAGACAGCAAGAGCACAAAGTGAGATTCATATTTAAACGGTACAAAAAAAAGCTAAATTAAAATGTAGGGCATATAGTAATACAGCATCGTGTCATATCTCAGCTACATAAAGTTTAAAATAGTTTAATTACAAGGTTGTTATAGTGAAAACATGTTTATTGTGATAATTATACTTATATGTAGCCTATGCCCTTACGAAAAGAAAACATATTTACCAATATATTACTTGAAATATATTATAATATATTGTAAATACATGGAATAATATATTGATGGTATTATACAATATATTATATATTTATTCCTGTAATATATTGCAAAATATACAAATGATTGCCGCTTTCATATATTGCAATCAGTGTTGGGTGTAATTAGTTACTAAGTAATTAGTTACTGTATTTTAATGACTTTTTCCCTTGAAAAAGTAAAGTAAGGGATTACTCTTATTTTTTCTGTAATTTAGGCTAATTACAGTTACTTCACAAGTATTTGAACTAAATCAATATAATTATACATAATACAATAGTGGAATTAACACCAACATTTAAGGTTTAACATTTAACGTCTAACTTTAAAATGCATGTTTTATGTATCCTTCTCACATTTGTAATACTTTGGTCAGTAATTAATCTAACCTTGAATCGCTTAACTCGAGGTTGATAGGATTTAGAAAGTAATTTAAAAGTAATTAGTAATAAGTAATTAAATACTTTTTGTAGAGAGTAATTTGTACAGTAATCTAATTACACTATTGAAGATGTAATTAATAACTAGTAATTAATTACTTTTTTAGAGTAACTTACCCAACACTGATTGCAATATATTGGAGAATATAAATATTAAATCCCATATATGTGAATATATTGCCTAATGTATTGCATGATATTTTCCAATATACTGCAATATATTTTTGTTTTGTAAGGGTGTCTTGACCAATTCCAAGTTTGTTGTTGTTGTTTATGATTCTAAAAAACCTGACTTAAAATCAGCATGAAACGAAAAATATTTTTTTTGAATGCATAGATTTTTATGTGAGCAATGTCTTTTTTTTTGGTTCCACTTTAGCAAATATTATACTAACCTCTAAATGAAAGACACATTATGTGTGACCATTTTTTTCCCTCATAATGTACCTATAATGTTCCTCATAGAACCAATTACCCATGCCTACAATTTTCCTTTTAGATAATCCATTTTACATGTGGAACAAAATATCCATACTCCCGTTTCCTTGCAAATTTAATATAAGAATAGGTGGGAAAACTGGGTAACAAATTATGTGTTTATTATGTAGCATAGCTGACAATTTAAAAGATTATTTTATTTGTACATTGCCTACTCCAATATTAGACAAAGGAAATTATTTGTAAAAATCTCAGTTGTTTAATTAATGCATCCCTTATGTGTTGCATACACTCTTAAAAATAAAAGTTCTTCACGGCATTGATGGTTCCACAAACCATCAACATAAATGGAATCTTTGGGAGGTTATTTACAGTGGAAAACAGTTTATCAGGTTATTAAAATGTTCGTAACACTAAAAAAAGTTATTTTAACTGATCACTGGAAGGTTTGAGGAATAAAAAATAGTTCTTCTAACATCGCTGTAACTTCCACCCACCCTTCTGTGACCTTTATTTTTAAGAGTGTATATGCATGTCGCATATTTAGATATTTTGCCCAATTTCAATGGCAAGCAGCTGTAGAAGGAAGCCTAGCTAAGGAAGTCATTCTTCTGTTGCTTGAAATGACACAAGAAGACAGTCCAGCCAAGAGCGACTCCTCCAACAAAAACAGTACGAGCCACTGGCGGGATCAGAGAGAAGTTCACAACCTGAGACATGAAGAATATAATTAGGGGAAAAATGAAACATCTGTAAAACAGATGGATAGATCAAATAAATATTATAGATATAGTACCTGCATTGCTGACCAATAAACCACACCAGTCTACCAGAAAGAGAAAAAAAGAGTAAATCATGTGTCAAATTTGATCAATAACCCTTCATATTTAAATCAGGCATAACGTTATGACTGATAATATTCTGTTAGTCCCCCTTTTGCTGTCAAAACAGCTCTGACCCGTCGAGGCATGGACTCCACTAGACCCCTGAAGGTGTGCTGTGGTATCTAGCACCAAGATATTAGCAACAGATCCTTTAAGTCCTGTCAATTGCAAGGTGGGGCGTCTGGATTGGACTTGTTTGTTCAGCACATCCCACGGATGCTCAATTAGATTGAGATCTGGGGAATATGGAGGCCAAGTCAACACCTGAAACTCATTGTTTTGCTCCTCAAACCATTCCTAAACAATTTTTGCTTTGTGACAAGGCACATTATCCTGCTGAAAGAGGCCAAAGTCACCAGGGAATACCGTTTCCATGAAAGGGTGTACATGTCAAAGTAACATCCACACAGATAGTAGGACCCAAGGTTTCCCAAGCAGAACATTGCCCAAAGCATCACACTGTGTCCGCTGGCTTAAATACTTCCCTTAGTGCATCCTGGTTCCATGTGTAAGCAACGTACATTCTCCCGGCCATCCACATGATGTAAAAGAAACCATTGCTCTGTGGTCCAGTTCTGTTGCTCATGTGCCCACTGTTGGTGCTTTCGGCAGTGGACAGGGGTCAGCATTGCTATGCAGCCCCATACGCAACAAACTGCGATGCACTTGGGTGTATTCTGACACCTTTCTGTCAGAACCAGCATACAGTACATTGAGCTACAGTATACTCGTCTGTTTGATCCGACCACACGGGCCAGTCTTTGCTCCCCACGTGCATCAGTGAGCCTTGGCCACCCATGACCCTGTCGCTGGTCCACCACTGTTTTTTCCTTGTAGCACTTTTGATATACTGACAACTGCAGACCAGGAACACCCCACAAGAGATGCAGTTTTGGAGAAGCTGTGACCCAGTTGTCTAGCCATCAAAATGTGGCCCTTGTCAAACTTGATCAAATACTTACGCTTGCCAGTTTTTTCCTGGGCAAAATGTTAACTTGCTTTAATATATCCCACTCACTAACAGGTGCCGTGATGAAGAGATCTGTTATTCATTTCACCTTTTACTGGTCATGATGTTATGGCTGATCGGTGTATGTTTAATAGCTCTTGTGTCTTGTGATCTTCAGTGTTTACCTTAAAAGAGGTCCAGAATTTATTTCTCCAGTCTTCAAGGGGATCCTCTGCACCCTCCAATGTGCTTAGCCCTTTACAAGTGTAATAAACACTTAACTCAAAAAGTTTATCATTATTCATTCATTTGTTTATGAATAATATATTTTTGTATTGATTTTGATTGATTGTGCAGTATACATGGAAGTTATTTAGTTATTTCTTTTGGTGAGCATATTCAAAAAAAGAAAAAAATGATTCTTACCAATATAGAAAGCACTTATTGTCATAGGGGCTGCAAATAGCTGGTCCAGAACCACTTTCAGTGACACTCTTTTGGCCCCTCCCCCCGGAAACATCTTCTCCAGTCCTCGTAGCCAATGGTAATTGAAGTTGGCATGGAAACAGAACCCAACCAGTGCCACCCTAGCAGTCTGGGCCCAGTCAATGGCGTGATGCTGTGGAACATGTTGTACTGGAACTGATGTTTTATTTTCATTTTTATTGCCCTCTGAGTCACTTATTTTGGTGTTAAACAAAGTCAGATCATCTGTATTTGCTTCACCAGCCACAGTAAATCCTTCAGTGGATATCTTGGATGGATCTTCTTGTCCCATTCTATCCGGTTTGTATTCTGTCACTTTGTCCTGAGCTTTTCCCATCATGCTTTGCTGAATGAGGTCTGCTGTGGCAAACAGCGTTGTGTATCCCACCACATTGGAGATGTATGGATGGGATTTGAACAAAGCCCATGCTCTGTTCATGATGACCACTGGACAGGGATAATAAAAGCAAATATTTCATTAAGGCCATTTCCACACTAATATGTTTGTTTACGTATGTTTATACCAGTATTGTGCCAGTTGTGTGCTATTCACTCTTACACAGTTGCTAAAATAGGCTAAAATATGTTACCTGGTGAGTGAGTGCGACCTAGACTCATCAGTGAATGGTGAAATAATGTTGCTAAATGAAATGATCCTGCCAGAAGAATTGCGTGATAACCTTATGATATTTGTATCATCTCGGCGAGCTTTTATGAGGTTTTACGTATGCGCAGTAAGGTGAATTTGGTGTTTTCTGAAGTTTCAGTGTGGATGAGAAACCTTTGGAAAACGCTAGTGTGGACGGAGAGGCTGCTCACTGCAGAGCCTATGGGTGGAGCTTGACGACTAGCTCCACCTCATTAGACATAATGGGTGGAGCTAGACAGCCCACCCACACCCTAACCCTATAACTCCCATTACATCCAGAGAGGGAGAGCTGGATGTCATTTGGCTCTGCAGTGAGCAACACTTCAACCACAACGATGCAATCAATTCCTGTTGGACAAAATAAAGTTCCTGACAAAATATTTTCTTGTTCAATGCTGTTCCACTCAGACCACAATAGGGAAGAAAAGACTATTGCATCTTTTATTTCATGCTGACTTGTTAAAGTTTTTTAATATTTACCAATGACAATTTAAGTTTAAAATAATATGTTGTTGTTTTTTTTGTAGTAACTCACCATGTAGCTGTTCTGCTTCAAGAATGAATGACAAATCTCAAGGTTCACTCTGTTGGATCCCTCTGATTGAGTCTTGTAAACAAAGCTGCTGATTGGTCAAACATAGACCAACCAGAACTGTTTGTTCTGAGGTACAAAGTTCAAAGTAGCAAAAAAGAGTGTTTATGATAAGGGTTATCAGTCAGTGCAGCTAAGAATGTGAGAAAGGAACACATTGTGAAAACCATGCAGGGAACATTTGAGGGAATAAATTACAAAAATGAAAAGCATCTTTAGTTAATAATCGGTATATAACCTCCTTCTGCTTTCCTGCTAATAGTAAAACACATTATAATCATACAGAATGAAATGCAGAAATCAGATACACAGCGTGAAGTATGAATCTCACCGATGTTAAACTTGAGAGAAGAACATTACACCAGGCTGAAAGCGGAGGTTCCTTAAAACCAAGAGAGAACATATGCTGCAGTGACATGTGAGAAGTTACACTAAATATAGGCAAGTGAAGACACTCCTGTACACACCCAATGTGAATCTTACCATAGCGCTGAATGATAATGGACCAATTATTTATAAAACCAAGAAATTTAACAAAAATTCAGTGTTGGAAATTGAAACTAAAACATCACAAATTGCATTTGTTATTTTATATAAGAAATAGAATTAAAATGACTACAAATAAAACTTAAATAAAAATAGATTAAATCTAAATAGAGATATGGGTAACACTTTAGAATAATGGCCATTGTTAACATTAGTTAATGTATTAACTAACATGAACTAACCATGAGCAGTTCATTTGTTACTGTATTTGTTCATCTTTGTTAACATTATAAAAAAAATCCAGCTGTTCATGGTTTGTTCATGTTAGTTCACAGTGCACCAGTGTTAACAAGATTTAACATTATTAGTAAATGTTGAAATTTACATTAACAGAGATAAATAAATGCTTTATAAGTGCAGTTAATTATTAGTTCATGTAAATCAATGTAGTTCACTAATGACCATTATTCTAAAGAGTTACTGAGATGGGTAAAGCTAAAGTCTATGTAGGAATTTTCCTAAACACTTTTCAGTCATTAGTTAAATTTGTCGGCCCCACTTTATAAAGGTGGCCTTAAGTACTATGTACTATCATCAAAAAATAAATACAGTGTACTTACTGTGTTCAAATTGTATTGTAAAACACCTTTGCTGATATTGAGGTGGATACGGGTAGAGTTAGGGTCAGGTGGGGTGGTGTGGGTCAGTTTAAGGGTAGGGTTAGGTGTAAGGGAAGTGCCAACTGTGTAATTACAAATCTAACTACAGAAATTAATTACAGACGTAATTACATGCAGGTATTTTTAAAAATGTAAGTACAATGTAAAAGCATGTATGTACACAATAAATGCATTGTATCAAATGATTAATTAAAATGTTAGTACATAGTAGTTAAGGACACCTAATATAAAGTGGGTCCGATTTGTCTGTTAACAATGTCAGAGCTATAGGAGCATGTTTCATCAAGAATCCATCAAATTTAAAATGTAATGCTCTAATTGTTAGGTATATACACCGCATTATCAGGCATAACAGATGAGATTATCTCTTCATCAGTGAATCTGTTAGCTTGTGGGATAGGCAGCGAGTGAACATTTTGCTCTCAAATTTGATGTGTTGGAAGCAGGAAAAATGGGCAAGCGAAAGGATTTGAGCGAGTTTGACAAGGGCCAAATTGAGACTGTCAGAGCATCTCTAAAACTGCAGCTCTTGTGAGGTGTTCTTGGTCTGCAGTGGTCAGTATCTATCAAAAGTGGTCCAAGGAAGGAACAGTGTGGTCTGATTAAACATATGAGCTACTATAGCTCAGATTGCTCAAGAAGTTAATGCTGGTTCTGATAGAAAGGTGTCAGAATACACACGCTGCCCCCTGTCCAAAAGCACCAACAGTGGGCATGTGAACATCAGAACTGGACCACGGAGCAATGGAAGAAGGTGGCCTGGTCTGATGAATCACGTTTTCTTTTACGTCACATGGATGCCTGTTTCAGCAGGATAATGTACCCTGCCACAAAGCAAAATTGGTTCAGGAATGGTTTGAGGAGCATAACAATGAGTTTGAGGTGTTGATTTGGCCTCCAAATTCCCCAGACCTCAATCATTGGATGTGCTGAACAAACAATTCCAATCCACAAAGGCCCCACCTCGCAACATACAGGACTTAAAGGATCTGCTGCTAATATCTTGGTACCAGATACCACAGCACACCTTCAGGGGTCTAATAGAGTCCATGCCTTGACGGGTCAGGGCTGTTTTGACAGCAAATTGTGGTCATAATGTTACGTCAGACTGGTGTATACACATAGTCTTGACAACTAACTGAAATAAAATAAGTGGAAGATGAAGTACTTAAATTACTACAAACTTAAATAAATATAAATCAAAGCTAAAGATATTTTCAAAAAAAGCATACTAAAACATGAAAAAGGCCCCTTTTCTTGTTACCTGGTCAAAAATTATTGGCCTACAAAAAATTGCTTATATATTTCTCATAATAATGAATTCAACTTGTTTTCTTTCAATATAGGATATGAATTGTATTTCTTTTTGGAACTGATTGATCATGCCTAATTGATCAAATTTTATTCACCTGCATAAAGCTCAGATCAGTGAGGCCTGATTAATCTGTTCCAAAGGGGAATACAAAACCTGTGCTATATTGAAAGAAAGCAAGTTGACAAAAGATTTAATCCAGTGTTTGGTGATAATTTTCACATAGTGAGAGATTTACAAGGTGGGTAATTTTCAACACAGCACATGAAAAGATTGGAGCTCTTTGGACTTTTAGAAATGAAATGTAGAAATTCTTCACTAGGCTATTTCAATTAGTCTATTAACACTGTTTCTTTTTGCCTTTTTGGGTGAGCTATCCCTTTAAGAATGAATCTAATTTCAAATATAATGCTCTGGTATAGATGGTAGACTATCTTATTTTCTTTTAAGTCATAAAAAGTCAAGCATTCATAGTCAAGTTAATATTTTCCTGCTATGAATCATATTTCCTCAGGACCACCAACATCCATTATGTTGAGCGTCCCCATAGATATGTAAAAACAACATTTAGTCTGAGGGCTGAAATGTGAAGGCAATTTGTCTGTGGCAACCAGTAGAGCTCTCAGACAGGAGAATGTGTTAATGAGGATCTGAGATTAAAGAGATCAATTAAAGGCCCGTTAAGCGCTTAACTGGTGCGCTGTGTTTGCTAACACTTAACAAGCGCTGTTTTTGACAATGCACAAGGAGACCACACGGCATGGACCAGTTGACTTCTAGGTAATTGCTTTTCTTTTCATTCGGCTGCACTTCTCTGTGCTCTTTAATGGTCCGGTCTTGCCACCCTTTTATCCAAGCAGACAAAGAATCGCTCATTCATTCTGTGGCAACATCACTGAACGAGTGCCATCCTCCCCTCGGTGAATGAACCACTCGCTCTCTGTCTCTCGGTCAGTCAGGGTGCGGGACTGGATCACCTGTGCAAAGCCTTCTGGTTCACTGGTTCGCATTTCAAAGTGGATTCTCAGTCAGTAACGGTAAGGGAAGGTAAGTGTTGCTTTCATTTGGTTACAATTATCAGGCTTTTAGAAATATAGCTCCTTATGCAATGGAATTTTGAATGTTGTAGCTACTAGTTCAGCTCCTACAGTTTTACAAAATGTTAACATACTAAGCCTAAGTTTTATGCTCATTTTATCTCTAAAGCTATGCGTCCATCCAGTATTTTGACCTTTGAGCCAGGGCTGGAGCATGGAGTGCCATGGGGTCGGGATCTTTTTACTTTCGTGACCTCAGCAGCTGGTCACATGATGAGGACTTTGCAGAGACCACGTAAAAACAAGCCATCAAAACGACAAGTCAATCATCGCAGGTTTCTACACAACATGATACAGAGGTATGTTATAGGCTATATACAATATGTTCACCAAAGCTGCATTTATTTGATAAAAAATACAGTAAAAAATACAGTTACATTTTGACTAGTTAACTGTTTTCTGTTTTAATATAGCTAAAAAAATGTAATTCCTTTGATTCCTTTGGTGGATGGCAAACATGAATTTCAGCAGTCATCATTGCAGTCTTAAGTGTCACATGATCCTTCAGAAATCATTCTAATATAACCTGATTTCAAGAAACATATAATGAAAACAACCATTTTATATTTTAGTAGTGTTAACCCCTAACTGTTAGGGGTTAACAGTAGAAACCAGGATGCAATTTTCAATATTTTATGATGAACAAAATATATAAAGCGACAGCATTTATTTTAAATTTTTCCTGTCAAAATGAAACATATTTAAAGCAATGAACTCATCCGTTAGGTAGTGTTCTATTATATGATCACTCTTATTTATGTTAATGCTTTTAAACCATGTAGCTGTCTGTGAATGTCCTGTCTATGTGACACACACGTGATGCACAGAAAGATGCGCGTGGCGCGCTGTATCGCGCACAGACAGCAGGGACAGTAACATACAGAATGATGCCAAAATGCTAGTTTCGTTGAGGATTCTCATACGAGCGGTCTTGAATGGGTTAAATAACATCTTAAATGAACTTAAACAGAGAAAATGTTGTGCGAAAATGAGCGTCATGTTCAGCAGCTGCAGTCATTAATGTTAATCAAAGGACAAAAGTAACAGGAAATCTATCTATCTATCTATCTATCTATCTATCTATCTATCTATCTATCTATCTATCTATCTATCTATCTATCTATCTATCTATCTATCTATCTATCTATCTATCTATCTATCTATCTATCTATCTATCTATCTATCTATCTATTTCTGCTAGACAGGCTAAGGCATTTCAATGGTTAAATTATGTAACAGTATCACACTTGTTCGCACTTGTTCATACAGTTACAGAGTTTTCTTTGTTGTGACTTTCTCATTTTGCTATGTGCATTTTTCTATATAAATTATTGGCTAACTATGAGATGAGAGGGAGAAATTCAACTCTACCATACTCTACATAATTTGTTGGTATATATAACAGTTAGAAATTAGACTGCACAGAAATGGAAACTGAACTACAGGCCCTAATAGGCTACTGATTAAATATAGTCACAAAATACTACTAACATTAACAATCTGAAAACAAATTATAATTTGTATGGTTATATGATAAGCAATGATCGTTAGATTAATTCCAATGCTTTTTTCCCTAAGTTGGTCAGAACAGGTGGATGTTAGCTACTTACTTGTTCAATTACATTTTCCGGTGAAAAGTCTTATGGCCATACTTTCAAAAAGTAGAATATGTGATTCCGAATGAAAGAATCCACAGCGGCGCAGTGACTGACAGCCGCACATTCTCCTCAATACATTAGATTAATCTGTGCCATGCCGAGGCACAATGTAAAGTTGATAATTCCGCAAATAACTGCAATGGCAGATTTTGAACAGAGATGGCGAAAAAGAGGAAAAACTACAGACTGCAGCTTTAAAGGGTAAGTTCACCCAAAAATGAAAATGATTTTATTAATTACTCACCCTCATGTCATTGGACACCCGTAACACCTTCGTTCATCTTCGGAACACAAATGAAGATATTTTTGTTGAAAGCTGAAGGCCAGAGGTGGACAAAGTACACAACTCTATTACTTGAGTAAAAGTAACAGTACTACTTGTCAAATATTACTCCGTTACAAGTGAAAGTTGTTAAAGAGTAAAAGTACAAAAGTATTTTTTTTCAAAAGTACTTAAGTATCAAAGGAAATTTCCTTTTTATGCCAATGCATTATTTTATTATTGTTGTATAAATGCACACTGTCATCATGGTTTAATCCAGTCAGTGATGCTCCATCTGACATACTAGCATACGACTAACTTAAACTAATTTAAATACTTGTAGAAAAGTTAGAAAGCTCTTTACAAAGCTGCCGTCACTTTAAGGCCGAATGCACAGATCCAATACACTGATACACATCTGATATTCTCCCAACTTTACGCTTCTCTTTCTCCCAGACGTTTATATTTTTAATATTTTATAAGACATGCACCAAGTGTATGCCAACTAAACTAATCTTGATTTTTTTTTAAAAACTGAAACATACTTTCAAAGTATGGCTATGGGTGCACACACTTTTGCCTAAGAACCGTCTTCTTCCATTTTGCTATGAACTGATCAGTGTTCAAAAAAGTTGAGAAAATGTATATGACCCTATAAGAGAGATTCCCGACAGACTGTCTGAAACAACAACAACAAAAAACCTTTTAAAGATGGAAAAAATCATCCTCCGACTTTCAGAGCTGCTACAGAAACGACTTTCAACCTAGATAGAAATGTAGTGGAGTAAAACGTACGATATTTGTCTTTCAAATGTAGTGAAGTAAAAGTCATACGTTTCCAGAAAAAATAATACTCCAGTAAAGTACAGATACTCAAAAAGTGTACTTAAGTACAGTACTCAAGTAAATGTACTTAGTTACTGTCCAGCTCTGCTGATGGCTGAGAAAGGCTTCAGATAGGCCTCCATTGGCATTCAGTACATTCACACTCACCAGACCCATAAAAGGCACTAAAGATTTCTTTACAAAGTCTATCTCACTACAGTGGCTGTACAATCATTTTACAATGCAACGCAAATAGTTATTGTGCGCACAAAAACCTAAATAATTACTTTATCCGCCAAGATATTGACGTGCACTCAACGCATGCGCGAGAATATGACGCAGCTCCACCGTTCGAATACATGACCCAGAAGAGGAGGAGCGCCGCTATCGCGTGAGTTCACGTCAGAGACCTACACGGAAGACAATAACTTGGCGGATAAAGTCATTATTTATATTTATTTTTGCGCACAAAACTATTTTCGTTGCATTGTAAATTCATTGTACAGCCAATGTAGTGAGATGGACTTTGTAATGACGTCTTTAGTGCCTTAGGGTCTTGTGAGTGGGAATGTACTGAATGCCAATGGAGGCCTTTCTGAACCCTTTCTCAGCCATCAGCTTTCAACAAAAATATCTTCATTTGTGTTCTGAAGATGAACGAAGATCTTACGGGTGTCCAACGACATGAGGGTGAGTAATTAATGAAATCATTTTTATTTTTCGGCGAACTAACTCTTTAAATTAAAATTTACTATTTTTTAAAGCCTAGTATGTTGAAAACGATAGCTTTTAATTATACTGTAATCTTGAATGTCTGTCATAAATAAATCTATTTCATAGAGACATGAGGAGCAGTATAAGGATCAGTGCTACTGGCCTTCATTCATAAAACATTTATGTAAGGCCATTACAACAAATATTTCAAATATACGCTTTAAGTTCTACATTATTACAATATAAAAATATGAATCCTGATTAATTAGGCTTCAGGAAAAAAAAGTGCAATGAATTAGTTAATTTCTTTAATCGATTGACAGCACTATTTGAAATAGAATTTATTAGTAACAGTAAAAATGTATTTAGTGTCACTTCTGATCAATATTATACATCTTTGCTGAATAAAAGTATTAATTTATTTAAAAAAAGGAAATCTTACTGACCCCAAACGTATATACAATAAATATATTTTATAAAAGAATTATATAATTAATAATACATTTATATTAAACTTATAATTAATATTCCATCTGCCTCTACACAGGAAATTTGCAGAAATAGAGGCAGCGAACCATCAGCTGGCTTCTGCTTTATTTTCGACTGATAAACCCCCAAATCATCTAACACCCAGTCTGTCTCGCATTGCACAAGAAGTCACAGAACAGTCACCTAAACCCTCAAGAAAAGGTACAAGAGCTTACTTTTTATTGTCAGAACTGGTTTGTTCTGGTCTGGACCAAGTTTGATGACTCCTTGTTCTGTTTTCTACAGCTATTGAAAGTTTTATAAATGCTGACAAACTCGAAGTGCTTCCTGAACAACAAGAGGATGTGTGTGACCTCTGGACATTGGACAGTCTTATAGAGACCAATGTGGCCGATAAAAGTTTCCCACAGTGCAAGTCCTTCAACAGCACAGGCCCAAATCTGAGGACTGAAAAAACCTGCAAAGCTGCTAGGAAAAACAACCCTGGACACACAATAGAAGGCGACAGCTTTGAAAGGCAATCAGCATCTACAGATTTAGAAAGCTTTGAAGACAGCGTGTCCTCCTGGTTGGGAAGCATCGAAAGAGCAAGAACGTATTCAAAACCATGTGTCACCAAATACTCTGACGTGAAGCTGCTTCCCACAGGTGTTGAAGTTTCAGACCTGTCTCCGCCTTCTCCGGTGATTTCACTGTTGTCTTTGGATTCCTGCGATTTGGAGGTTCAGATGCTCATTGACGCTGAGCACGCCGTCCAAACGCAAGACGGCACCGCCGTTGACAGTCTTCATATTGATATCATGGACGACCTTGACCTGCTGGAGTGTTATGAGAATCACGGAGATCTGCAGATACACGACAATGATCCTGAATGTAAAACGGCCGAGTGGATGGTTCACATCGAAGAGGATTTACAGGAAACCAGTACGTTTCCAAGCTCTCTGGATTCTGGATATGACCTGGAGACGCTAACTGGTTTTGGCGTTGGGACCAGCAGTTTGAGCCAAAATGGTCAAGAATTTGAATTTGATGTTCTCTGTAATGAAGAGCCACATAGACTTAGTTTCCATCACAATCAAACAAACTATTCGACAAACCACAACATTCTAGAGGGCCTTTTTAGTACGGCTGAACCTCGCATGAGGACAAATGGAAAGGAGAATGGTTACTCAGATACAGATTGGTCTGCCATGGATGATATTGTTTCAAGCCACCACATGTTCCCAGCGCTTGAGAATCAATCCAAACGGATTCACTATGACATCTGGGAACAACAGCCTCTAAAAAGCTCACACAAGAAATATTCAAGTCCAGAAACGGATCAGTATCTTATGATGCAAGACACTGATATCAGAAATGCAGACACAGATATTGTACAGGTTGAGAATCTTAACCAGACTGGATCAGGTCTCCAATGCCCCATAATGTGTTGCCTTGAAGACTTTTATCATCATGAAGGAGAGTCGTGTTTTTACTCCAGATTCAGAGACGATCAGAGTAGTCTCAACTTTGAGGGCGTGGCTAGATCTTTCCCCGCTACATTGAATAAGATCCACCCCACTCCAATTCCAACTCCGCCTCTAGATGATGATTGGTTGTTCTGTAATATTGTAACAGAGGATGAGGTAAATCATACACTTGGAAAATACTGATCAGTAACATAGTTATCAAATGTATACATGAATTTTATTGTATCTGGAGTTGTTTTTGATCATAAGGTGTGGTGACATTTGTCGTTTCTGGACAAAATTTCAATTTAGTCGGAATATGTGCAATTGGGAGGTTTGCACGAGGACACATGACTTCACCGCGATGAAGAAAGATATGCTGCATAGTGCATACACTCTTTATTGACAATGAACAATGTACTTTTTTTGCCCGCACCTTTACACGTTCATGATTTTATGATCATTTCTGTGAAATGTTTTTGTCCGTGTTGTGAAATGCATTTCTCAATTAGTGAAATATTTTCCGTAATGAGTATTGTAACATTTTATATAGAGGACTAGTAGTGGCACTTTTAAACTTTACATAAAAACTTTATGTATATAAATAGACATAAAGCAACTGGCCTAAGTAAAAAAAAAAAAGAAGAGAAAAACAAAAGAAGCATTTTAAACGTTATTGTTCTGCCATGGACTAGTCCTCTGTCCACGGTTCTTTGAAGGTTCATGCTGGTGGAAAAGTGGCAAGTCCCCTGCCTTTGGCCCAAGATCCTGAGACAGGCTCCAGGAATGAATGTATTAAAAAAAGTTATTCATGTATTATTTTGTTGTTTAATTAACATTAATTAAACAGTTTTAACTTTATCTAAAGGTCAAATTTTTTTTTTAAAGTGATTTATTATTTTTATTGTTATAATTAACCATGCAATTTCTTGTAAAATAAAGTATTAACCTTCATCCTTCCCTCGCAGGTCATGACACGAAGCCCTAAAATTATACTTTTTTTGGTCTAAAAAGCTTTTATCATTTAATTGTATAATATTTTTTCTATTTTTTATTAAATGTATTTTTGGGGGATTTTTCTAATTTACCTTTACATTACTAGATTTTATCAATAAATAATATAATTTAAGCACATCCTTCCATTCTTTTAACTTAAATTCAAAATAACTACATTACCAATATTTGGAAATAACTCTCTTTAGTTTCTCTTCAGTAATCATTCAGATACACATATTGTAGACAATATAAAATGGATGGATGTGCTTTTTTGCGCATCAAACTCAACGGACCCCGTCACTGCATTGCATTATAAAGCGTGGAAGAGGATATTTATTAATACAACTACGATTGTGTTCATCAGAAAAGAAGAATGTCATATACACCTATAGGAGGACTTGAGGGTGGGGTCATTTTCTTTTTAAAGTCAAATAATTCTTTAAATATCCTTTCATTTATCAATTTGAAAGGTGATTTATTAGTTTATTTTAGCACTATCAAAATGCTTTGAAATCACCATCTTATTTTTACCCGATTTACTTCAAACTTCATCAGTATAATGTCAAACCATAGCAGATATAAAGCTGGTAAGCACTTCCTGATATTGTATATACTGTTGCCACGGCAACACATCAAACTATAACATTCTTTTCCGCTCCTTTTGAGATTCTTAAAATGCTTTAAATTACATGAAACTCAACACACACATCAGACATGCTGTCCAGTAGATATGGGCAAAGACTTAAAAACGGGCATGGTGGAGGAGCTCAGTAGCGCCATCTTTTAACAAAAGTAATGCAATCTTTTGTCAAAAGTGGGGGGGTTAGTTTTATCTTCAGTCACCAAACTCTGTATATATATTGTTCTCTTTGAGCCGAACAACTTTCTAATTTACAGTCATTAGCTCCGACGAACAGGAACTCAGATATTTAGGGCTTAAGGTGTGAGGACCTTATTGTAATTGGTCAAACCATCATTCTTCTTTTCCCAAATGAATTACATTTTTGATGGCCTAAACACGCATGAAAACTCATGAAACTTTGCACACGCATCAGAAGTGGTGAAAACATACATCTGATATGGGTTTCAGAATTAGGTGTGGCAAAATGGTTCGATAGCGCCACCTACAAAATTTAAATTAAGCGTCATTCACGCTACGTTTCATGTATGAGTATGAAAATTCAGTAGACGCATTCAGCAGCCCAATACCTACAAAAAAGACCCAAGGCGCCAAATCTGAAAAACCAACAGGAAGTGAGATATTTTGAATTTTCTTCGGCAACACATCAAACTATAACATTCTTTTTCGCTGCTTTTGAGACTCTTAAAATGCTTCAAATTACATGAAACTCAACACACACATCAGACATGCTGTCCAGTAGATATGGGCAAAGACTTAAAATCGGGCATGGTGGAGGAGCTCAGTAGCGCCATCTTTTGACAAAAGTAATGCAATCTTTTGTCAAAAGTGGGGGGGTTAGTTTTATCTTCAGTCACCAAACTCTGTATATATATTGTTCTCTTTGAGCCGAACAACTTTCTAATTTACAGTCATTAGCTCCGACGAACAGGAACTCAGATATTTAGGGCTTAAGGTGTGAGGACCTTATTGTAATTGCTAAAACCATCATTTTTCTTTTCCCAAATGAATTACATTTTTGATGGCCTAAACACACATGAAAACTCATGAAACTTTGCACACGCATCAGAAGTGGTTAAAACATACATCTGATATGGGTTTCAGAATTAGGTGTGGCAAAATGGTTCGATAGCGCCACCTACAAAATTTAAATTAAGCGTCATTCACGCTACGTTTCATGTATGAGTATGAAAATTCAGTAGACGCATTCAGCAGCCCAATACCTACAAAAAAGATCCAAGGCGCCAAATCTGAAAAACCAACAGGAAGTGAGATATTTTGAATTTTCTTTGGTAAATTGGTGCAGTTTTTGCCATTGCCAGACGTTGTAATTTAACAAACTCCTCCTAGAGATTTAATCATATCAACATCGTATTTGCACAGTCTAATCTAAAGGCCTTTGTGGTGTTAAATTGGGAAGATCTTGAGTTTTCCCTGAAGGGTGTGTCCGTGGCGGCCTCACAAATGTTGATGTTTCGCCATGACACAGGAAGTTGTTGTACCTCAGGCATACAATGTCCGATCTGCCTCAAACTTCACATGTTTGACAAGAGTCCTGGCCTGAAGACATCTACATTCCAATATTCAGTCAAAGTTATAGCGCCACCAACTGGCAGCAGGATGTGTCACTTTTTGAAAAAAATTTAAATCACTGTCTTACTTTCACCCGATTTACTTCAAACTTCATCAGTATAAAGTGAAAACATGACAGATATAGACATACGAATGGATTCCTGATATTTTATAAACAGTTGCTATGGCAAAGTGTCATTTTAATTATTTTTTTGGGTGTTTTTGAGACTTAGCATGCTTGAAATTGTGTGTGTGTGTGTGTGTGTGTGTGTGTGTGTGTGTGTGTGTGTGTGTGTGTGTGTGTGTGTGTGTGTGTGTGTGTGTGTGTGTGTGTGTGCGCGTGCGCGTGCGCGTGCGCGTGTTTTCTATACATGGGCTTTACAGAAGGTCATTCTGTTTTTGAAAAGACACATGTCTTAAAATTAATTATTTACTGATAAAAATCAAATTGATTTAAAAAGTAAATTTCACATGATTTTCTAGTTTATAAGTTGTCTGGGTATCACCAGACCAAGCTCAATTTAAGATTTGATCAATGAGCATTATTTGAATGACTCTGTATGCAATTGGATAGTCAACTAAACAGACTACTAAACTCGCCAATAGCGTGCCAGGTGAATAAGTTAGTCTGTGATTTGTTCCCGCAAAAGTGTAACAGAAGCAGTAGAAATGAATGTACAGGTTTTCAGACTGTGTTGCAGGGCGAAGTCAAATCGCTGGCAGATCAGGCTGGGTTTACCCAGTCAGTCTAAGTAAATTTTATAATAAAGTTTATAATAAACTTCCATAAAATTTAGACGCGCATCTTACTCTTACCTGACACTAATATTAAAATTATTGCTGCAGTTTCTGTGATTTGGCTCCAATTGGTAATTTTGTAATTAACATTTTTTATTGGATGCTACAAATATTGAAATGAAAGCATGCTTAATTGCATAAGATTGTAAATAGCTAAGGTAGGTCAAAAACACATGAAGAGAAGTGTTAGGATAATACAATATCACCATTCGGACGGTATTCTGCGCTCATTTAAAATTGATGTGACATCATCTGACATGAAACTGATTCATTAAATTGAATTGATCTCATAGATGTGACTGTTGTGGTTCGTAATCATAGCAGCACCAACTGCTGCAGTTAATGTGGTGAATCCAACTTCATTTGTAGGGCACTAACAATATAGTTTTATATAATTCGTTTAACAATTGTGTTAATAAAATAAAAAGACCATGAATTAAATACTGGCCTTCTGGACTTACAAAATTTTGAGCTGCAAAAGATAACTTTGCACATATTTGAAAATTACCTATTATATCATATTACATTAGAATTCATCTATATTTAAATTCCATCATGGGTGTGGCTTGTGGTCATAGCGGCACCAGCTGCTGCGGTAAATGTGGCATATTTGAGCGATTTTAAAATACTCTCCTGTTTAAATGCATATTGCCTGTCTTGCACAATTTGCCTGAAGCCACCGGGGTGGTGGTGCCACCGGCTTGGGCCCGTCATCGCTGCTCGCAGCTTTAATTATTTAATTATTATTCTTAAAGTTGTTACCTATTCACATGCATTTTGACTGGCAGTCTGCAATGGTTGAAGTTTAAAAAATCATCATTTGTCTTCTACTGAAGAAACAAAGACACCTACATCTTGGATGCACAGGGGGTAAGCAGATAAACATCAAATTTTCATTTTTGGGTGAACTATCCCTTTAAGTATAGTCCTCTAGATTTACAATGCTGATGGTGAATCGTTGATAGTGTTAGTGTGAAAATAAACCACACTGATATCAAAACCAATGGTACTGTATATTAAAATTCACCCCCAGTCTCATTTTATCATTATAGCAAAATAAAGCTAAAGATCAAATAATTGACATGGTTAACAATTTAAGTTCCACAGATGCAAAAAAGCACACAGTCCTCTTCAGAAACACCTCAGATGCACACACGCACGCACGCACGCACGCACGCACGCACGCACGCACGCACGCACGCACGCACGCACGCACGCACGCACGCACACACGCACACACGACACACACACACACACACACACACACACACACACACACACACACACACACACACAGACACACGGATCTTTCCTGGAGTTCTGATTTCTTTGCATACATATTGTTGTCCACTCATCTCACACTGGTTCAAAGCTGCATTATAAAGCACAAGTTGAGTAAAACAACGACTCATTTATTAAACTACAATATAGGACTTTGAAAATTATGACTGTCTTTTAATTCAAATGCTCCCCTAATTGAATTTTTGCATTTGCAGCTCTGCAAATCTATCTGATAAATGTACAAATCGATCCAAATGACTTTGTACATTTGACAGTGACAAAACACATTTTAGCAGCAATGTCGAGTTGCTTGAAAGGCAAACAGTCAGAGAAATTATAGGCAGATATAATTTAGGAAATGTGTTTTAACATGGACAAATAAGTAGAATAAAAACAATCTGTAGTACAAGGCTTGAGTCTTTTGGCTTGAGTGTGCGATTCTATTTTGTCTTTAACAGCATGGTTTCCACCCTTTCAGTAAACATTTTACAACGGCATACAATTCCAACTCGATTCTAGAGAGTGGCAATTCAAAATTTAAACATTATTGGGGCAAATAAAACAAATGAAGTATCAAACTGTGATCTGCATAACCTATTACAGATATTTTACGTACAGTGTAATCTGACGGTCTGACATGAAAACCCTGCTTTCCGATTTATAGGACAGATACTGAGGCAAGTATAGTAATAACTGGTAATAACAATGTAATAAGCCCATCAGTGAATCAGGGAATCAAAGAACCTTTCACAGGCTGAACAGATCTTAAGCATGTTCTAATACTTATTGGTGAAAAACAATTATTATTCACAGTTTAATACTGCAAAACTGAACCACTTGAAAAACTATCATGTAAGCCAGTGTATCAATTTGCTCATCGCCGTACAATATCTAAGAATGAAAATAGAGACATTACGTACAGTGAAGGTTAGGAAAACTTTCATTTGACATGCCAATGAAAACAGCCAATAAACAGTTGTATTTTAAAATGTATCACATCACTGCCTGTGTGAAAAAAGCACCTATGAGAATGATGTCTGAGTCAGATTATTGTTCAGCGAGACCTAATATTGCAATTTATTTATCCAATTCCAGACCTCGTTCTTATTATTTCACTGATTTTCAATGGAATCCATTTTGTACGTTCTGCAGATACTACAGGCACTGTTGACATGCATACAATGTCCCTTTTGTCATCCATATGCCCCAGGTTGTGTTCAACATAAACACTTTGATCCATAAATATTTATCACATTCAAAAATGAACAAACAGTCAAACAAAACACAATATGTTCTTTTGATAAAAAAGAAAAAGAAAAAAAGAAAGCTATAATGATAATTAAGGAGCAACTAGCAGCCTTTGACCCCTGGGAAAAACAGGCAAGAATGTCATATGTTCATGTCTTTCAGGTTTATACCAGAACTCTCAGATATCCTGATAACAGACTTCTCACTCTTGCCCATTGTCAAAATG
Source organism: Pseudorasbora parva (assembly GCF_024679245.1). NCBI lineage: Eukaryota > Metazoa > Chordata > Actinopteri > Cypriniformes > Gobionidae > Pseudorasbora > Pseudorasbora parva. Next base: position 32,937,692 of record NC_090178.1, on the reverse strand, counting down.
GTCTCAAATGCTAGTGTTATTTGTGATTGTGTTATTTGAGGCCCACTGCAGCTTATATGGTCAAAATGTATTTTTTTATTCTGTCTAGTGCGACTGAGTGTAAACCCAGCCTTACCCTCAAAAGATCTTTAATTTTGCCTTGTTTTCACTTAAATTGCAAACTATACAACAACCATGTCATGTCTATGTGCTGACAAAAAAATACAAAACAAAATAAATAGACTGCATACTGGAATTCTCTTGATAAAAATTACAACGAGTCAGTAGTCTGAAACTGGAACCGATGTGTTAAGACATAAATTAAGAAATCCTACCTACCTATCTATGTCACTACCGACAAAAGCATCCCTTTAGAGCGACCTAACTATCTACGCACAGTATCTAACGGGGTAAGATCTGCGGCACAGACACCCTGAACTTAATAGGGAGTTGAACTGATTACTAAAGTTTGAATGAGATCAGAGCAGGTATATTTCAAATATCTAATAATAACTGTTACTGCTAAATCTACATGAAGGTGAAATGCTTTGGCTGCTTTTTTTTTTACTTTGCTTTCTACTAGAAGTATTTTTTTTATTTTCTGTATCCCTATTCTTTTCTTATGGTCAAGATGTAAAAGCTATCATGGATGGCTCAATTTTAGCGTATTCATTTAATACAACAGCATTTTATCTTTCTCATTTTTCTGTTTGTTTAATACAATCATAGCTTCGTGCACATAAATTGTCATCTATGGAAGCCCCTTGTTACCTCAGAGTAAAAAAATTTGAAAAGTAACTGTGAGATAAAGTTTAACTCTTTCCCTGCCATTGACAGAATTTTCAGGCTTTTCACGTTTTCACTGTTATACGGGAGGGGGCGCTATTATACATCATATAATACATGTTCAAAATGTTGCTTACCCACATTCAAGTGCTGATTATATATATATATATATATATATATATATATATATATATATATATATATATATATATATATATATATATATATATATATATATATATAGCAGAGGCTGATCATGAATTTGTTATATTGCATGTTCAGATAGTCATTCAACAAAATATACGGTGGGGGGGCATACAAATTTTGTCAAAATTATCAAAAAGGCTAGCGGTGGCAGGCAACTTTTTTTCAAAAATACTGATGGAGAAAGAGTTAAAATAAGAAATATTCACACTGCGAGATACAAAGTCGCAATTACGAGATATTGCGCGATATAAAATCACATTGTGAGATATAAAGTCACAATTAGTAGAAACAAACTCACATTTGCGAGATATAAAGTCACGATATTGAGAAAGAAAACTGCAAGATGTCAAGTCACACTGAGATATAAAGTCACAATTACATGATATAAAGTCACATTTTGACATGTAAGGTGTGCGCTGTAAAGTCACAGATGTGAGAAACAAACTTGCAACTGTGAGATGTAAAGTCACAAAATTGGAAAAGTCACACTGTGAGATAAAATGTCATAATTAGCTAAAACCTCACAATTGCAAGATTTAAAGTCACAATATTGAGAAAGAAAGTCGTAATTACGATATATAAAGTCACATTTTAAGATATATGGTGATTTATAGTCGCAAAACAAACTGCAAAATGTAGTCACAATGTTGAGAATAAAAGTCACAATTATGAGAATTGTGACATTTAAATGAGCAAATCCCTTATTTTCTTTTACTCTGGGGTGGAAATGGGCTTCCATAATAATCACGTTTGCCGAATCATTTTTAACATAAAGCAAAGTTGACTATTTATCTGAAGTAGAGTTATCACTTGTAAAATTTAAAACACAGATATTCTAAAATACCAAAGAGATATCTTTGTACCTGTTCAGTTCTCAATTTCTTAAAACATTAGAAGTGAGCGAGAGAAAGTTTCTCAGGGCTTTGAGAGTTTGATGGCGCGCGCAACTACAGATGATGCATTTTAGCCTGATCATGGATCATCTGTGCAATACCCGATGGCATTTGATTGCCATTAACATGCAAATTTCTACTAAACACATGGCTTTTATTTGATTGAGAAAGAGCTCGAGGTGGCCATCATAATTTTGCCACAACAAGCCTGATATACTGCACCGATATACAATACTTGTATTTCCCTAGAAATGTTGGGAAATGTAGTTTTCTTTTCTCCCTGACTTTAAAAGTGCAGTCCTTATTCACTGCTTGGTTGGTTTAAATAGTACTATAAGAGTACTGCATCCAACTTTCTCCATCTTGCATGCTAATTCATCTGATAAAATCAATAAATCACATTAACTAGTTTCAAGTTATGTGTGACTGCATGGATGTTCTGTTATATGTACGATTGCAAAAGCTATGCGAGTTAAACCAGTAAAACTGTTCATCTTTCACACTCCCCCTTCTTATTCAGCGTCTGTGAGGCTGTAAGGAGGTGGGGGGCCCAAGGCGTTGTCTGAGGGTGTGGGGGTACCCGGCGGGCCGCTGGACGGGGTGGGTGAAGCACCTGGATCCTCAGAATCAGAGTTCTCCTGAGAAAGGTCATCCACCAGAGCCCTGCGGCCGCCACGCATGGAGATAGGGAGCGGAGCTCGCCTGAGAAAGAGACACAGAAACAGAAAATATAATGACATTCATACACAAAATGAGAAAGAAAGTGTCCCCAAAGCATATTTAAATGATAACTTTTTCAAGTTATTTTGCAGTATAAAAGTATAACTCTTTCCCCACCATTGAGAGAATTTTCCATCATTTATGAGACAGTACAGAATCTTCGGACCAAAACACAGACAAAAAAGGAGCAGAAACAAGCGATAAAAGCATTGCTTATGTTGTAGTCTTTAAAAACAAAACAAATTTTTCTTCAAAATTAAAGGTGCCCTAGAATGGAAAATTGAATTAACCTTGCCATAGTGAATTAATAAGAGTTCAGTATGGACATCACATACTGGGAGTCTCAAACACCAATGCCTCCTACTTCTTATGTAAATCTCGTAAATCAAAAACTCAACTGAAAAAAGTGCTTCTCAACATAAACCCAACCGTGACGTATGCGTTGGGGATCATTTATATGCACGCCCCCAACATTTGCATCTGTCCAATAAGCCGAATCTAGTGATGGTAAAGAAGACACTCGAAGATAGCAAAAACGGCTCTCATGACACATGGTTGAGGTATATTATTATCGGATACCACAACAAATCGTTCGTTAGTTCGGCCCATTTCAAGCAAGCTTTGCTCAGCAACTATATTCCTGCAAGCAGTATGTAATTCATCCACAAATTGACAAGCTGTTTAAACAATTTCTGATTAAATTGCAAGTTTCTTAGAGAGACAGTATTGTCTAGATAACGCAAGATGCTACAGTAACAATAGGAAACTCCAAGTACCATACAAAACTAAATAGTGTGTCTAATGACAAAGGTTAATATTATTTTGTATTACAAAATACAACCGTAGATACTTTGCTTACAGATCGTTCATGCGATCCTTCTAGCAAACGTCACCTTTTCCAGTTACACGAATAGTTGAATGATTAAGTATGGTGACATAAAATAAAACGTGGCACTTTTCTAAGTGGATTAAAAAGGAGAACTATAATGTATGGCGGAATAGCATTTCTGAGAGTACTTCGACTCGGTGCAGTAAAAAGTCTCGGCTGAAACATCCTCCCGCACATCTCACCATCCCTCTCTCATTTCTGTCAATAAGGGGGAGGGGGAGATGTGAGGGAGGATGTTTCAATCGGGACTTTTTACTGCGCTGAGTCGAAGTACTCTCAGAAGGGCTATTCCGCCATACATTATAGTTCTCCTTTTTAATCTGCTTAGAAAAGCTCCACGTTTTACTTTATGTCACCATACTAGGTCGTTCAACTATTCGTGTAACTGTATTTAAATAAGGAAAGCGTGGAGGTGTTTGGTCGCTTCTAACTTGATCTTAACTTGATTGTTTGGTACCATAGTGAATGACCTGGGCTTAGTGGGCTAAGCAAAATGCTATCAGATCGTCACCGCGCGTCAGAGAGATTAAGTGCACGCACTAAGACGAGAGAGGGATGTATGAACTCGTTTTAGTTAAGGGAATAACATAGTTTAATATGAAAAATCGGTGAAGTATCCCTTTAATATTACCCACATTCAAGTGTTGACAAAAGTTTTGTTTAAAAGCAGAGGGCCTTTTCTTTCTTTTGATATAATGTATAGTGGCGAGCAGCGAGGCGAGGGATTGTGAGAGCGGGCCGGTGACTAGTGCTAATGAGCGCCAGCTGCGCCATACCGGTCTCATCTCGCGGAGGAGTGACGGGAGCATTAAAAGGAGGAGCGACGATAGTGCAAGACGAGAGAGGACCAGGCCTAGCCTAGAAATCTAGACGCACCCTAGCGGCAGCAAATTTAATTTGCCCGCAAGTGTCGTCTAGGAACTCTCAATACAATTCTGAGCTGTGTTCCTCAAAATCTGGACGGCCCAATCACATCATGTATAGAGTCGGCGGGCGGGGCCATAATGACGACGGCCGAGTTGCGTTTGCGTGCTTCTAGTAAACACAGAAACTGGCGAACGGCGGCGGCGATCTTTCGAATCAGCTTTGACCGCGACTCTGGAAGACTTGGAGTTAAGCTTTTCTCTGAGAAAAGAACAAAGAGCGGCACTGAAGTCATTCTTAAGAAGGGAAGATGTGTTCAGAGTTTTGCAGTCCGGATACGGCGAATGTTTAATCTGTCACCGAGCTCTGCTTCACCTTCGTTGCTCTGGTTGGTGTAGCGCTATCCTATCGCGTGCAGAGGGAGTTTGAAAGACAACCGTTTATCCCGCCTCTCGGATTGAGCCCTGTCTATGGTGAGTTTCCAGACCAAACATCTTGATGTGGGTCTGGCTTGTCAGGCTAGACCAGGCCTGGATTTTACATTGAGTTTTGTTTATGTCTTATTATGTGTGTGCGGGAAGTTGTCCGTGAGGGGCTGCCTGTGGTTTACTTTGAGTTTGTTTATTTTATTTATTAAAGTGATTAAATGTTCGCCGGTTCCCACCTCCTTCCTTCCCATATCTACGAACTTTATTACATGTATGTTCCGATATTTATACAAAAAAGTATTCTGAGCCATGAAACTTTTGTTAAAATTATCAAAAATGTCGGCAGTGGCTTGCAACTTGTTTAAAAAATGGGGAAAGAGTTAATTTAGATTAGAAGTTATCAGATTTTTTTTTTTACAGTGTAATAACTTTCTTGTCAAACTTGCTCAATACAAAGACATTCATACATTTTTAATAGTGATGCAAGTGTTCAAATACTTTTTGGGGTCACTGTTTATGAACTGGAAGAAAGAAAGATGAGGAAACTGAAAGAGCATCCGTGATAAGAGAAACAGAGAACCTGTGATTCATCACCATCTATTAACAGGAAGAAACCCACAATCCAATGTATACTACACCTTGATATGCTTGAGAATAAATCAGTTACAAAGGGCTGTCTCTAATTTCAACAGGTCACACACCACCAGAATCAAGAGGAGATAGGAAATGCTCAGAGAGGTACACAAAACACACAGTCTGACACTTTATACATGAAAACCTACTGTTCCGACTTCTGCCGTTCTGTGATGCTGAGTTGGTGTAGGAGACAAACGCACAAATATGGATGGACACAATAAGACACAAAGTCAATAAGAGAATGAAACATGCACATACAGTACAACAAAAAATGGATTAATGACATGCAAATATATTTATGTATGAACAACTAAAATAAATGAAACTTTCATTGTCCTAACCAGAGGCAATGTGACAAGTTTCCAGCAACAAGCAATTTTTCTGTTCAGAAAGAACACTAAACAGCCAATAAGAAGATATTGGATATAGACTGTAAAAAAGTGGATATATGCACGTTGCCACCTTAAAGGGATAGTTCACCCAAAAAAAAAAAAAAAAAATCTGCCTTCAATTACTCACCCTCATGTCGTTTCAAACCCACAAGCAAGTTTGCCAAAATTTGAGTGCTTTATGTATGTTTGTTGATGAATGTTTATATGTGAATAAAAGCCTACATTAAGTATGTTTGTTCATCATATACGGTTGGCTCAATTCATATGGATTTGTTTTAAAATCTCTTTATGAATGTTTTGAAGCATCAGAGTTTTGAGTGAAAATACTTTCAACGTAGGGACAAACATCTCATAAAAATATCTTCATTTGTGTTCTGAAAATGAAAGAGAGTCTTATGGATTTGGAATGACATAAGGGTGAGTAACTGATAACAGAATTTACATTATTTTGTGAACTATCCCTTTAAGAAGTTATTTCTATCCAATCTGAGGCATTTTTTGGTTAAATTAAAAAAATGTTTTTACTATTAACTAACTGCGTATTAATAGTTAGTAAGGTAGTTGTTAAGTTAAGGTATTCGGTCATGTAGAATATGGCATTAATATGTGTTTTGTAAGTAAAATTAAACAGCCAATATCCTAGTAATATGTACGCTAATGAGCAACTATTAGGATACTACTAGGAAAAAAATTTGCTTGTTGCTTTTTCGTTTGAACACAACAGTCCAAACTTCACAGCATCATAATCTTTACCTGAGTTGGGAGCGGAGAGTGTTGAGCTCGCGGTTCATGCTCTGCATGCCGTCACTCATTTCCTCCATCTCTCGCTGTAGTTTCCTGCGCTGAGCGTTAGAGCGAGAGTTCTCCTCCTCCACTTCTTCTAACTGCCTCTTTAGCTGACGGAGACGCCCCATAGACTTATCCAACTACAGAGAGAAAAAAAGATTTTTTTTTTATAATTGTAGAATGGGGCGGGAGAGAGAGAGAGAGAGAGAGAGAGAGAGAGAGAGAGAGAGAGAGAGAGAGAGAGAGAGAGAGAGAGAGAGAGAGAGAGAGAGAGAGAGAGATTTCCTGAGAACCACTGAATTAGGGATTGCTATAGCCAAAAATAACAAAATTGTCATCATGTTCTCACCCTCATGTCATTCCAAATCTGTATGACTTCTGTAAAACACAAAAGAAGATTTGAAGAATGTTGGTAACCAAAGTTAGTTCCCATTGACTTCTACTGATACAATTGTATCAAAAAATAAATAAAACAAAAGTCAATAGGACCCAACATTTTAGGTTGCCAACAGTCTTCCCAAAATCTTCAAATATTTTCGAAAGATAGTCATGCAGGTTTAGAACGACATGAGGGTGTCTAAATGATGAAAGAGTTTTCATTTTTGGGTGAACCATCACTTTAAGTCAGCCAATTAACATTTAGGCAACATTTAATCTTTCACAGTTCATCAGGCTGAGACTCGTTGCCAGGAAAAGAAGGGTTTTGGAGCTTTTTGAGAATTACCTGCTCTCTATACTGATCTGCATGTCTCCTTTCATCCTCCACCTGTATCAAAACTTCCTTCAGTTTCTTCTCTGTTTTCCTCACCAGCTTATTGGCTATGGCTCGCTCTCTAGGAAGGGAGAAAGGGAACAGAGATCACACAAAACAGTCACATTGATGGTTTGCTCTTTGCAGTGAATGTGGAACCTTACAAGAATAATTCATACAAAAATTTTCAAATTCTCCCTGACTTCATGCAAAACAACATATGCTCTTATCCATACAATGAAATGTAATGGTAACCATTAAATCAAGCTTTATTTTAAGTAAATAATTACGTTTTGTTTGTCACACAAATGGCTTCCGAACACGTGAATATCACACACATATTGTACAGACCAATTTTTATTCTTTTTGTTCTTTTTAGAGCTTAGGAGTCCCTAGAAAAAAGCAGTTCTGACATTCTGCTAAACTTCTCTGCTTGTGTTTTTTTGTGGCAGGGTATTATAAGTCACAGTGTTAATATTCAGTAATATCCAGTAGTGGAAAGAGTCCTGAAAAAGCATACTCAAGAAGAAGTCCTCAAGAGTAGTGAGTATTTTGCTATAAATGTTATTCTACCTTATACCCTGCAAAGTAAAAATGTAGCTTTACTCTTTTATGGATGATTCTCAGTAAGAACAAAAAAACATGAGATCACCAACATTATTTCAATATTTCTTTGGTGATTTTTTTTTTGTTTTTTTTGTGTGTATTTACTAAAAATAAAGCCATGTTATATTTGAGAAGGCAAACAATAATCTGGTAACATTTATGACAACCATTCTGTAGAGGTTCTTGCGGTTAATTAAAAAAGCTTGCAAAGCATTGTACATTGACAATTTATACGTAAAAAAAGCTTTCTTTTGAAGACGCATTCATTATACTGCTTTAATTTTAATGGACCTTTTCTCTGTAAAAAGAATACACTTAAGAAATCAGAATCGAGTAACTCACAGTTTTCAGATTATTTTTGCTGTCAATTGAAAAATAAACCTGATTTAAATATAAATCTGTTTTATGATGATGTTTAAAGTTATTTGCTACATACACGGACTACAATTTTAAAACGCCATTTGAGAACACATTAAAATATGCACTTCAATAAGCTGACAGAAAGCAGGTTTAATGCGTTTACAGGTTAAACGAAATCGATGTAAGGGACAAAAATCTAGCAGTGCCGATCAGTTAATGCCCAATGCACTTTAAAGCCTGGCAAACATTTGAGCTAAATGAAGAGTTTCCAGCAGATGGAACCACGGGCTTGTGGAGTATGCTAACAGAATTGGTACCATTTGTGTGTGTATTAGAAAATGTAAAAACGGTCAATTTTTAGTAATTGTTTAAGGCAATTTCACGATTTCAGTCATCATACAGTAAGCAGCAACAACTCCCTTTCATAAAGCACGCATGCTCTCACTAGTCTAGGCCGATCGCAATGGTTGATTTGACAGGAGTCACATGCGGGACGCATGGACACACAAGACTGATTATTCGTCTTACCAATCCCGTTGACAGAAAAAAATTAAACACAATCTAGCGACGGCGGGTTTAGGAAAAATAGCACAGAAAAAGTACCAATACAGCACTTGTACTCAAGTAAAAGTAAAAGTACTTAAAAAGTACAATTCCTGAGAAAAACTACTCAATTACAGTAACGAGAGTATTTGTAATTCGTTACTTTACACCACTAGTTATATCACAGATGTTCTTACTGTCTCTCCTGCTCCACTTGCTCCTCCATCGATTCTATCTTGGCCTCCAAGGCGGCGACGCTGAGGCGATGTTTCCCCTTCACAGTTCCCTCCATCTCACTGAGACGAGTCTTCAGCTCTTTAGTCTGCCTCTCGAGAGCCTCTCGTGCACTCTCGCTCTTCTGTGCAAGAGTCCTTTCTCCAGATAACTGGACTGTAAGAGTCTCAACCTAAAAAATACAAAGAGAGCTGTAGAGTGCTCTGTCTGTATGTGTTTGTGTGCTAGTATATGTGTGCTTCTTTGTGTACCTGTAAGGTGCTTTTCCTGTGTCTGTCGGCTAGTAGTTCAGCATTGCTTTGCTCCTCCTCTAACTCTTCCTCCAGCTGAGTGATTCTTGCCTCAAGACGCCGCTTCTCATCAAACAGTGCAGATCTGCAGGGCAAGCAAAGTAAAAGACAACATTAAGTGTATTCAGTCTTATTAGTTTTTTTGGTAACACTTTACAATTAGGTTCATTAGTTAACATTAGTTAACTACATTAGTTAACATGAATTAATGATGAACTGCACTTATAAAGCATTTATTTATCTTTGTTAATGTTAATTTCAACATTTACTAATGCATTATTAAAATCTTGTTAACATAGGTTAATGCATTGTGAACTAAATTGAACAAACCATGAATGCATTAACTAATGTTAACTAATACACCTTATTGTAAAGTGTTACCGTTTTTTTTTAATAAACAGGCCTGGTTTTGCACATTATTCATCAGTGTGTAAAGGAATAATATTTGCCAATAATGTTAATATTCAAAATACTTCAAAAAAATATATTTTAAATACAATATTTTTTTATAAAGGTGGGCATTATATATACTAACTTTCAAAAGTTTGGGGTTTGTAATATTTTGCAATGTTTTTGAGTCTCTTCTGCTCAACGAGGCTGTATTTATTTTATACAATATAGTATTACGATTTAAAAAAAAATGTTTTCCATTTAATCTACTTTAAAAATGTAATTTATTTGCTGTGATAGCAAAGATGAATTTTCAGCATTACGGTAATGCATTTACTGCCTTTTTGCCAAATAAAATATTTTATTTTTCATACAGACCCAAAAGCTTTCAAAGTTTTAGATGTAGAACAAATTATTACACAAGACAAGGAACATCTCTTAAGAAAATTAAGGGATAGTTCAGCCAAAAATGAAGAAAAAAGGTTCCAAACTGTAAGACTTTCATTAATCTTCAGAACACAAATGAAGATCTTTTTGATTAAATCTGAGAGCTTTATATCCCGTATATAGACATTAAAATGAATCCATATGAATTGAGTGTTTTAGTCCAAATTTGATGTGTAACACACACGATTGAACCTCATTGGCTCTTACTCAAACAGGCTGCATAACACATGAGAATGAACCTCATTGGTTCTTCCTGAAGCTCAAATGTGCTGTATAAAACATGAGAATGAACCTCATTGGTTCTTCCTGAAGCTCAAAGTTGCTGTGTAAAATACGGAAATGAACCTCATTGGTTCTTCCTGAAGCTCAAACGTGATTCGTAACACGAGAATGAGCCTCATTGGTTCTTACATATCAAGCGGACATGCTTAATCTTCCGTTTACACACAACAGATGTACAATTTTGGACTAAACCGCTCAATTCATATGAATCAGCTTTACAATCTCTGTATGTCAGTTGTGTAGTTGTATAGCTGTCTATGGAGAATACAGAAAGTATTTCATTAAATTTAATTAAAAAGATCATCATTTGTGTTCTGTAGATGAACAAAGGTCTTAACGTTTGGACTTGATGGTGAGTAATTAATGAAAGTAATTCATCTCATCATCCCGAAACACAAGGATATCTCTAGATCAATGGACCTCAACACAAGCACAAACAGATACTGACTTTCCAGTTGCAGCGTTGACAATTTCATCCGCCATTTCGTCTCTCTCCTGCTGGGCCTGTCTCCGCTGCCTCTCAGAAACGGCCAGCTCCTGAGAGAGCATCAAAATAACAGCGAATGAGTTACAAAAAAAATGAAGGGGATTAATTCTGGCTTACATATGCAGGCGGGGCAACGCACCTCTGTCAGCTGTAATAGTTCTGTCTCCAAAGTCTGCAGCCGTTTCTCACTGTCCTTTGACTGGGCCACGATCTCGTCTCGAGCTAACTTGGTCTCGTCAAGCTCACGAATGAGCTCCTTCATCTGAGTCTGAAAAACACACAGGAACACACTAAATATCCACATCAGGGATCAATCAGGGATGAAATAATTGAGCCCTGATCTACAATAAGCAACTGATCTCCTGATAAGCAACTAGTTATATCATAACTCTCAGCAACACCTTTTTAAAAATGTGTTATGGTTTATTTCTCTGAACTGACAAACCTGGAGACGTTTCATCTGTCTAAGTGCTTCCTCTCTTCCCCGATTGGCTGTTTCCACCTGAGCCTCCGCCTCCTGCAGCTCAGTCTCCAGTTGTTTCTTGACCGTTAAAGCCTGAGCTCTCTGAGTCTTCTCTTCTTCAAGCATTGTTTCAAGCTCTCGCACCTGTAGTAATAGAAAAAGAAACGTGAGAAAACAAATATATAGCAGGAGAAAAAAAGGAGGTCAAGATCAATTTAAATCTTCGCTTCTTTGTTCTGCTGAGGGCAGTTACCTGTTTGTTAAGTGCTCTCCTCTTTTCTTCTCCTTTCTCCTCCTTATTGCTGATCTCTCTCTCAAACTGAGCTCTAAGGGCCTGAAGGGTGACCTCCAGCCTGAGGCGAGCGTTCTCCGCCTCTGTCAGCTCATCCTCCAGCTCCTGGGTCTGTTCTTTCAGAGACTGCGCCTCTGTTTCCAAAGCCCTCCGAGAACGCTCCAGCTCATGAACCTGAGGAGACGAGACAGACAGGCAAAAAAAGAAAGACAATAGTTTGAAATTCAAAAAAGTCAAAGAACAGAATGTTTTTGTTATTACTATGCTATTACATGGTAATAAACTCTGTATAAGCACAATGGTAAAAAGAAAGCAGTACATTTTTGCCCACGTCATCTTGGGCATTGACGAGCTGCTCCATCTCCACACGGAGCTGCTTATTGGTTCTTTCCAGCTCATCTCTCTGCTCTGTTGCTTCCTGCAATGCTCTAGAGAGAGACAGGAAGCGGGTTTCTTTCTCTCGACTCTCTGCTTCGGCGCGGTCCCGTTCCTCCAGCAGCCGAGCACTCACTGCCTTCTCCTCTGCCAAACACTGAAGGTTAAAGTTCAAAGGGTGATGAATATTCAGTCAAACTGTCCATCCATCCCTTCATCATTCCACCAGTCAGTCCATGCATGCATCACTCCATCAATTCATTCATCCATCCAGCCAACCACTAGTCCATCCTTCCATTCGCACGTCTGTCCATCCCTTTATCCATCCATTCATCCATCCATCCAGCAGTCAATTCATCCCTCCATTGATCCAGCAGTCGATGAAACCATTTCTTCCCTCCCTCCCTCAGTCAATCCATCCATCCATCTATCCTTTGATCCCCTATTCAATCATCCATCCACCCACCAGTCCATCATATCTTAGTCCATCCCCCAGTGAATTCACCCCTCTATCAATCCCTACACTGATCCCCTAGTCAATTCATACATAATCCATCCATCCATCCATCCATCCATCCATCCATCCATCCATCCATCCATCCATCCATCCATCCATCCATCCATCCATCCATCCATTGATCCAGCAGTCAATTCAACCATTTCTTCTTCCCTCCCTCCCTCCCTCCCTCCCTCCCACCCTTTATCCATCAGTCAATCCATCCATCCATCCATCTATCTATCTCTTCTTTGATCCCCTATTCAATCCATCCATCCATCCACCCACCAGTCCATCATATCTTAGTTCATCCCCCCAGTTAATGCATCCGTTTATCAATCCCTACACTGATCCACTAGTCAATTCTTATACCATCCATCCCTCCATCCATCCATCCATCCATCCATCCATCCATCCATCCATCCATCCATCCATCCATCCATCCCCTACAGTACCTGATCAAATTTTTTCTGTCTCTTCTCCAGAGCAGTACAGTTTTGTCTCTCTCTCTGCAGAGCGATGGTAATGTCATCTATCTCTTCTCTCAGCCGCTCTTTCTGTCTCTCTATGCGTTCTTTCTCTTCTTCTTTGGCTCTCTCTCTCTGTGTAGCGTTCTCCAGCTCTCTCTGCATCTTCCTCTTGGCCTCCTCCCCAGCCTCAACTGCTGAATTCACTTCCTCTGTCTGCCTCTTCAGATCAGACAGCTGTATGGCCACATAAAAAGAATATGATAAAATGGCATAAAGATGGTTTGAACAATAAAAGTGTTTTCCTGGATGTGCAAATGCGTGTAAACCTGTTGCGTATGGTTTTGAATCTGGCGTGTAAGCTCTCTGGTCTTCTCCTCCTCCTCTTCTAGTCTCTCCATCAGTCCAGCTTTCTCTTCCTCTAGAGCACGCACACGTGAGCCCAGTGCCAACTTCTGCCGTGTCTCTTCCTGCAGTAGCTCCTAAAAACACACACACAAACACACACACACACAAATAAACATTAAGCATGATTAAGAGCCCCTCATATTTAGTCTAATAGAGAGATTATAGTCTCTAAGATCTGCTTTGAAATAGAATAACAATCAGAGTGAGCGGAGAACCTCTGGAGGATCTAATTTCCTATTCATCCATCCAACCATGGTACAATATTTCAAATGTGTTTCTTCAAAAGCAGTTTGGTTAAGTCCCATGAGCCTATACGTATGCAGCGGAAGAGAGCTAATTAAAACCCACACACTTGCGCACACACAAAAGTTACCTGCACATCATGTAGTTGGCTCTCAAGACTGCTGACCTCCTTACTTAGACGGTGAGATTTGGAGTCAGATGAGGAGAGGGAACTAGATAGAGACTCAAGCTCTGACTGAGAAGGAGAGATTTCAAAGTTAGAATCTTTTCATGATTGGTTTGATCCATAGGTTTGATTCAGAGTTTAATTTCAAAATTAAAAGTGGACCAGCAACAAATATTTGCTAGTTGGGTCATCCCAACCTAAAATTGTCATGCTACTGTTGTAAAAAGGTGGTGCCCCTTCAGAAAACCTTTTTTACATAAACTCTGATGTCAAACGAACTTGGGTTCACACTGAGAAAGAGGTGGCCTTAGTTGAAAAATAAAAATGTTTACAATTAAGCCCATTTCCTCTCTCTTTTTTGCCATTTTACCTGGAGTTTACCGAGTCGTTCCTCTCGGTCCTCTTTTTCTCTCTCGGCCTGTAAGAGGCGTGCGTTGACTTCCTGCAACTGTCCCTCCGCTCTTTTTCTGCCCCTCTCGCTCTCCATCTTCCCTCCCTGAAATGTCTTCAGTTCAGCACTCAGGTTCAGGCGCTCCTCCTCCAGAACAGCCTTCGCCTTCTCCAGAGACTGACGGGACTGTGGACATACACACATATCAAAGCTTGGACAAGTACCACTACAAGCCTTGTTTCCCAGTGAAACAAACAAGCAAACAAACTTGTAAACATGCTGCATTTGATGTAAATGCTAAGACTCACTCTCTTGGCATTGTCTAGCTGCTCCTGTAGGGAATCTATAGCAGCGGTGTGTTTGATGCGGAGCTCTGACAGCTGGGCTTCATGACGACGGGTCTCCTCCTCTAAACATCTCTGAAGCTCTCCTAATTCAGCTTCACGACGAGACCTGGAAAAACACGCACACACAAATGCCAGTGGTTAACTCTAGTAAACGCTTCTTTAAAAGAAGTATGCTTAACTGTTTTGAATGTGCACTTTTAGTGTACTTCAAATCTTAAAAGTATATATATAGTTTTTAAATTGCACTTGCAGATTATATAGTAACATACTAAAGTACATCTTAAGTGTTTAATTTACTATTTCATTTAAAAGTTAATATATTTTGTTAATATATACATTTTGTAAATTACAACTTTATTACAAATGTGTAATTACAAATATATTTAAACATTTGTGACACACAAGTTTTAATAGATATTACATTAAAATGTATTGTAGTTTACCATAAATCTTTAATCTTTAATGACGGTTTAATATTGAAACTTTTAAATCTTTCTTCAGTGGGTATGTAAAGACATGTTGTGTTTTGGTGAATTGTGGGGACTTTCCATAGGCGTAATGGATTTCTATCCCCCTACACTACATTCTATCCCCCTGCCCCTAAACCTACCCATCACAGGAAACATGCTGGATTTTTACATTTTCAAAAAAGCATAATTTAGTTTGTTTATGAAGCCATTTACATACACCGCTGGCTGGTCCCCACAATCACAATGCAGGTGATCTCAGGTTTATATTACATTGTGGGGATGTACATTTTGTTCTCACAATGTAATATAAACCTGTACACACACACACACACACACACACACACACACACACACACACACACACACACACACACACACACACACACACACACACACACACACACACACACACACACACCTGAGCTCTTGCTGAGCAGCTGTAGTGTCCAGAGTATCTTCTAGTTCAGTTCTCAAAGCCTCTAACTCCTCCCCCAGATCTCTCCTCTGTTTTTCAGCTCTCTCCCTCATCCCTCGTTCATTATCCACCTCCTCTTTGAGCTCCGAGACCTGAGACATGGCCTCTCTCAGGGCTCTCTGAGCTTCTGTACGACGTGCCCCCTCTTCTTCCAGCCTAAGAGAGAGAAAGAGTGCAAAAGATGTCATTACTGAAGAAGTATTAGCGGCTGCTCCAGATTCACTACAAGGTACATTTGTGTTTGTGATTGTACCGTGTCTGTAGTGTGGTTATCTCTTTCTCTCTCTGGCTCAGGCTGCCTCTCAACTCAGTAACGAGTAAGCTCAGGTCAGACAGCTGCTCTTGAGCCTCCACTGCTTCTCCTTCCATCCGTCTCTTCCACTTCTCCTGTTCCAGACGGCCCTGCTCTTCCCTCTTCAGGCGCTCTAAAGGAGAGAAAGAGACGGTTATCTGGACTTGGTTTACTTTTGAACTATCATTGCACGGAAAAGAGATCCTTTAAAATTAGGTCCGTTCAAAAATTTGGGGTCAGTAAAACTTTTGTCTCCTATGTTTCTCATGCTCACCAAGGCTGCATTGTTGCATTATTACAATTTAAAATAACTGTTTTCAGTTTTAACATATTTTAAAATGTAATTTATTCCTTGATGGGAAACTGAATTTTCAGCATCATTACTTAAAGCTGCTGTCCGTAACTTTTTTTGTGTTCAAGATTTACAAAAATTATATGATGAGAATGTACAACATGAATGCATTTTCCAAACCATGTTTTTGTCTTACCCTGAATCATTATGCTACACTTATAATAAGTGTTTATATTGGGACTATTTCAGACCGGTTTGGAAGGAACTGCTGCGGATGAGCACAGTCCCTGCGTGACTCGCCATAGACATAAAAAAAAGAAAAGTAGCTCCGGCGGCAATGTTCTTCCACAAGACGTAAAAAGTTACAGACTGCAGCTTTAAGTCTTCAGTGTCACATGATCCTTCATAAATCCTTCTACTATTCTGATTTGTTGTTTAAGAAATGTTTCATATTATTATCAATGTTGAAAACAGTTGTGCTGCTTAATATTTATGTGGAAACCGTGATAAATTTTTCCAAGATCCTTTGTTGATGTTTTTGTGTGTGCATTTTTTAAAATGTTATTATTTGTAATAATGTAAAAGCTGTCACTTTTGATTAATTTAACGCATCATTGCTAAATAAAAAGTATTAATTTCTTTAAAAAACATCAAAATCAAAATAAAACTGACCCTAAATGGTAACGTAAAAAAAGAACATCATTGTGATGTTCTTTTTTTACTTAACCATTTAGGGTCAGTTTAATTTTTTTTGTTCTGCACAATATAATGAATGCATTCTTGAAAATCTCAGACACAAAGCCCAAATTCAACATATCCAATAAATCATCAACAATGACAATTTTCAATGTATAATTAACGCAAGGACTTTTACCTTCTAAATCAGCGATAACAGCTTCCTGTTTGTTTTTCAACTTGTTAAGACTCTTCACCTTCTCCTCTTCCTCTGTTAATTGATCTGTCACTTCATTCAGTCTCTCTTCCATCTGTTTCTTCTCCTGAGAAAGAGAATGAAAGAAAGGTTAACGAACCACTGTATTAACAGTAACATTATAGCTGCATTTCTTCCTCTTCTATTTAAAGTCATTATGAAATCAAAACTGACAATTCTTACTTTTTTTATGGAATACTGCAGTATTTATTATAATCTGTGCACATCATTATTTTTTTTAATTAATGTGCCTTGTAATCTTTAATCCAAATAACCCCTCCCTCTTGCAGCGACATCTCTTCTCTGATAATGTGTTTACTGGCGTGAGGGCAGGACAACCTCACATAACATCATAGCAATAGCAAACCAAAACCATCCAGAGATCCAATACATTTCAAATGGGCAAAATCAAGTCCCGCCCCCCACAATAGGAAAAATGGTTTCATGGCGACTTTAACTACCTTGTTTAATCTGTCCCTCTGCTCTCCCAAAGTCAAGGTCTCGGCTTCCAGACTCTTCACTTTGCTTTCCAGGGTGACTTTCTCCAGCTGGAGGCGCTGACGTGTCCCCTCTTCCTCCTCTAGCTGTTCTTCCAGATCCTGAGAGAAAGAAACAATAATCTTGAGAGCAGATATTCAAAAGTGGACATCAGATACTGACAAACAAAATTAATCCTCCTCACCTGCACATGTTGCTGTATTCTCTTCTTCTCATTGGTCAGCTGAACGGCCCTCTCCTCTTCTTCCTCCAATCGGCTCTCGAGCTCTCCCAACACATCTTCAAGCTCCTGTTTGCGATTGGCCAGCCGTGCTCTAATTTCCTCCGCCTCTGCAAATAACTCTGCCTCTGCCTGCAGCTGGTCAGTCAGTACTGACTTTTCCTCCATCAGCTGTCAAGAAGACATCCAGATGAATGTGCAAAATCAAATAAATTAATGTTCTTCTTTTGGTTTACCAACATGCACAACAAAAATGTGTGAAACAAAGAAATAAAAGTCACCTGTTGGTTTTTTTTGTCCAGTTCAGTAAAGTCAAGCTCTAGTTTACTCAGCTTGTCTTTGGCTTTCTGAAGCTGTGCTTCCCGAGCTTGAATCTCTTCATCTTGACGGGTCACCTGCAGTAAGGGCTTTACCTAGAGGAGAGGTCAAAGGTCATTATTTAGCATTATTTTACTAATAACGTTTTAATCATTTTAATACAAATAATAGCAAATGTAATTAATAAAATAATAGGTAATAGGTAATATTCAAAAATAATATTTAAACTAAATTTTTTTTATTTAACATTTTTGGCTTCATACAAAATATCTTGATAAATTGCAACTTGATAAAATGGATAAATGTATGTGTTACCATATGAAGCATATTAAGTTAATGGTAAAATATACTACCATTCAAAAGTTTGGGGTCAGTATGTTTTTTTATTGCATAATTTAATTAATAGAAGATGCATTAAACTGATCACTAGTGGCAGTAAAGACTAAATTGTTACAAAAAAAAAATCTAATAGATGCTGTTTACCAAAGAATCCTGAATAAAAAATGTATCACGGTTTCCCAAAAAATATTAAGCAGCACATTTTTTTTCAAAATAGATAATATCAGCATATTAGAACAATTATTTTTGAAGGATCATGTGATTATGTTTTGAGCAAATAAATGCAGCCTTGGTGAGCATGATAGACTTCTTCCAAAAAAAAAGTCAAATCTTATCGCCAAACTTTTGAACGTGCAATTCTGAGGTATGTAATAACAAGAGAGAAACGTTCTACATCCTACCACTTATGGTAGGATATATATATATATATATATTTACCACATTTACATATTCACCAAAACATCGCTCTCAGCAGCATGAATGGTGTCTGGATGATAGTAAAGTATAAGGCTATACTTTAAGGTATACTAAGGCTATACAAAGTTATTTCCTATGTCTTCAGCATGAATATATATAGGGGCATTAAATATAATATATTGTGGCATTGAATCTCTGTCAGTGTTGTACATTATTTATGCATGGGTGTGAGCACAAGCATTAAAAGGTTAGTTCACCCAAAAATTAAATTTATATCATTAATGACATGTTGTTCCACACCCGTAAGACCTCCGTTCATCTTCGGAACAGTTATGAATCAGTGTATTGATTCATGATTCGGATCGCCAATGTCACGTGATTTCAGCAGTTTGGCAGTTTGACACGCGATCCAAATCATGAATCAATCAACTGATTCATGACAGTTTGAAGTTACTGGCTGCAGTTCACTTAGAGGCCACCGGTTATGCTAATTACAGGGGTTTCTGAATTCTATAACCTCTTTAAAATTCATTATTAGGCCTACTTAATTTTTACTTTATATAACATGTTGTGTAATGCTTTGTGTTACCTTGGTGAAGAGTCTCCACCACTGCCAGTTTCTGAGCTTCAGGTATGCTGCACAGTTCCTCTGCATGACACGCAGAGCGCTGAGCTGCTGCTGCTTCTTATGGAATGCTCTGAAAGAACACAAGTCAGTTAAAACCTACATACACACATATTACACACCACCAACCTATGAAACAAATACATTTACCTCCTGGCGAGGTATCCACGGGCTGCGCTCTGGAAGCGGATGATGGTGTCAGTGATCTTCAAGTCTCGTTCTTCCTCTAGATGAGCCAGCACTCCGGCCCGGAAGAACACCTTACTCTGTCCTACCCGGAAAAGATTCTTGTCCAGCTCCAAAGCACTGATCTATAGATACAGTAACAAAACATAATCAACAACCTGTAGAATACTAATCAGAGATCTGAATAAAAACACTAAAACACCATTGATCTTCCCCACTCACAGTTATTGATCCTAAAGCATCTGTGCTGTTCACATTTATTGATCTGAAACTCTACTGTATAATATCCTTTATCAGGTCAATATTATGAACTTTGAGTGACATCCCTTACCATGAGCTCACACGCCTGTTTGCCATCCATAAAGGTTCGAGGAATAGCATTTGGAGTCAATATCTCATACCTGAGAGATACACCAACAGAAAGAGAGACAGAAAGATAAATAAGACAAGAACTCTCCTTTGTGTAAGCTATACCTAAAAGAATTACTGTAAAAAGTATTACTGTAAGCAATAACCCCCACCCCACCCCCACCACCCACCCCCATGCACACACACACACACACACAAACACAAATCAAAAAACTTTCACTGTTTTTACCAAAAGGTGTTTTTTTTTTTTTTTTATCAGATTAAGCTCACAAATACAAATTCGTCCCCACAAATTATGGTTAAGTAGGATACACACACCTCTGTCTGAATTCCTGGAATGGGATGCGGTTCGGGAAGCCCTGTCTGCAGATCCTGATCCCCTCCAGCACCCCATTACACCTCAGCTGATCCAGAACCAAATGCGGACTCAGCTTCCCTGCCTGTTATTATTTAAAGAACAAAAGTTATGGATGTCCCAATATTATTGTTTTTTTCATGAATGATATTACAATTCTATAATATTTTGTCTAAATAAAATTAAAAAACACAAACATTTAAAACACTATAATTTACAGTAAAAAAAGGCTTTTAAGTTTAAGATTTGCTGAAGATTACTGTAGTATTAAACACTTATTGAATTATCAGTGTATTACAAATTAACTTTAAATGAGTGTTCATCTAAATGAGCATGCATAATTAAATATCCAATACCCACTGATAACAATACATTTTAACAATCATTTTGTGCAACCTCACAAAAAAACCTTATCATCAGTGTTTATGAATGTGATCAGCAAAGTCCCAAAGCCTAAAGTGCACGATAAATGTTATTGTCTCCCAAAACAACTAAATTGGACCTGCCTGAAACCTTTTCTCTATTCTCCTTAATAATAAGTCTAACTTTGTTACAAACCTACATTGGTTTTGTAACTAATTTGCATAATGCCAATCTATGGTCTTCATTGGCTGCCCATGATCAACGTCTTCTTTGCCCCACCCTAAAACACTGTAGTTGTACCTGGTTGATGTTGTCGACATGCCGAAAATATGCTGTTTTCTTTGCTGCTAAAGCAAATCAACTTTGCACGCACTTTAAAAGGATGAGGACTCGGCTTGAACTGATACGGTAAAACCGTCTGCATCTTTACCATTTGTATCACTATGTATATAAGCACTGAATGGTTGATTTCAGATACAGAAATGAGTGTTTTGTTTTAGTCACGCACTGTAAGCTGTAGACCAATCAAAACAGACTGGGCCATCTGGCCAATCACAGCAGAGTAGGCTTGTTTAGAGAGTTGTTTCAGACACTGTTAGAAAAAAGCTGATGCTGCAAAGTATATTATGAGAAAATTAAAGTGTTTTTTAAGCTTAGATGCATGTAAACCTGTTGTAGGAGACCTCTAAAAGTAAATTAGGACACTTTAAAATAGCATAATAGGGGTTTTAACAGATATGTTAAAAAGAGAAAGAGATGTGAAGAGATGTATTCTTACCCTTTTCTCATGATTGGGGATGATGCAGCGCAGGAAGTTGGGGTTGGTGTTGCGGAGGGTGGCCATCAGTTTAGTAAGGGACTCTTTGTAGAGTTGCCCCACCGTGCGAAACATGCCCTTCTTCGTCTTGAACCCAGCGGCCCCAAAAGTCACCGGTCCACTGTTCTCGCCGGACGACACCTGGTCCAGACCCACAATCCTCTCCACTGACAAGCACAAAACAGGGAAGTTATTACCATAAAACAACCACTTTTTAAACATGAATGTGTTGTTCTTCTGAGACATTTAAAACTTTCCAAGCATAAAGAAATGACGTGTGGATTTCTACATTACGGAGGATAAACTACAAGTAAGCAGATCACAACCATCTACTCATATAAACTAGAAGCAGACATAAAAGGACAACACATTCTACTAAACTACAGTAAAAAACAAAAACAACTACCCACATATCATATCACAATCTGATGCAATGAAAGAGTGAGAATGAGAGACAGAGTGAAGTGCAAATCATGATTAGATGAACTGATGGAGAGGTTAAAAGAGGAAGGGCAGAAAGACCTACTGCTGTCAGAGCCATTGGTTTGCAGTGTGGCATAAGAGTCAAAAAAGTACACACGAGGAAGAGTTTGAATATCTGAAGAGAAGAGAAGAGAAGAGAAGAGAAGAGAAGAGAAGAGAAGAGAAGAGAAGAGAAGAGAAGAGAAGAGAAGAGAAGAGAAGAGAAGAGAAGAGAAGAGAAGAGAAGAGAAGAGAAGAGAAGAGAAGAGAAGAGAAGAGAAGAGAAGAGAAGAGAAGAGAAGAGAAGCGTTAGTACATGGGTCAATGACATGACATGTATTTTTTGTGTCCAAATGATTTATTTTTCTAAACATAATTTTAATAAATACATGCCATATATCAAACTGATCTACAATATCTCCTTTATAAGAAACCTTTTTCATTTTATTGATATTCAATTGATGTTTTTGAGTTTTGGTGTTTGAAAGACCAAAAATGTCAGGCGGTGCGACCGTCCGAACCTGCAACCAGAGAACAAAACTGCAATAAAAAGGTTAATTTTGTCATTAAAATTTTTAATTAAATAGTTTGGCATGATTTTATGTTAAAGTCATTATAAATGAGCGAAAATGGTGTATCAGTCCTATTTCAAAACTATTTTAACACTTAAAAAACTTTTGTCCGAAAAATTGACTTCTCCAAATGTCAGGGAGGGCGACCGACATAAAAACGCAATTTTATGCAATGTTCCTTTAAGAAAACCATGTGACAGCATATGACATTACACAAAAGACCCCAGAGGACCCATTTGATGCAGTAACAAGGTTAGTCACCCTCCCATAAATATTAGATAATTTGACATTTTTGAGTAATGATGAGGTTGATTCAACTTATCATGTCAGGCGGTATGACCCCTGGAAAACTTTGAAAATGTGTTGTTATTATTAAAATGTGTATTTGATTAAAGAAAATTATGTATAACCTTGAGCACATGGTCAAACATTTTTATAGGTGTCCAAACTAATGCCTGTTAGATTTGAATTGAGTTTGAAATGTCAGGTGGTGCGACCAATATGTCAGGTGTCGCGACCAGAATAGCAGTTAAACGAACTGAAAAAAGTCATGTTAATTCATGTTTTTGAATATATTAAATACATTTGAATAAATGTATAAAGCTTTCTGTAAGATATTAAGTTGTTTAACGGTGCAATCTACATATATATTTTTATTTTATTTTATGATGGTATGGGTAACCATTTAAGCACATTGTCCATCTAAAAATCATATTCTTCAAGAATAACCAACACTGATACTAAAACAATTGCATATTGCATCTTTAAATTAATCTTTTTAGGGGCCAAGCACCGAAGGTGCGGAGGCACCTATTGAAACCGTTGTCGCACTTTCTTCTTCCGCCATGGAGGTCTATGGCAGCCCATAGAACCGTTTGCGGGAAAGTTGTAACGATTTGACATTCTGATAGAGGGCAGTCCCAACATTAAATACACCAATTTTGGTGGCTCCAACTCAATCCCTCTAGCGCCACCACCTGTCCAAAGTTGCACTCATGTTTATGCTAATAACTTTTGAACCTTAAGGGCTAGAAACAAAATTCTTGTTTCCTCAGATTTCTGAGCTCCTGCCAATCCGAAAACACCCTATGACGTCATTTCCGACATTATATGTTTCCCGCCATTTTGAATTTCCCCAAAATCCTACTTTTGCGAACTCGTCCTAGACTGTTCGTCCGATTTGCACGAAAATGGAACCAGATCATCTTCAGCCAGTGTCGACAAAAAGTTATGGAATTCAAGTTGATTCGTCAAATCTTTTCCGTTAAACGCGCAAACAAATTTTACGTAGCGCTTGCAAAAACAGACGTATGGCTGTATCTCCGCAACGCTTTATCGTATTCAGACTAAACTTGGTACATGTCGGCACAAGCATGTCTTGAGGCAACCTGCTGCGTTTCGGCACAGCGGCACCTACTGGCCCGGAGATAGGAAAAATGTCTATTTTTGCTTTTTTTTGCTGAACCGTTTGCCCAAAAATCACAAAAGTGGTCTCGTCAGATTCGAGACGTCATGCCGAGTCGACTGATGTCCAATTTTACCATGTCGGCCATTTTGGCTGTCGGCCATCTTGAATTATGTGCCAAAATGCTGTATTTTATGAACGCATGAACGGATTGTTACGAAACTCGGCATGGGTCATCACCACGATGCCCTGAAGTAGCCTGAGAAGTTTCGAAACAGCGCCACCTAGTTGAGATTTTTTTAAAAAAGTGCTTATAACTTTGGGTGTGGTTGACTTATTTTCACGGGACTCATCTCCTTAGACTCCTGAATCGTTGCCGAGTCCAACGATACCACACTTGCCAGGTTTCGGCGTATGGTTTGTGCACCGTTGTAATTTAGCGCTTTAAGAAAATTAGCCGATATCTTCGAAACCACTGGTCCGATCGAGACGAAACCAGCGTCAGAAGTTCGGAAACATAGGTCGCTAGGCACAGTCGTGAGGCCAAATCTCAAAATTTTGATAGTAAGGGGTAGTAAAATCCAATCAAAGTCAGGCGTCAGGCTGAAACCCTATTGGAACTGTTCATTTCCCCATGATGCATCATTTTCCAGCTAAAACTGCTCGGGCAGACCAAACCGTAAGTCGTAGAGACTTGAAACTTTCAGGGCTGGTAGTACTCACAACCACTGCAGACGTCACCGAAGCCCGCCCCGATCGGCCTGACGGGGGCGCTACAGCGATCAAAAGTACGAAACGGCGACCAAAAGTACGAAACGGCTCATAACTCCTCAACCGTAAGGCTTAGCCTCGAGTGTCTTATATTGCTGGAATCCTTGGCTCAAGACGGACAAAGTGCATGCCCCGGATTGGCTCGGAATAGTGGGAAAAAATTCGGGTATTTCGGGTTTTTTGCAAAACCTACTTTTGCCAACTAGTCCTAGGTTTTTGGCCCAACCGGAACCAAACCAGCGCAGCGAGATTCTCTGGAGTCTAATTGTCAAAAGTCATTAAAAAAAAACGGAAATTTGGGTTCCTGGACCCTAAAGGCAGCCAAAACGTTGGAAGGGGGAGTAGCCCCTTTTACTAAATTGGCTAAAACTCGTGAACGGAATGAGGTATTTTCACCAAACTCAGCACGCCTATGTAAGAGCTCATTCTGTGGCCAAGTGAAAAAGGACGTGGGGACCGGCCACTTGGTGGCGCTATAATGGTTAAAAAGGGGTCAAAATGATGTATTTCTATGGAAAATCCCATTAAAGGCCTGAAAGCGGCCCTCTTCCTGCCTGATTGGCATACAGCTTTACGAAATCACGCGTGCGCATGCGTCACGTGACCCTAAAGAGGCTTGCAGACTTTTATGGCCGCCGGGGCGCTTTAACTGTTAAATTGGTGAAAACAAATGCCCTATTATTATCCTATGCAAATTGACATTTAAATGACTAAAAATTGCCTGCTCTGCGCAGAACTTCACCAAATCGGCTGGGCATGTGCGCCGCATTATTGTAAAGACGCGTGCAAACTTTGGCGGAGATCGGGCCATCAGTAGAGGCATACCAGTTTAAAAGGTAAAAAAATAAATAAATAAAAACACCCCATTTTCATGATAAATGAGCTGAAAATGCAAAAATTGACCTTTGACCTCTGCGATGCACATGTCACCAGGCTTGATAAAGTTTTAGCAACCAGCAGCTCAAAACTCAAGTGCTCAAACCCTATGGTCTATTTTTTATAGGCCTTTTTATACCCTTTTTATTGCCTTTTTATTAGGGGCCAAGCACCGAAGGTGCGGAGGCACCTATTGAAACCGTTGTCGCACTTTCTTCTTCCGCCATGGAGGTCTATGGCAGCCCATAGAACCGTTTGCGGGAAAGTTGTAACGATTTGACATTCTGATAGAGGGCAGTCCCAACATTAAATACACCAATTTTGGTGGCTCCAACTCAATCCCTCTAGCGCCACCACCTGTCCAAAGTTACACTCATGTTTATGCTAATAACTTTTGAACCTTAAGGGCTAGAAACAAAATTCTTGTTTCCTCAGATTTCTGAGCTCCTGCCAATCCGAAAACACCCTATGACGTCATTTCCGACATTATATGTTTCCCGCCATTTTGAATTTCCCCAAAATCCTACTTTTGCGAACTCGTCCTAGACTGTTCGTCCGATTTGCACGAAAATGGAACCAGATCATCTTCAGCCATTGTCGACAAAAAGTTATGGAATTCAAGTTGATTCGTCAAATCTTTTCCGTTAAACGCGCAAACAAATTTTACGTAGCGCTTGCAAAAACAGACGTATGGCTGTATCTCCGCAACGCTTTATCGTATTCAGACTAAACTTGGTACATGTTGGCACAAGCATGTCTTGAGGCAACCTGCTGCGTTTCGGCGCAGCGGCACCTACTGGCCCGGAGATAGGAAAAATGTCTATTTTTGCTTTTTTTTGCTGAACCGTTTGCCCAAAAATCACAAAAGTGGTCTCGTCAGATTCGAGACGTCATGCCGACTCGACTGATGTCCAATTTTACCATGTCGGCCATTTTGGCTGTCGGCCATCTTGAATTATGTGCCAAAATGCTGTATTTTATGAACGCATGAACGGATTGTTACGAAACTCGGCATGGGTCATCACCACGATGCCTTGAAGTAGCCTGAGAAGTTTCGAAACAGCGCCACCTAGTTGAGATTTTTTTAAAAAAGTGCTTATAACTTTGGGTGTGGTTGACTTATTTTCACGGGACTCATCTCTTTAGACTCCTGAATCGTTGCCGAGTCCAACGATACCACACTTGCCAGGTTTCGGCGTATGGTTTGTGCACCGTTGTAATTTAGCGCTTTAAGAAAATTAGCCGATATCTTCGAAACCACTGGTCCGATCGAGACGAAACCAGCGTCAGAAGTTCGGAAACATAGGTCGCTAGGCACAGTCATGAGGCCAAATCTCAAAATTTTGATAGTAAGGGGTAGTAAAATCCAATCAAAGTCAGGCGTCAGGCTGAAACCCTATTGGAACTGTTTATTTCCCCATGATGCATCATTTTCCAGCTAAAACTGCTCGGGCAGACCAAACCGTAAGTCGTAGAGACTTGAAACTTTCAGGGCTGGTAGTACTCACAACCACTGCAGACGTCACCGAAGCCCGCCCCGATCGGCCTGACGGGGGCGCTACAGCGATCAAAAGTACAAAACGGCGACCAAAAGTACGAAACGGCTCATAACTCCTCAACCGTAAGGCTTAGCCTCGAGTGCCTTATATTGCTGGAATCCTTGGCTCAAGACGGACAAAGTGCATGCCCCGGATTGGCTCGGAATAGTGGGAAAAAATTCGGGTATTTCGGGTTTTTTGCAAAACCTACTTTTGCCAACTAGTCCTAGGTTTTTGGCCCAACCGGAACCAAACCAGCGCAGCGAGATTCTCTGGAGTCTAATTGTCAAAAGTCATTAAAAAAAAACGGAAATTTGGGTTCCTGGACCCTAAAGGCAGCCAAAACGTTGGAAGGGGGAGTAGCCCCTTTTACTAAATTGGCTAAAACTCGTGAACGGAATGAGGTATTTTCACCAAACTCAGCACGCCTATGTCATGATCAAAAGTACGAAACGGCGACCAAAAGTACGAAACGGCTCATAACTCCTCAACCGTAAGGCTTAGCCTCGAGTGTCTTATATTGCTGGAATCCTTGGCTCAAGACGGACAAAATGCATATCTTGGATTTGCTCGCCCTTCAGGCGCCAATTTCGAGATATTTTAGGTTTTTTGTAAAACCTACTTTTGCAAATTACTCCCAGCTTATTTGACTGATCGGAACCAAACCACTGCAGAAATGTTCTCTGGAGAGAGACTATCAATAATTATCACAAAAAAAAAAAACATTTTGATTTATGGTTGCTAAGGGGAGCCAAAATGTTTGATGTGACCGGGACCTTATTTAATAAAATGGCTATAACTTGTGAACAGAACGAGATATTTCCACCAAATTAAGGTCACGTGTGAGTGAGATCAGTCTGAGATCACATGAAAAAAATCGCAACGATTGATCACTTGCTGGCGCTATAACAGGGGAAAAACTCATGAAACTGGCAATATACGCACCCAAACATTAGTCAGATGAAAATGGGCATTCACTGTCTTTATCCTTGGTGCCATGATAGTCTATGAGGACAATGGCGTATCACAAACAAAGCATACTTCATTGGCGCAATGCCCTGAAGGAGCCTGAGAATTTTCAAGCCAGTGTTTTTCACAGTATTCACCTCATTAGACTCCTGAATCCTTGCCGAGTCCAATAATACCAAACATTCCTGGTTTCACCTTATGGTTTGTAAAAAGGTGTTCTTTAGCACCTAAAAAACCTTTGCGAATGTAGGAAACAGTTAGTCCAATTAAAACAAAACCACAATAGGAAATTCTGAATACTTACATAGGTCAATAGCTAAACAATAATGACCAAAACAAAGCCAAAATTTTGGAAGAAAAAAAAAATCCAATCAATGCAGCCCATGCTCTCAAATATATTTTGCTATAACTTTAAAAGAAAATTAGATATTTACAACAAATTTGACATATATTTATGGACCCCTTTGAGGACACCTAAAAAAGCTATGAAGTTTATTTGTTTATTTGGATCCCCATTAGCCAATACCTAGGCAGTGACTACTCTTCCTGAGGTCCCAAAAAGTAAAAAATACAAAACTACATTGAAGCTGCAAGAGGAATAAAAGGGTCCTCGCAACTGTGCCACCACTACCTTGTGGTTGTAGGAACACAGAGCACGGTGGGCAATATGCATTTAAGTATACAAAAATAGGAGGACTATTTTAATCATTTGTATTTGCCACACTTCCTGCTACTGGGCTGTACTCTGATCAGAGGGTGGACCTGTGCCAGGACATGACCAATGCATCCCTGAAATGTCTGAAGAGAGTGTGTCAATTAAACTCTGCCCTGTAAATGCAGACTCGAAAAGACATCCTTATAAACCTGTCTCCGGCACGACAACTCCAATCTATCAAATGATCTTACGAATATCTATTTATCTAATATGACTTCTGAACTGTAATGTTGCCAGTTTAAAAGGTAAAAAATAATCATACACTGTTATACGCAAAATAATAATCATACACTGTTTGTTCGTCGGCCAGAGGAGAACTGGCACCCCGACTTAGCCTGGTTTCTCCCAAGATTTTTTTTATCTCCATCCTGGCCCTGAAGGAATTTTGGTTCCTTGCCACCGTTGCCTTTGGCTTGGCTTGATCAGTTGGGGAGACCTAAATTTCAACTATATTACTGATCTGCCCGCATTGACACTACATGATAATTGAAATTAGCTGGATAACATCACCATTTTCAACAGAGCAGTTGTACAAAATCTGTTGCATTATTTTCCTGTTAAAACTGTGAAGCTGCTTTGAAACTGGACTTGTTAAAAGTGCTATATAAATAAAGGCGACTTGACCAGCTAGTGGCACTATGAATAACTAAAATTTTGCCGAAACATCAGACTTTGTCAGGATACCACGTACACGAAGTTCAACAAAACTCAAGATCTTTGAAATTTAACATCATTAAGTCTATTAACTATTAGACTGACCAAATATGATGTTGTTTTGGTTCAATCTTAATTAGTAGTTAATCACAATTTACTCTTGCCCACAGGTGACAATATAACTGACTAAATATTGACATGTAAGCCACCATCAGTGCTCGGGCCCTAATTAAATCCACAACAATAAAATGAAACATACAAATCCCATTAAATGTCCCTTCCTTTTAAAACTCATTTTACTTCTTAAAATATGTAATATCTAATAGTAGTTCATTCTATATTTTCATTCCGATCGAGACGAAACCAGCGCCCGGAAGTTCGGAAACATAGGTCGATAGCTATACACTAATTCCCAAATGTCAAAATATTGATAGTAAGGGGTAGTAAAATCCAACCAAAGTCAGGTGTCAGTCATTTTTTACGTGTTTTTTTCATACAACTGTTTATAACTCCAAAGCAAAATGAGATATTTTCACCAAACTCGTCACACATATGTATGGGCTCACTCTGAGGACATATAAAAAATGGTAGGATTCTGCCTCTTGGTGGCGCTATAATAGAACAAAACATGAAATTCCCATTGACTTCAATGCAGTATTAGGGTATAAAATGCATATGCTATACTTTACGAATGCATTAGTGTATAATTACAAAACTCAGTATAGCTGTGTCCCAAAGTGAAGTGCGCGCACTTCGAAGGCCGCATTTGAAGTGTGATTACGTCATACCTGCACTACGAAGACTGTCCCAATGTGAAGGCTGCACCCTCTGAAGGCCGCATTTGAAGTGCGATTACGTCACAGCGGCACTAGGTAGGCTGTCCCAAAGGGAGAGCTGCACCTCTGAAGGCCGCATTTGAAGTGCGATTGCGTCACAGCGGTGCGACGAAGGCTGCCGGAATTCATGAGCGACTTCAAAATGCGCCCTTCGGTTCTCAGGCAAAGGAAGGGTACAGCAGATGGGACCTTCCCATAACTTCGCAGCCTTCCCTATCCCAGAATTCATAGCACACTGGTGACTACAGGATTTGACTGGTCCGCATTCCCGCGGCACTCGATCAGATTCCAGTTACAGACGGTAGCGGTCGGTAACTCAAGTGTAGCCTGGGTACTATTGAACACAACAGCGCAAGCGCTAGAAGTAAATAAAACGTTCAACGTTAGTGCATTCACACAGTTCCCAGTTCCCTGCCCTGAGCAAGATGAACTTTAATTTCCCCAATTTTTAAATGCTATTTATTTCTCAACCATTATCTCAAGAAGAGGAATCAGTCCATTATCACCCTTTTCGCTGTTTCTTTTTTTCCCATACACTTTCTTTAAATAGCCTTCAAAATATAATCTGCGCGGCGCTGTATTTTCGTCCTGCTCCCGCTATTCCGCACCGCACCATTCCGCTCGCGGAAAATTCACTCCATGCTCACCCGCAATAAATTATTTTATTCCCGACCCGACTGATCCAGCTAAAATTAGATTTTGTTTCCTGAATCTATCTTTTAAATTTCCCTTACAGAAAGAGAGACACTGGATAGGAATTGTCCTTGCAATCATTTATTTTTCTTACAGCCTGCTGTAGCCTATGTCAACACCGTAACTAAAACAAATATCACAGAGAAATAGGCTAAATCAAATGTGACATCTGTCACTCAGAATTATAAGAAAAAATACAAACAAACGGAAACTGCTGACTTAGATGCTAAAATAAAGTTTATATAAAGTTTATAGCCTATATGAATGAATGAATGAATGTTCACTGACGACGGTCAACGAAACATCGATCCTCCAAAGGCTGAATGCGTGGCCGACACAGAACAATTTAACTGGCTAGCTTATTATTTGTTATGCAAGTTATTTGTAAATTAAACGAACTGCTGTCTATTGTTCATTTTCGTTAACTTCAAACGTAGGCTAAATTAAAGAGAAGTGGTTTTTCTATAGCCTAGCTATTATTTTTGTAATGCACGTTATAATTTGTAGCTACATTAAACACATTTATGTTTATACATATATTTTCTTGTCATGTAAGAAAATGTGTAAATGAAAATAAATTGGTCTATTAGCCTACGTAGGCTTTTTACAACTACAGCCTATTTATAGACCAATAAAATAACTTAAGTTTAACATTAGAAATAACAAATTTTTATTATCAGCCAAACCAGAAGAAAACACTTTTCAACACTTTCATTGCGCTGAGCGGGAGAAGCTGGAGCTGGACCGGGATGGGGAATAATGCACAATAGAGA
Organism: Pseudorasbora parva; assembly: GCF_024679245.1. Classification (NCBI taxonomy): domain Eukaryota; kingdom Metazoa; phylum Chordata; class Actinopteri; order Cypriniformes; family Gobionidae; genus Pseudorasbora; species Pseudorasbora parva. The sequence continues at coordinate 32,905,843 of NC_090178.1, read as the reverse complement.
CTCTGGTAAGGCCTGCGGGACATCATCTTCTGGGATGAGTGCATATTTCCACTGTCCGCAGCTTTGCGGGGCCGAATCGGTCGACGGCTGCATGGCATGCCATAAAAATGCATCTGAGATGATGAGTTGAATATTATATTTACATGCTTATGGTCCAGCCCATCGTCGCAGGCTTTGAAGCATGTTAAAACCCAATAGAAAGCTCAAAAAAAGTATATATATATATATATATATATATATATATATATATATATATATATATATATATATATATATATATATATATATATATATATATATATATATATATAAGTAGTAGTATATGCTCCATTTCTCTTTTTAAAATCTCCTCACGACCGTGCGCTGTCAGTTGTCAGACGCTTGGTTCATTGTTGCCAAGTCTGGAATGGGGTTGCATTTAGGCTACTGTTGCTTTGGGGTGTTTGTAGCCTATAGTCCACAGGTTAAGTTGCCTTTACTTAAGCAATATTTCTACTGCCCGCGCCCCGCATTTTGGGATATTTTGGTCCATTCTGGCTGTGATTCCGATACTTTTGAATAACAATTGGAGGGGTTTTATTATTCAGACCTGGCAAGCCTGTCCCTCGGTTCGCCCTTCGTGCACTTCGTGCACTTTGAAGGCGTGGCCTGGTCTGGCCTTCGAAGTGCATGGCCTTGGAAGTGCGCACCCTTCACTTTGGGACACAGCTTGCGTGTCTTCTGCTCTATGTCCTGAAGGTACTCAAAAGGTTTTCGGGCAACGCCACCTTGTGGTCAAAAGTTGTAATAAAGTGTACAAAAATGCTAATAACTTTTGATTAAATTAGCCTATTGCAATGAGACTGGTTATAAATCATTCTATGGCTCATGCCGAGAACATAGATACCAATTTTTCCCATATTTGGCAAACCTCTCTGCCCTCTATCTTGTTATTGGTTAAAAACCTACTTTTTCAAACTCGTCCTAGACCGTTTGTCCAATTTTAACCAAAATTAAATTGTACCGTCTTCAGACCATGTGAACAAATAATTATGGATTTCGTGTTGATAGACAAAACAGTTGTCATATACCACAGCAACGCAGTTGAGCTCTGATGCAAAAATTACTCTTGAGGCTGTATCTCTGCAATGCTTCGACATATTGACACCAAACTTTGCATGTGTCATTGTCTCCTCAATCTGACTACACCACATCAGTTTAGTAACAGTGCCACCTATTGGTCGAAAATGATAAACCATTAAATCATTATTATTGACTGTATTTAAAATTGTATTGCTTTTTTGCCTAAAATCAACTTAATAATTCTTTAATGGCTCATTGTTGCAGTTGGTTTGACACTTCCAGCCATGCTGGCATGTCTTGTCTTCTTCTTTGCGCTTGGCCCCGACAATTGCTGCTTGCAGCTATATTTTTCATTTGTTTTTGTAGATGCCATTATCAAGCAAGGAGAAAAGAGCACAACATAGAGCTAATTTAATTGATTAATTTGGGTAATGAATTGAGAAATCAGCTTTCCCTTGAGCTTTTGATATATAAAAGGTCATGGTAATATAAGAATATCCTGTAAGTTTCAGAGCTAAAAACTTCCTTGTTAGTCAAAGAAAAGCTTTTATAAACACCAGGCCCAGCAAACGGTCTTGTGCTTCATCCTGACATCATCGACTGACGAAACACGCCTCTACAGAATAATAAGCACATCCATGTGTGTGTGTGTGTGCAGTTTGTGCTTCTATCCACCGATCGGGCAGGCCAAGCAATACAAAAATAATATTTCAATCAATCGTGGGTGGATGAGAAATAAATCATTGTGTTTGTTTGATAAAGATGTTCTCGAGCCCTGTGGTCGAGAGAATCATTCTGGTTGCCGCTTTCAAAACAATCTTTCCCTCCAATGAACTGACAGCGTTTACTTCTAAGTCTCCAGTGACACGCCCATCAAAACCCAGCGTACAGGAGAGAGAGCCTCAAAACCAGTGTAGAAAGTAGACTATCACTTATTAGTTATGATGTTTTTGAATGTAAAAACCACACGAACATCATTAGTTGACCTCAGACAACAGTATAAATAAAAATAAAAAAGCCAGTTCATGACACCTTTAAAAAGTGATCCAGTTGCAAGGGCAGAGTACCTTGCCAAAAGAAAAGCAAGGTTTTGTGTACATCTAGATAGATTACAACTCAAGTTAAGATGTTATGTTTTGTGGTAATTACACAGTTATTACATGTTAATAATAGAAATGTTTTAAATTTCTAGTTCCCTTTCAGTTGGTCACGTTCGACGTACGTCTCCATTCCCTCCTTCAGGGAACGAGGGTTACATACGTAACGGAGACGTTCTAAAGAATCGATAATCAAATGTTTTTATTTATTTATTTTTATCTTGACTTACTGTTACTAATGTGTCTATTTGAATGAACAATAGATTGATAGATTCTGGGCCCAATATTTGCACTAGTTCCATATAAAAGATGTTTTCATTTATTTAACTTGTTCCTTGAGGTTTTGTCTGTTTTGTTTTGCACTTCTTGTTAATGAAATATTATTATATTACTGAGTTACATAAATTGGTCTGAGGATTAAAATAAAGGCAATTGAAATCAGAATAAAATGCATTGACATTTTTACTTTTATTTTGTAAATATCAATCTTTATTGATCATAACGTCAGGTGGTGCGACCGGTCATGGTCAGGTGGTGCAACCAGCATATTTTCATTTAAATGTATCAATTTCCACTGCAATTGCAAAATAAAGTAAGAAATATAACTGTAAAACTTTATATAACATATACAAACCATTTTAACAATTAAAAACAAAAATAAAAACTCCTTATCGAAAAATTGGTGTTTGAACACATAGAAAAGTAGCCATTTATATGAATTGGAATAAAAAAGACAACAAATAAAGAAATGAAAGGGGAATTTACAATGCAATATGCATTTAAGACACTACAAGGACTGATATTTACAAGTTCTCAGTAGTGGTAAGTACATTAAATGTATATTTATTTAAATGAATATATGGTCGCACCACCTGACATTTTCTGGGTGGTAAAATCAGAAATCTTGTTTAATAATGAATTAATGCTGCCTAAAAAGCTGTAAAACCAATATGAAGCAACATCAAACATTTGTTTGGACATAAAAATGCATTTTAAAACCATTTTGCTTAAAAAAAATAAAAAATGATCTTGAAAACCTTATTCGTCATTGACCCACATACTAGATTACAGGGTTAAATATTAGTAATCAACTAAAAAAATCTATTAACATTGCATTATTAAATATTTATTAATAAATTACAATTATATATCATCCCTTTGATTGGGCTGGAAACATGTATTAAGCTGTTTTACTGTTTATTGCTTCTAATTGTATCAAGCAATTATTTTATTTATTGTTGATGTTGCTTTTAATAATATTTGTTTATTTATTTAAATATTATTAATTTGTTTGTTTTCCTGCTTCTGAACCTGAAACTTAAAACAAAAAATATTATTATTATAATTATTTTATTATTATTAATAATAATTTGTATATTTTCCTTTTTAAATATTACATATTTAAACATTTATTAATGAATAACACAATTATACAGTATATCATGCCTTCAATTATTCTGAAAAATGTAAGGTTGTAATTAAGCTGTTTCACTATTTGTATTGTTTGTGCCAGTTTCTAATTTTATTAAGCAATTAATTAATTGATAATTTATGTTAATAACTAATAAAAATATGTATTTATTTATTTACTTACTTACTTATTTATTTATCTGTTTTAGAACCTAACATTTATTATAATCAATGATATAATTATAATAACTTAATTTATATAATTATATTATATCAATCAAATGTATTATAAACAATATTAATAACATCTTCATTACTATTTTATTTTTAGAATATTAATTCATTATTATCCTTATTATTTGTTTGTTTTTCTGCCTCTGAACCGCATAGTGTCTATTAAGGACCTACCAGTGTAAAAATAAAACAACTTCACTAGTGTAGCAGTGATTTACCACACACACACACACACACACACACACACACACACACACACACACACACACACACACACACACACACACACACACACACACACACACACACACACACACGCATAAGAACATGCTTCCCCTCACCCTCCCTCCAGAGCTCAGAGATGAAGGGATCAGATGACTGATGCAGGAGAGATGCCACATTATCGTTCAAAGGATCCATGTTCTTCACCAGCCAATCATCTGCCTTATAGTCCACCTGACAGAATAAGAAAGTAAACAGGGTCCATTTTGACTTCATGTTGAACAGAAAACATAGAAATGGAGAGCCTAAGGTAGTAAAAAAATCTGACCTTGCCAGCATAGTGTACAATGGAGAAATCTGCCTCTTCTTTAAGCTGCCGGGGCCGCATAAACTTTGAGTGTGAACCCTGCTCAGCTGACAGTTTGTCCACAAATGAGCGATCGGTTGCCCTTGGAAACCAACACTCCTCATCTAACAATGCCAGCACACCAGGAGGATGAGCCTATGGACCAAACCAATCAGAAACACTATCAAGACACTGAAAGTCAGATCAGGTTGTATGACAGCGAACTAAGATCTAGACACACACACACACACACACTGACCGGTCTCTCAATAAGATCGATACAGGGCTGAAGATCCAGGCCGAAGTCGATGAAGTTCCACTCGATGCCCTCTCGCTGATACTCCTCTTGCTCCAGTATAAACATGGTGTGATTAAACAGCTGCTGCAGTTTCTCGTTAGTGTAGTTGATACATAACTGCTCGAATGAGTTCAGCTATTGAGAGAGAGTCATAAAGAATATATTCATCAGTTGAATAATTCAAATGTTTGTTGCAATATTGTACTGTTTAACACTGTGAAGCTGCTTTGAAAAAATCGTCATTGTAAAAGTGCTATATTGATTGATAATTACAGACAATAATTAACTGACATTAAAGGTGAAGATCCCCATTCATGAGTTTATCTCCACCAAAGTGTAAACACAAAAGTGGTCCACACAGATCTGTCAATCTCTATGATGACTAATAGTGTGAGTTTGGGACGTGGCCAGAGGGTGTTTAGCTGGGGTGAGACCATTGCTGTGTTAGAATATTGCCCCATATAACCTCATTCACTATACCCTACATTACTCCACTAATATAATCCACTTGAAGGAGTGTGTGGCAAGGGGGGCGTGGTTCAGCGAGGTCTGCAGCGGGAGAGAGAGCCGCGGGACAAGCGGTACGTGAGTGGGTTGGAAGCAGATTAATAACACCTGTCTCTTGTTCTAGTAATGAGCGCGGAGAGGGGATAAAACATCAGTGGAACCGGAGATCAAGGAGAGAGAGAGCCCGGACGGTTGATGCCAAACCCCCCTCACAGAGACTGAGTAACCGGAAGCCGGAAGTGCCGACCCGGAAGTGATCGAGAGATCGTTGTTTATGAGATTCCACACCGCAGTGTGTGTTGCTAAAGTTTTGAGTTATAATAAAGAGAAAAGCATCAACCGTCCAGCCGACCCCTTGTCCTCTTCCTTCCTTATTATATCGAACTTTGCTACAGTGGTGCCGAAACCCGGGAAGGAAGTAGGACCGCGCCGCCGCCATGACTACTCCAACGCCCTCCGCCACGCCGTTTGCGGACATTATCACCTCTCTCGCGGCCCTCCACCAGGAACAACATCAGTCCATGCTGGAGCTGCGGGCGGACCAGGAGCGTCGATTCGAGGCCATCGTCCGCGGCCAGCAAGAGGACCGCGAGAGGTTCCGGAGCTGGATAGACCGGGAGGTTCGCACCGAAGCCGCCGGGCTCGCCAGCGCACCGGTCCACGTGCCCCTCCACAAAATGGGGCCACAGGACGATCCCGAGGCCTTCATAGACCTTTTTCAAAAAGCGGCGGAGGCCTGCGGGTGGCCCCGGGCACAGTGGCCGGTGCGCCTTATTCCATTGCTCAGCGGAGAAGCCCAGGCGGCCGCCCAACAACTGCCGGTGGCGAACCTCCTGGATTACGACGATCTGAAGAGGGCCATCATCCAGCGGGTCGGTCGGACCCCCGAACAGCACCGTCAGCGTTTCCGCTCGCTCGAGTGGGGGGAGACCGGCCGGCCCTTCGCGATGGCCCACCAGCTCCGGGACGCCTGCCGCAAATGGCTATTGGCCGGTGGAAGCGACGTGGACCACATCGTCGATCTGGTGGTACTGGAGCAGTTCATCGCTCGGCTACCCAAGAAGACCGCCGAGTGGGTCCAGTGCCACCGGCCCACGTCGCTGACGACGGCCATCAACCTGGCGGAGGACCATCTGGTGGCGTGCCCAGGGGTCGGCGAACCCCGACTAACCTCTCCCTCTCTCTCTCCCCCCTCTGTCTCTCCTTCTCCTCCTGTCCCTCTCCCTAGGTCCCGCCCTCCAGGGCCCCCTCGTATTCCCCCCAGAGGTCGGGGTGGAATGGGCCCAGGGCAATACGGGAGTTCGAGGGCCCCGCCCAGGGGGGCGGGGCTGCTGGGGTCGGGCGGGGATAACGGTTCCGGTTCCACCCCCCCTCCGCGCTCATATTCCAACCCACTCCCCGCCGCCGGGGCGGCGGGCAGGCCTGGGCTGGCCTGCTGGCGGTGCGGTGACCCGGACCATTTTGTGGACCGATGTCCAATGATGGACATCGGGACAATGATCCGGGTCCCGGACGTCCAGCGGACCACCCCTGATCAAGCAGGAGAGTACCAAGTTCCTGTGAGTATCAAGGGGGGTACATATCAGGCCTTGGTGGATTCAGGATGTAACCAAACCTCGATCCATCAAAGCCTGATGCAGCCTGGGGCATTGGATACAAGCCGCATGGTTAAGGTGCGGTGTGTGCACGGGGATGTGGTGGAATATCCGCTGGTCCCAGTCACGATACAGTTTAGGGGAGAAAATCATAGTGTTGAGGTGGCGGTTAGTCCCCACCTCCGGCATCCGCTAATTCTGGGGACGAATTGGCCCGCCTTTCCGGCGTTATTGGGGTCGATATGCGCGGATGCCGCTTGGGGGAACCAGGCTAGGAACGGGGCGGTGCGGGTGCAGGTGGGCGAGACTGATACGGGGCCCTCGGTGACGGCTTCAGAGGAACCGAGCGGGGTCGAGAGACTGATTCTCTCGGACCGCGATGACTTTCCTCTGGAGCAGTCTCAGGACGATACCCTAAAACATGCTTTCCAACAGGTCCGCACTATCGACGGTCAGTCCCTTCAACCCGCCTTGCCCGTCACGTATCCTTATTTTGCCATAATTAAGGATAGGTTGTATCGAGTGACCCAAGACGCTCAGACAAAAGTGGATACAACCCAGTTGTTAGTACCAAAGAGCCGCCGGGAAATGCTTTTCCAGGCGGCTCACTCTAACCCAATGGCGGGCCACCTGGGACAGGCGGCCACGCTGAATCGTTTAATGACCCGATTTTTTTGGCCAGGCATTCACGACAATGTGCGCAGGTGGTGCGCGTCTTGTCCTGAATGTCAGTTGGTGAATCCACTGGCCTCCCCAAAAGCGCCATTGCGCCCCCTTCCATTAATGCAGGTCCCCTTCGAGAGAATTGCGATGGACCTCATCGGGCCATTAGAGCGATCCGCACGCGGACATCGTTTTGCGCTAGTTATCGTGGACTACGCAACACGATATCCGGAAGCAGTGGCTCTCCGCAACATCTCGGCGAAGAGTGTTGCGGACGCACTGTTTCGTTTAATCTCCCGAGTGGGGATTCCGAAGGAAATCCTCACTGATCAAGGCACGGCGTTTATGTCACGCACACTAAGCGAATTATACGGGTTATTGGGCATCAAATCGATTCGGACAAGCGTCTATCACCCACAAACAGACGGCTTGGTCGAACGATTTAATCGCACTCTTAAATCCATGATCCGTAAATTCGTACAGGAAGACGCCAAAAATTGGGATCGGTGGTTAGAACCCCTCTTATTCGCTGTGCGGGAGGTCCCGCAAGCCTCCACGGGGTTTTCCCCCTTCGAGCTTCTCTACGGACGGCAGCCCCGGGGGGTGCTGGACGTCCTACGAGAAACTTGGGAGGAGGGACCTTCTTTGGCCAAAAACGAAATTCAATATGTGCTGGACTTGCGAACAAAACTCCACACCTTGGGGCGGCTATCTAGGGAGAATTTGTTGCAAGCCCAGGACCGCCAAAGCCGGTCGTATAACAGGGGTACGAGACTACGCAAATTTACACCGGGAGAGAAAGTGCTCGTATTACTCCCTACATCGAGCTCTAAATTAATGTCGAAGTGGCAGGGGCCGTGTGAGGTCGCACGACAGGTTGGAGACCTCGATTATGAAGTGATACGGTCCGATAGGAACGGGGCACGGCAAATATATCACCTCAATCTCCTGAAGAAATGGAATGAGGTGGAATCAGTGTTGTTGGCGACGGTGATCGGGGGAGAGGATGATCTCGGGCCAGAGGCGAGCATCAAAGCACAATCGGTCGCATTGGCCCCTGGGGGAGATCACCTCTCACCGTCCCAACTCACTGATCTCTCAAAGCTACAGGCGGAATTCGCCGACGTGTTCTCGCCCCTACCGGGACGTACCGACTTAATTCAGCACCATATCGAGACCGAGCCGGGCGTGGTAGTTCGCAGCCGGCCGTATCGCTTACCTGAACACAAAAAAAAAGTAGTTCAGGAAGAATTAGGGGCAATGCTCGATATGGGAGTAATAGAGGAGTCCAACAGTGACTGGGCGAGCCCGATCGTTTTGGTTCCTAAAACCGACGGCTCGGTCAGGTTCTGTGTGGACTACCGCAAGGTGAACGCAGTGTCGAAATTCGACGCGTATCCAATGCCGCGGGTTGACGAGTTGCTTGATCGGCTGGGCACGGCTCGATTTTATTCGACATTGGACTTAACGAAGGGCTATTGGCAGATCCCCTTGTCTCCATTGTCCAAAGAAAAGACGGCCTTCACCACGCCGTTCGGATTGCACCAATTCGTCACGCTTCCCTTCGGCTTGTTCGGGGCACCCGCTACCTTTCAGCGACTCATGGACAGGATTTTGCGTCCCCATGCCGCATATGCTGCTGCCTACCTGGACGATATCGTGATTTACAGTCACGATTGGCAGCGGCATATGCAGCATGTCCGGGCGGTCTTGAGGTCGTTGAGGGGAGCGGGGCTCACGGCCAACCCGAAGAAGTGTGCAATTGGGCGGGTGGAGGTAAGGTATCTGGGCTTCCACTTGGGTCATGGGCAGGTGCGTCCCCAAATTGATAAGACCGCCGCAATTGCAACCTGTCCGAGGCCCAAGACCAAAAAGGAGGTAAGACAGTTCTTGGGGCTGGCGGGATATTATAGACGGTTTATACCAAATTATTCGGACCTCACCAGCCCTCTGACTGACCTTACTAAAAAGGGGCTACCAGATACGGTCCAATGGACGGAGCCGTGCCAGCAGGCCTTCACCCGAGTTAAGGCTGCTCTATGTGGCGGGCCGCTTTTACACTCCCCTGACTTTTCTCTCCCTTTTCTGTTGCAGACTGACGCGTCGGACAGGGGGCTGGGCGCAGTCCTGGCCCAGGAGGTGGAGGGGGGAGAGCGGCCGGTGCTGTACATTAGCCGTAAGCTCTCGAAGAGAGAGGCTAAGTACAGCACCATCGAAAAAGAGTGCCTTGCCATCAGGTGGGCCGTTCTCACCCTCCGCTATTACCTTCTGGGGCGGGAGTTCACCCTCTGTTCGGACCACGCTCCTCTCCAATGGCTCCACCGCATGAAGGATACCAACGCGCGGATCACTCGTTGGTATCTAGCTCTTCAGCCTTTTAAGTTCCAGGTGGTCCACAGGCCGGGTGCTCAGATGGCTGTGGCCGACTTCCTCTCCAGAAATGGGGGGGGGGGGGGGCTGCAGGCCGGACGGCTCCCCGGCCTGAGTCGGGCGGTGGGGGTATGTGGCAAGGGGGGCGTGGTTCAGCGAGGTCTGCAGCGGGAGAGAGAGCCGCGGGACAAGCGGTACGTGAGTGGGTTGGAAGCAGATTAATAACACCTGTCTCTTGTTCTAGTAATGAGCGCGGAGAGGGGATAAAACATCAGTGGAACCGGAGATCAAGGAGAGAGAGAGCCCGGACGGTTGATGCCAAACCCCCCTCACAGAGACTGAGTAACCGGAAGCCGGAAGTGCCGACCCGGAAGTGATCGAGAGATCGTTGTTTATGAGATTCCACACCGCAGTGTGTGTTGCTAAAGTTTTGAGTTATAATAAAGAGAAAAGCATCAACCGTCCAGCCGACCCCTTGTCCTCTTCCTTCCTTATTATATCGAACTTTGCTACAGAGTGAATGAAAACAAGCAACATTGGACCAGCTGTTGAAAAATGGATAGATGGATATTCAGTTGCGCCCCATCTCCTGGTGAGACGCGGGAATTCATTCAGCGTGCAGCTCTCACAGTGCATTATGGGTATTTTCTAGCCAATGAGCATTATGGGATTAAATAAGTGCACTGAATAATGTTCATTATGGTTTCAGACAGCACTACAAATGGCTAGGTATAGGGGACGATTTTGGACACAGCCCATGACTGACGCATTACAAGGGCATTCAGCTTCGGTTACAGAAGTGCAAGGCAACAGCAACACAGCTAAATGGATTCCTAAAATGTTGGAACTTATTGAACGTGGCCTACTTTTACCTGTAGAGATGTGGCTTCACAAACACCTGTGAGAGTTGTGTTTGTGATGTTTGAGCTGGGTCTAATGAATCTAAGGGTATTTGCAAGGTTGCCTGAAAATATGCTTTATTTTTGTAATTCTGCTAGGTGCCACTAGTGTTGCAGAAACTGCACACCTTTAAAACCCTGGCTCACCTGGAAGATCTCAAATCCAGCGATGTCCAGGATCCCGATGAACGAGGCTCCCTGACGCTGTCTGCGGTCCAGGGCTCTGTTGATCCGGTGCACCAGCCAGCGGAACAGACGCTCATATGTGGCCTTCGCCAAAGCCTCTATCGCGAAATCAGCCTGAACATGCCCATTAAAGCAAAATTCACAAAAATGTATGTTTCTCTCCAACAGCATCATTAACGCAAAATTCAAGTCATTTTATTTGTCCTCACTTGACGAAATGCTGCATTAAGTGACAAAATGACAGCCAATCAGGACACACTTACTGAGCATGAAACATTGAGTGTCAGTGTTCTGTCACTTCGGTCAGTTTATTTTTGGGTTGGTGACAGAGCTCTGACACTGCTTTGTCTTTGTCTTGTCATGATGAGCGTGAGGCTCCGAATTCGCTAGGGCTGTGTGCTCTGTCCACGTGAGCTATTTTGGTCTAATTTGATTTTGGTTCTGTGTCGGGATTCAGACATTAATGCTCTGTGTGTTTGACTCCTGTTGTAAGTTCACAGGATGAGCATTTGCTCTTTCTCAGTGTGCTTTGTCTTGTTGCGAGATTGCTCGGGCTGTACGCTCTTCTGTTCACCTGAGCTTTATTGTGTAGCAAGCGGTTTGTGTGCTTTCTCGTAGTCTTGTGTTGTGTTCGTGTTGTAGGGATACATTACATTATACAATATACAGTATATTCAAATTTAATGTATTCCTGTGATGCAATAGCTGAATTTCTAGCATCATTCCTCCAGTCTTCAGTGTCACACAATCCTTCAAAAATCATTATAATATGCTGATTTAGAGCAAAGAAACATTTCTTATCATTATCAATGTTGAAAACAGTTGTACTGCAAATAATTTTTCGTAGAAACCTTTCTTTCAGCATTTTATGATAAATAGAAATAACAGAATTTATTTGAAATATATATATTTTTTGCTGAAAAAAGTATTAATTTCTTAAAAAAAAGAAAAGAAACAAAGATACATTGTGCATTTTGATGAAAATTGCAAATTGAGAAATGTTTTCTTTGGAATTTCTGATAAATCATCATAGTAAAATCTAGAATGTATATTGAGAAATGTAAAGAGTAGATTTTTAAATCATGTTGATTTTAAAATACAGTCATGTGAAGAAGGTATTTGGACCAATAAGATTTCACTGTAGGCGGAGCTGTGACGATCAAAATATCAAAGTTTTGGCATGCAACAGTTCACGAATGGCTCAGACAAACGCTTTACATGCATTAAAAACCCTGAAATAAGACTGCAGTTTGAATACTTAAATTAAGTCACTGTTAATCTTTTTAGTGTAATATAAAAACAACTCGGTCTACAGCGTACATCTGTAGTATTTTTAAAGTACAACATGAACGCACCTGCTGCTTGGTCTGGGCCTTCTGGACGTACTCGCGGCCAACTTTGATGCGGGGAGTGAGAATGGCTCGGCTGAACTCCAGTACACTGATACCCAGCAGGTGGCAGAGCTTCTGCGCTGCTGTGTCATCTGGCATTGAGGCCTGATCTGTGTTCTTCTCTTTGTTAAACGTGATGTTCCCGAACTGCAGCACTGCAGAGATCACCTTTAACATCGCTGAAAAGAGAGAGTGAGAGATCAGGATGGACATAAGGATCTTTTGTTGTTGTTGTTGTACATTTTATGAAAGATCTATCGGAGACCCATTTCCCTTACACGTGGATTCTTCCTGGGTGAAGCCCATGATGGTCACTGAGTCCATTGTCTGAGTGAAGTTTTCTGAATCACTCTGACCCGGAACAGGAAGTGACCCCCCGCAGATGAAGCGGTACTCATCCGCGCTGCCCAGCAGAAGCTCCTCTACAGAAGGAGTGTGAATAGATAAACACGTTGATAATGTTTCCATTAGAGAGAATAAAAAAAAAATGTATACTGTGAAGCAGTCTTTTGTGCGCATTTAGAGTTTTGTGTGTTTTACTGACTTCTCATGGCCTCAGAAGCTCCAGAGAGGAGCTGGTAGAAGATGTGGAAGGTTCGCTCGTCTTTAGCCTGCCTAATGGCTCGAGACTTCTCAAGCAGATCTGATACGCATGCGGGTTAATGAAAAACAGATACACACTTTGTTTACTGTCCATTATGGGCCAGATTTATTAAACAGGGGAAATTAGCATGAGAGTGCAATTCCAAAAAAAGTACCGGCGGGAGTGGAAATGAGCAACGCAATTATCCAAGAGCAGCATAAATTAGCGTCTGGTTTAAGACATGCTTTTTGGTCTGTTAAATAATGGTGCAAATGAGCCTGGATGCCAGCCAAACTCAGCCCCGCCCACAACATTTGAGCTCGGTCGGTTCGGTCTGGACTCGATCCATAGAGGAGTAATCATGCCCGAACAGAGACTGTTCAGACCAATGAAATCATCAGGGCGGGCTTTAGCAAAAACTCCGAACACATCTTCCCTTTTTAAGAATGACTTCAGTGCCGTTCTTTGTTCTTTTCTCAGAGAAAAGCTTAACTCCAAGTCTTCCAGAGTCGCGGTCAAAGACCGCCGTTCTCCAATTTCTGTGTTTACTAGAAGCACGCAAACGCAACTTGGCCGTCGTCATTATGGCCCCGCCCACCAACTCTATACACGATGTGATTGGCCCGGCAAGAGTTAGGGGATTACAGCTCAGAAGGCTGTTGAGAGTTGCTAGACGACACTCGCGGGCAGATTAGATTTGCTGCCGCTAGGGTGCGTCTAGATTTCTAGGCTATGCAGACAGGGGTTGCCAAGTTTTTACAACAAAATGCACCAACTACTAGACCCAAACAATAGCTTCTCGGGGGGGTTCTCCAGAAAAAAACGTGTTTGGGGGGTAAAATGTGTGTTATTTTGGCAAGGTTGCCTGTTAAAATTCACATTCATGGGTCTATATATCACAATAGTCGCTTCAACAAGCAGACATGGAAAACAATCCGTGGAAAAAAAAACATGGACTTGGCAACACAGTGCAGTTGAGCTCTGTTGACATTTGACAACAACCGCAATGCGTCGCTTTGTTGCTCTGATTGGCTGTAGGTCTAACCAATAGATGTCTTTCCTGGTTTGGTTAAAACACGCCCCATAATCACAGCCCAATGGAGCAGTTTCAGACTTTGATTTTTTTGAGGGTGAGCCAAAATTTGCCATTTTTGTGTGTGTCCCAAATGAGCTGCTGCTCCCGGCCCCCTTTCAAGAAGAGAGCGGAGCTTCAAAAGCTGAAGTTAGCATAGAAAACGCACTGAAAATGTCAAACTTGTCAATGTCGATTTATGTTCAAACCGGAGTCGGAGAATGATGGAGAGATTGGAGAAGAACATGTAGAATGCAACATTCATGTTTCTGAATGGCTGGTTGATGAATTTATGTAGCTTATGTGGAGTTGACTATCTTCAAGTCATTGATTAGCATATTCTGTCATGATAATCTATAATTTGCTCGTGTGGAAACTGTTGTAAGATTCCATCAGAGCCAGAGAATATGATGCATGAAGATAGAACAGTTATAGTTTAGTTTAATTACAGTTATAACTGTTGTAATCTTGCTTTTATGACATGCTATTGCATGTGTGTTACCAACTAGAACTACCATTACTTTTTAAATTAATTAATTAACTGGAGTAAAAGTCATTTGTAGAGGATGTTTAAAGGATACAGGTCTCAATATTAGCACCAACAATATATCCAGCGACATCAAAATTAATCCTGATGAATTTGCCCTAAAACAAAAACAAAAGAAAACATGTCAGACCAGATCAAAGCATGTGATCAGTATATAACTTCATGCGATGAAAGTTAGACATGCTGTTTCAGGGCTTACAAATCTGGAAGAGTTGTCGTTTTTGACCGTTTTGGCATTGCCGAAGGCCTCAAGGATTGGATTCGCTTGAAGTAACTGTCTCTCCAGCTCCCCCTAGATAAGGTAAAGAAAGAACAGCGTGTCAGTGGAGGAATATTGCCTACATTTCAGCTAAAAGCCCAGCATAAGCCCAGCATCAGCATATGACTGCAGCCAAACCATCATCACACTCTTTTGCAAAAACATACGCATTCACTTGACTAAACTGAGACTTACCACAGACTTCTATTGTTGTTATAACCCAAACATTAACTTAGTGGTTTTCACAGCAAGAAACGAACCTCCTAAAAGAGTGCAGATGTATTGTATGGGAGCATGAGTGGCAAACAAGTTCTCAAATCATGCTCATGTCAGTTTCTAAAATCGCTGTTTATTGACACAAAAAAGAGAAATTTGGGCAGTTTTTTGGGTGAACAATTCGTATAATTTTATATATTTTACAAGCTATTTTCTATTTCCTGAAATGTTTAAATTTAGAAGAAATATATATTTTTAAGTATAGAGGACTATTTTTCATAGCAGTTTTCAATAAAAAATGTAAATGTAACTGAAATGTAATGTAACTGAAAACCACTGTCCTAAGTAAACCCTAAAGCAACTGTACATTTTATTTGTTTAGAATTAGGTCATTAGGATTTTTCTGAACTGTGACCTTCCTCAAAATTGTCCTCAAATTTAAGCTAGCTCAGGCGCACGAAGACACACAGCTGAAATGGCAAACTCATAATTATGCAGCTCAGCAAAAGCCAAAAAAAAAAAAAAAAAAAAACTCCATGTACAGGCTGGAACACCTCCATCTAAGCTCTCAGGTTTCGCTCTCATCCATATAGACTAGTATGGTCTATATAGGTCAAAAAATACCCTAGCGAAGCTTTAATATATGTATACAGCACCCCCTACAGGCCCAGAGTGGAAGCATTAGAACACAACCATACTCACATACTGCATAGTCTGTTAGTCCACAAAAATAGAGAGAGATGGGGTGGTTGAAAACACAGGGGACAAAAAATAGAACATACTGATGAGCAAAAACATAAAAACATGGTAAAAAACAACACAAAAAACCCATAAATAAATCCAAACACATTAATCAGACATGATATCACACATTATGAGGTTAAAGTGGCAGGATGTGAATTAGAATTGCTGTAGTTGGAACTCCGGATGTGCAAGTCATGAAGAGAAAAGGCCCCACTCACCCTGTTCACAGCACTACTGCCACGACCCAAAGAGCGCGTACCATCCATCTTCAGCACAGAGCAGAGGACAAAGAGGAAAGAAAGCCAGAGCAGAAAGAAACAGCAGGACCCAGGAAAGAGAGCAAACAGGGAGAGCAAACAAGAAAAGCGGAAATTGAAATATTAGAGAAAAGAAGCAAATGAAAGGATTTTTTGAGATTTGTAAGTATATAGCACACGGATTCACCAACATTTACAGCTTTATAATTCAAGAGTTAACAATGGCCTGTGGGTAGTGTGAAAAAGTGAAAACACTTTTTTTTATTTTTTTTTTATTAACATACTATATTATATTAGTTTAATTATTACAATTAAATTGTAATATTTAAAGCAAATAATTCATTTTTTATTTTATTTTTACTTTATTTTTTGCTTTTGACAAAGATGTTAAATATAAACTATTTACTGGTTATCGACTATAGCATAATTATCGTTATTGGCCAGAATTTAAATAAAATGTGTGCATATTTAATTATCTATAATATTATAATAATTCATATAAATTATCATATATATTTGTGTTTCCAGAAAAAATATTGTAAGTACTGCCCCAAACGGATCCACAGATTTTTATTATTGTATTATTATTGCATTTTGTATTATTTATCGTTAACGTTGAGCCATGTAACAGAACTGTTATCAGCGAACTAGAGACAGCAGCATAAATAAACAAACAAAACAAAAAAGGTAAGCATGTGCTGACTTGTTTTAGAAAAGCAGAATGCAGAAATATTTGCCCCCGTCCTCACCTGTAGGGCGATGTCCTTGGGCCGTCCCAGAGTGCCAGACTTGTGTGAGGATGCCACATGGGCCAGATACTGAATCACTTTTTTTGTGTTTTCCGTCTTTCCTGCACCAGATTCCCCTCTGAACACACACACACAATGCATAAATACACAAATACATAAAAAGAACAAATAAACCACCTTCTTCTATAAAATAGGTTCAGACTATTTTATTTATTTATTTAAACAAATGCAGGCAGATGACTTAATTTACTTAGCTGAAAACAAATTTGGAACAAAACTAGCAAATGATTAGAAAATAAGGAGAAAAACATGTTTAGATTGTATTAATAAAATAAGTTACATTATACATACAACAGGGCTTAGGGATTAAACTGAGTGAGGTCTTGCTTTTTTGTAGCCTGTAGGCGTCTGTTTTGTCTACTAAGAAAATCAAGTCAAATACCTGCAGCTTATCTCTCATCATGCTGCAAACCATCTTAACTTCTCCACATTAAATGCTTAATTAAATGTTCATTGATTTTTTTCTAAACTTGCTGCTGTAATACCACAAATATGCAGTCAAACTCAAGTATGCAGTGACCATAGCCAGTGGAAACTCACGTGCACAGGATGGCCTGATCTTCTCTGTCTGTGGGAGGAAAACACAGCACATGAATAGAGACTTTGGAATGACCAATGAACATTATGAATTTAAATTGTATGAAATTTGTGAAAATTAAACATTTATTATTTAATAGAAAATAATGCATATGTAATAAATATGCTTCGATAATAATATTTTGATTAGGATGACTCAAAACTGTGATTAAAATGACACAACTATAAAATTATATTAATATTGAGAGCACCTAGTTTTGTGGTTTTGAGAAATAAAATAAAATAAAATAAAATAAAATAAAATAAAATAAAATAAAATAAAATAAAATAAAATAAAATAAAATAAAATAAAATAAAATAAAATAAAATAAAATAAAATAAAATAAAATAAAATCTTAACTATAAATCAGAAATGTTATCATGGCAGCTACTTGAAATAAATATGCTTAAGGTGTACTGTAAAAAAAAAAATCAGGTCTCCAATCGAAAATTTTCTAGTGACTGATTACATCTAAATTTTTCAGTTGGCCAAATTGAATTTCTGTCAATTGATGCAATTTAATTCACAGAAATTCCATTTGGCCGACTGAAAACTTTAAAGTACCAAAGCTGCTTAGAAAAAACAAACAATAATAAATAATTGTAAAATGACTAAATTACAAATTAAAATTATAGTGAAAATCAATAATATAAAAATAAAAGATCATTTAAATATACTGTAATAGTATATAAATAATACTAAAATAACATCAAAACTGTTTATCATAGGGACCTCATCCCTAGGCTGAATATTTTGTGGAGAAAAATATTTTCAAAAATTGTAATTATACAGTAAATTTTCAAATTCAACAGGATTCTCTTTGTGTTTGTGATGTGAAGTATCTAAGTGTTGTACTTCATACTGTCAGAAGCTAGCTAATATTTTGAGGCACAACACAATGTGGTCCCTCTTCATTACCCTCTGATGAACTGGTGAAACTGAGGGCGAGATATGCCTCATCATATTTTCTTGCCTTGAGGCTTTCTACGCTGGACACGACAAAGGAACATTGCAGATCCATTTGTCCTTTGTGTCAGAAATAGAACGAGGCATCGGTTTACTGTTGAAATTTGGCATGTCGCGCCACATCCAGTGTAGACAGCATCACTGATTATAATGGGTTCTGAAGCTTGAAGTAGACTCTTTTGCTTACCGCAGAACCACCTATCATTCAGTATATATTTTTATATCTCCTTGAAATACTCAATTCTGATTCTTCAATTATTCCACCACATTAACCACTACAACTGGAAACTGAATAAAAACCTTACTAAGTAAAGACCTGTGACGTAATCGGGATGGCTCTTTTTCCCAGAAAACACACACACACACACACCGGTTGGGCGAGTTTATTAACCACAGACACACCCTGACGATAAGGATACAAGGTGAAAAAGCCAAATCTCAGTATCTTAGTCATGCCTGGGGTTTCCGACTGTTAGTAAGTGTGTGAAAGGCTTGAAACTTCATGTAGCAGCATGAAACTGGTTCCTTCTTTCTAAATATCTTGACGCAGAGGTGTATGAATAAATTCACTTGAACTGCAGCAGGCCTATAGCAGGTTAGTTGGTTGCCATGGTACCTTGCAGCATGCTCCTGTAGGCCGCCTCCGATATGGCGTAGATGTGTGGAGGCATCTCATGCCGTTTCTTCCCACGATACATCTCTATGATGGATTCTGTATAGATGGGCAGGTTTTTATAAGGGTTGATCGCCACACAGAACAGGCCGGAGTATGTCTGTGGGACACAAACACAATAATTCAGACAGTTAGAAATAATGATGTTGTATATGTAGAAACTATTCTTGGCAGAGACAAAACACCCTCAGCCCGCCCACAGCCTCTTCAATGACTGCCTAATGGATACTGCATACAAAACTAGCAGCCACATGCTAAAATCAGAAGCTTAGATCTGAATGGCTGCTATTACCTGGCTTCCAGAAGCAAAGCACATTTGGAAAAATAAAATGTAAAGCCAAGCACAATATGTGATTTCAAAGCATTAGTTCCCTTCAGAATTTAAATTTCTTGATCATTTACTCATCCCCTGTGTCATCCAAGATGTTTATGCCTATCTTTCTTTCTTTAGTCAAAAATAAGTTTTTTTGAGGAAAACATTACAGGATTTTACTCCACATAGTGGATTTCAACGGGAACCAATTGTAGCTTCAATGCATCTTCAAGAAAAAAAAGAAGAAAAAAAACGAAAACAAATCGGACCCACTTTATATTAGGTGTCCTTAACTACAATGTACTAACATTTTAATTAATCATTTGATACAATGCAGTTATTGTGTACATACATGTTTTTACATTGTACTTACATTTTAAAAGTTACCTGCATGTAATCACATCTGTAATTAATTTCTGTAGTTACATTTATAATAACACTGTTAGCAATTCCCTTACACCTAACCCTACCCTTAAACTGACCCATATCACCACACCTGACCCTAACTCTACCCGTATCCCACTTCAGTATCAGAAAAAGGGTTTTGCAATACAATATGAACACAATAAGTACATTGTACTTATTTTTTTGATGTAAGTACATAGTAGTTAAGGCCACCTAATATAAAGTGGGGCCAAATTTTCTTCTTAAGTGAACTAATCCTTTCAGGAAGAACCAATCATTGGATTTTCCAAAGTTTGCAAGATTTCTTTTTAAACAGCTCTAGTGTTACTAAGTCACAATTTAGACAAAAATTCTGTGACTATAAATCAATGTGATTTTTGTTATTATTAAAATATTTAACAAAGTAAGAAATAATACTACAAGACTATTTTACTTTAAAATAAATAAATAATATTTGATAACTATTAAATAACTATTACTAATTTTTACTAATATTATATTAGTATTACTAATACTAATATTTGTGACTTAATTTCATCCTTTTCAAACATTAAACCACTGAGCTTTTATTTTTGTGGAAAACTGTATATTCTGTTTTATTTTCTGTGATATATTACTTTATATATAATATTAATGATAATATAAAATAATAATAATAAATTAAAGCTGCAAGCAGCATTTAGCGGGGTTCAAGCCTTTAAGGCCTTTAAAGTACATAGGCATTAAAGACATTAAGTTTTATTTAGCAAGATTTTAAACACTAAAATAATAGATGGAAAAGTCCATTTACAGTCAATATAGGCAATTTAACATAGGAAATGCATGGTTCTTATAGCGTTTTAACAGTTATAGCGCCACCTATAGTCCAATCTCTTTAAAACTTTGCATGCTTCATCAGCATGTTATGCCACATATGCCCAACAATTTTCGTGAATTTTTGAGCTTCCCTTTTGAGTTAGCGCCAACTAGTGGCCGATTTCTTTCAAAATTCTTACAGACCTCTAGGACCATGAGTCAAACATGCCCACCGAGTTTCGTTCCGATCGACCTCTGTTAACCCCATCTAATAGGTGCTCAAACTTCATTGGCCGATGGCGGCCATGTTTTTTTAGATACACCAATGTCCTCATAGACATACATGGTGCCTTGGACCAAGACACTGCCTACCAATTTTCAAGTCAATCGGACTAGTGGTCACGTGGTTATAGCCCTTTTCATGTTTTTTTAACATTATAGCGCCACCAAGTGGTCAATCGTCGCGATTTTTTTATCGAGACCAAAGAATGAGCCCTTACACATGTCTACCAAGTTTGGTGAAGATATCTCATTTCCTTCTTGAGTTATAGCCTTTTTAGTAAAATAGGCTCCGCCCACAACATTCTTTTTCCACCCCTTAGCAACCGTGAATCGAAATTTCAACTTTTTCTCAATGAATATTGATATTCAGACTACAGAGAACATTTTGCCACTGGTTTGGTTTCGATCGGTCAAAAATCCAGGGACTAGTTCGCAAAAGTAGTTTTTCGACAAAATTCAAAATGGCGGAAAAATTTTCATGACGGAAATGAAATCGGAGATATACGTTTTGTTCGCCAAGGACTCAGCTTTCCAATGATATAAGACACTTGATTGTGGACCAAAGGGTTTAGGAGTTATGACCCTTTTTGCGCATTTGGTTGCTGTAGCGCCACCTATTGGCCAATCGGGGTCATACTTTCTGAGGTTCTCCCCAAATTGAGGACTACCATCTGACAAAGTTTCAAAGTTCCACGCTTTACGGTTTGGGCTGCACGATGCGTTTTAGCGGAGAATAATAATAATAATTAAAGCTGCAAGCAGCATTTAGCGGGGTTCAAGCGTTTAAGGCCTTTTAAGCACATAGGCATTAAAGACATTAAGTTTTATTTAGCAAGATTTTAAACACTGAAATAATAGATGGAAAAGTCCATTTACAGCCAATATAGGCAATTTACCATAAAAAATGCATGGTTTTTATAGCTTTTTAACAGTTATAGCGCCACCTATAGTCCGATCTCTTTAAAACTTTTCATGCTTCATCAGCATGTCATGCTACATATACCCAACAATTTTCGTGATTTTTTGAGCTTCCCTTTTGAGTTAGCGCCAACTAGTGGCCGATTTCTTTCAAAAATCTTACAGACCTCTAGGACCATGAGTCAAACATGCCCACCAAGTTTCGTTCCGATCGGCCTCTGTTAACCTTGTCTAACAGGTGCTCAAATTTCATTGGCCGATGGCGGCCATGTTTTTTGAGATACGCCAATGTCTGCATACCAATTTTCAGGTTAATTGGACTAGCGATCGCGTGGTTATAGCCCTTTTCATGTTTTTTTTCACATTATAGCGCCACCAAGTGGCAAATCGTCGCAATATTTTTATCGTGACCTCAAATTGAGCCGATATACATGTGTACCAAGTTTGGTGACGATATCTCATTTCCTTCTTGAGTTATAGCCTTTTTAGTAAAATAGGCTCCGCCCTGAACGTCCATTTTGAAGCCAATTAGCAAAAATGAATTGAAATTTCAACTTTTTTTCGATAACTATTGATAAACAGAGACCAGAGAACATTTTGACACTGGTTTGGTTCCGATCGGTCAAAAAACCAGGGACTAGTTTGCAAAAGTAGGTTTTTAACATAATTGTGAATATTTAATTAATGATTTGATTGACAGCAATGATTCCAGAGGCAAATTTGTTCAGCATGAGGAGATCTATCATATGATATGCATATTTTGTAAGTGCGTGAAAAAACACGTGATTTCAGAGCCATAAAACTCGTTAGCGCCAACTAGTGGCCGATTTCTTTCAAAATTCTTACAGACCTCTAGGACCATGAGTCAAACATGCCCATCAAGTTTCGTTCCGATCGGCCTCTGTTAACCCCATCTAATAGGTGCTCAAATTTCATTGGCCGATGGCGGCCATGTTTTTTGAGATACGCCAATGTCCTCATAGACGTACATGGGGCCTTGGACCAAGACACTGCATACCAATTTTCAGGTCAATCGGACTAGCGGTCGCGTGGTTACAGCCCTTTTCATGTTTTTTTCGCATTATAGCGCCACCAAGTGGCCAATCATCGCGATTTTTTTATCGTGACCTCAAATTGAGCCGATATATATGTGTACCAAGTTTGGTGACGATATCTCATTTCCTTCTTGAGTTATAGCCTTTTTAGTAAAATAGGCTCCGCCCTGAACGTCCATTTTGAAGCCAATTAGCATAAATGAATCGAAATTTCAACTTTTTTTTGATAACTATTGATAAACAGAGACCAGAGAACATTTTGACACTGGTTTGGTTCCGATCGGTCAAAAAACCAGGGACTAGTTTGCAAAAGTAGGTTTTCAATAAAATTCAAAATGGCGGAAAAATTTGCATACTGTAAATAAAATCTGAGATATACATTTTGTTCGCCAAGGACTCAGCTTTCCAATGATATATGACACTTGAGTGTGGACCAAACGGTTTAGGAGTTATGAGCCTTTTCTCGCAATTGATTGCTATAGCGCCACCTATGGGCCAATTGGGGTCATAGCTTCTCAGGGTCTCCCCAACATGAGTACTACCATCTGACAAAGTTTCAAATTTCCAGCTCTTACGGTTTGGTCTGCACGATGCGTTTTAGCGGAGAATAATAATAATAATAATAATAATTAAAGCTGCAAGCAGCATTTAGCGGGGTTCAAGCATTTAAGGCCTTTAAACAGTTAAGGTCTTTTGTATTTAAGGCCTTTAAGCATTAAATTAATTAAAACTTAGATGAAATGAAGATCTGAGCATTCATTGAGGATTTATTTAAGGCTTTCGGGGACACTTGGTCAAGGCCACATATTGAAATGACCCAATTATAGCCATCCAAATGCAAATGCCAGTCATTTTGGATAATTATTGACCTGTCAGAATGAGCAGATCTAACAAATCATTTGAACATTATACGATAATAGATACAAAAGACCATTTACAACAATTACAGGAAATTTACCATAGCAAACGCATCAAAGCTTTTATAGTTATAGCGCCACCTATAGACCAATCTCCATAAAAGTTTGAATGCTTGTTTAGAGTCACATGTCACATTTACTTTCTCAAACTATTTTTGAGAAGATCTAAACATTTATTGAGGAGTTAAAGGTTTAGGTACACTTGGTCAAAGTCACATTTTGATATGACTCTATTATAGCCATCCGAATGCAAAAGTAATTTTTTTGGATAATTATTGAGAATGAGGACATATGTCATGGTAGCTTGCTGTCACGTGACGAATTGGGCGGTGTCTGAGCCCGTCCACCATTTTGGGATCCTACGCTATCGGTTGCCAGGGGCAACATTGTAAGAGTGATACAGAGATCGGAGCAGGAAAGACGGCTTGAGGAATTATCATCACCGCGTTTAAACGGAGAAATGGAGGCCTCTTACAGGGAGAAACTTACTACCAGCGCCAGGCAGAGGTATTTAAGCTGGCTGAGATCAAAAACGTCGACCCATACGAGCTGCCTGCAGCACAATGGAACAGAGACCTAACGTTAGACGCTTTACTACCTTCCTGAAATGTTTCTATACATATATTTTCTGTGCATTCTGAATAATAAATAAATAAATCTCCCCACTATCCTGCAGCAGTCCAGTGCTCGTCTTCTCAGTAAGAGTTTTTCTCGTACTGATCATATTTAATACCTGTTGAGTTTTGATTTCTAAATGAATTTGACTAATAAAAAGGATCGCTTGTGTGTGCTGGTGCTTTTAGTCCAGCCTTCTTAAGTAGAATAAATGCTCGGTACGTGCCTTAAATTAATGTAACGTTAGAGGAAAATTTGTCAACTATAGGCCTACTTTGAATATTAATTAAGCGTTTTGGGCATAAACATGTAAATTACATACAGTAAAATGATTGATAGTGAAAATGACAGAATAGTGATCAAAATGTTTAATACAAATAAATAAAGGATCGTATTCATCAGGTGTCACACACTTCAGCTTCGCGGTCACTATCAATTGATATGCATATGGTGTGGATATGTCAAACACCAAGTGATTACAGAGCCATAAAACTCGTTAGCGCCAACTAGTGATTGATTTCTTTCAAAATTCTTACAGACCTCTAGGGCCATGAGTCAAACATGCCCATCAAGTTTCGTTCTGATTGGCCTCCGTTAACCTTGTCTTATAGGTATCAACTTCATTGGCCGATGGCGGCCATGTTGATTGAGATACGCTGATGTCCTCATATACATACATGGGGCCTTGGACCAAGATACTGCATACCAATTTTCAAGTCAATCAGACTAACAGTCAGGTGGTTATAGCCGTTTTTATGTTTTTTTAACATTATAGCGCCACCTAGAGCCCAATCATCGCGATTTTTTTATCGTGACCAATGATTGAGCCCATACATAAGTGCACCAAGTTTGGTGATGATATCTCATTGCTTTCTTGAGTTATAGCCTTATTAATAAAATAGGCTCCGCCTTGAACGTCCATTTTGACGCCCCTAAGCAAAATTGAATCAAAGTTTCAACTTTTTTTCAATGATTATTGATAATCTGACTCCAGAGAATATTTCTGCACTGGTTTGGTTCCGATAGGTCAAAAAAACAGGCACCAGTTTGCAAAAGTAGGTTTTTCAAAAAACCCAAAATATCTCAAAATTGGCGCCTGAAGAGCGAGCCAATCCGAGGCATGCGTCTGGTCCGTCTCGAGCCAAGGATTCCAACGATATAAGGCACTTGAGGCTACGGCCAACGGTCTAGGAGCTATGAGCAGTTTTGCGCACTTGATCGCTATAGCGCCACCTATGGGCCAATCTGGCTCATAATTTGATAACCTCTCCTCGATTTTTGTACTACCTATTGGCCAAGTTTCAAGTCTCTAGCCCTTACGGTTTGGTCTGCACGGTGCGTTTTACGGCAGAATAATAAACCGGCACAAATACAATAGGTTTTCAAGCACTTCGTGCTTGAACCCCTAATAACAGAGGCGTAAAAGGGCCTAAAAAGGCTTATAAAAAAAAAACTATAGGGTCTCAGCGCCTGATTTTTGAGCTGCTGGTTACAAAAACTTTATCAAGCGTTCTGACATGGCCGGCAGAGAGGAACACGGTAGATTTTTGCATTTTCAGCTCATTTATCTTGGAAATGATTTTTATTTTTTATTTAAATTTTTTCCCTTTTAAACTGTAATACCTCTACCGACGGCCCGATCTCCATAAAAGTTTGCACGCTGCTTTACAATAATAGGGTGCACATGCTCAGCTAATTTGGTGAAGTTCTGCGCAGAACAGACATTTTTTAGTCATTGAAATGTCATTTTGCATAGGATAATGTAGTTGACCTTTCCAACAGTTAAAGCGCCACCAAGAGGCCAGTTGCCACGTCCTTTTTCGGCTGACCACAGAATGAGCTCTTACATAGTTGTGCTGAGTTTGGTGAAAATATCTCGTTCCGTTGACGAGCTATAGCCAATTAAGTCGAAGGGGGCTCCTCCCACCTCAAACTTGGCGGCCCTTAGGAACCCTGAACCCAAATTTCCACTTTTTTTCAATGATTATTGACATTCAGACTCCAGAGAATCTGCCTGCACTGGTTTGGTCCCGGTTTGGCCAAAAACCAGGGACTAGTTCGCAAAAGTAGGTTTTTGGAAAAAGCCAAAATAGCCGGACATTTCCCCAGGTCACGAGCCAATCCGAGGCATGCGTCTGGTCCGTCTCGAGCCAAGGATTCCAACGATATAAGGCACTTGAGGCTACGGCCAACGGTCTAGGAGCTATGAGCAGTTTTGCGCACTTGATCGCTATAGCGCCACCTATGGGCCAATCTGGCTCATAATTTGATAACCTCTCCTCGATTTTTGTACTACCTATTGGCCAAGTTTCAAGTCTCTAGCCCTTACGGTTTGGTCTGCACGGTGCGTTTTACGGCAGAATAATAAACCGGCACAAATACAATAGGTTTTCAAGCACTTCGTGCTTGAACCCCTAATAACAGAGGCGTAAAAGGGCCTAAAAAGGCTTATAAAAAAAAAACTATAGGGTCTCAGCGCCTGATTTTTGAGCTGCTGGTTACAAAAACTTTATCAAGCGTTCTGACATGGCCGGCAGAGAGGAACACGGTAGATTTTTGCATTTTCAGCTCATTTATCTTGGAAATGATTTTTATTTTTTATTTAAATTTTTTCCCTTTTAAACTGTAATACCTCTACCGACGGCCCGATCTCCATAAAAGTTTGCACGCTGCTTTACAATAATAGGGTGCACATGCTCAGCTAATTTGGTGAAGTTCTGCGCAGAACAGACATTTTTTAGTCATTGAAATGTCATTTTGCATAGGATAATGTAGTTGACCTTTCCAACAGTTAAAGCGCCACCAAGAGGCCAGTTGCCACGTCCTTTTTCGGCTGACCACAGAATGAGCTCTTACATAGTTGTGCTGAGTTTGGTGAAAATATCTCGTTCCGTTGACGAGCTATAGCCAATTAAGTCGAAGGGGGCTCCTCCCACCTCAAACTTGGCGGCCCTTAGGAACCCTGAACCCAAATTTCCACTTTTTTTCAATGATTATTGACATTCAGACTCCAGAGAATCTGCCTGCACTGGTTTGGTCCCGGTTTGGCCAAAAACCAGGGACTAGTTCGCAAAAGTAGGTTTTTGGAAAAAGCCAAAATAGCCGGACATTTCCCCAGGTCACGAGCCAATCCGAGGCATGCGTCTGGTCCGTCTCGAGCCAAGGATTCCAACGATATAAGGCACTTGAGGCTACGGCCAACGGTCTAGGAGCTATGAGCAGTTTTGCGCACTTGATCGCTATAGCGCCACCTATGGGCCAATCTGGCTCATAATTTGATAACCTCTCCTCGATTTTTGTACTACCTATTGGCCAAGTTTCAAGTCTCTAGCCCTTACGGTTTGGTCTGCACGGTGCGTTTTACGGCAGAATAATAAACCGGCACAAATACAATAGGTTTTCAAGCACTTCGTGCTTGAACCCCTAATAACAGAGGCGTAAAAGGGCCTAAAAAGGCTTATAAAAAAAAAACTATAGGGTCTCAGCGCCTGATTTTTGAGCTGCTGGTTACAAAAACTTTATCAAGCGTTCTGACATGGCCGGCAGAGAGGAACACGGTAGATTTTTGCATTTTCAGCTCATTTATCTTGGAAATGATTTTTATTTTTTATTTAAATTTTTTCCCTTTTAAACTGTAATACCTCTACCGACGGCCCGATCTCCATAAAAGTTTGCACGCTGCTTTACAATAATAGGGTGCACATGCTCAGCTAATTTGGTGAAGTTCTGCGCAGAACAGACATTTTTTAGTCATTGAAATGTCATTTTGCATAGGATAATGTAGTTGACCTTTCCAACAGTTAAAGCGCCACCAAGAGGCCAGTTGCCACGTCCTTTTTCGGCTGACCACAGAATGAGCTCTTACATAGTTGTGCTGAGTTTGGTGAAAATATCTCGTTCCGTTGACGAGCTATAGCCAATTAAGTCGAAGGGGGCTCCTCCCACCTCAAACTTGGCGGCCCTTAGGAACCCTGAACCCAAATTTCCACTTTTTTTCAATGATTATTGACATTCAGACTCCAGAGAATCTGCCTGCACTGGTTTGGTCCCGGTTTGGCCAAAAACCAGGGACTAGTTCGCAAAAGTAGGTTTTTGGAAAAAGCCAAAATAGCCGGACATTTCCCCAGGTCACGAGCCAATCCGAGGCATGCGTCTGGTCCGTCTCGAGCCAAGGATTCCAACGATATAAGGCACTTGAGGCTACGGCCAACGGTCTAGGAGCTATGAGCAGTTTTGCGCACTTGATCGCTATAGCGCCACCTATGGGCCAATCTGGCTCATAATTTGATAACCTCTCCTCGATTTTTGTACTACCTATTGGCCAAGTTTCAAGTCTCTAGCCCTTACGGTTTGGTCTGCACGGTGCGTTTTACGGCAGAATAATAAACCGGCACAAATACAATAGGTTTTCAAGCACTTCGTGCTTGAACCCCTAATAACAGAGGCGTAAAAGGGCCTAAAAAGGCTTATAAAAAAAAAACTATAGGGTCTCAGCGCCTGATTTTTGAGCTGCTGGTTACAAAAACTTTATCAAGCGTTCTGACATGGCCGGCAGAGAGGAACACGGTAGATTTTTGCATTTTCAGCTCATTTATCTTGGAAATGATTTTTATTTTTTATTTAAATTTTTTCCCTTTTAAACTGTAATACCTCTACCGACGGCCCGATCTCCATAAAAGTTTGCACGCTGCTTTACAATAATAGGGTGCACATGCTCAGCTAATTTGGTGAAGTTCTGCGCAGAACAGACATTTTTTAGTCATTGAAATGTCATTTTGCATAGGATAATGTAGTTGACCTTTCCAACAGTTAAAGCGCCACCAAGAGGCCAGTTGCCA
This sequence comes from Pseudorasbora parva, assembly GCF_024679245.1. Classification (NCBI taxonomy): domain Eukaryota; kingdom Metazoa; phylum Chordata; class Actinopteri; order Cypriniformes; family Gobionidae; genus Pseudorasbora; species Pseudorasbora parva. Next base: position 32,876,722 of record NC_090178.1, on the reverse strand, counting down.
CGTCCTTTTTCGGCTGACCACAGAATGAGCTCTTACATAGTTGTGCTGAGTTTGGTGAAAATATCTCGTTCCGTTGACGAGCTATAGCCAATTAAGTCGAAGGGGGCTCCTCCCACCTCAAACTTGGCGGCCCTTAGGAACCCTGAACCCAAATTTCCACTTTTTTTCAATGATTATTGACATTCAGACTCCAGAGAATCTGCCTGCACTGGTTTGGTCCCGGTTTGGCCAAAAACCAGGGACTAGTTCGCAAAAGTAGGTTTTTGGAAAAAGCCAAAATAGCCGGACATTTCCCCAGGTCACGAGCCAATCCGAGGCATGCGTCTGGTCCGTCTCGAGCCAAGGATTCCAACGATATAAGGCACTTGAGGCTACGGCCAACGGTCTAGGAGCTATGAGCAGTTTTGCGCACTTGATCGCTATAGCGCCACCTATGGGCCAATCTGGCTCATAATTTGATAACCTCTCCTCGATTTTTGTACTACCTATTGGCCAAGTTTCAAGTCTCTAGCCCTTACGGTTTGGTCTGCACGGTGCGTTTTACGGCAGAATAATAAACCGGCACAAATACAATAGGTTTTCAAGCACTTCGTGCTTGAACCCCTAATAACAGAGGCGTAAAAGGGCCTAAAAAGGCTTATAAAAAAAAAACTATAGGGTCTCAGCGCCTGATTTTTGAGCTGCTGGTTACAAAAACTTTATCAAGCGTTCTGACATGGCCGGCAGAGAGGAACACGGTAGATTTTTGCATTTTCAGCTCATTTATCTTGGAAATGATTTTTATTTTTTATTTAAATTTTTTCCCTTTTAAACTGTAATACCTCTACCGACGGCCCGATCTCCATAAAAGTTTGCACGCTGCTTTACAATAATAGGGTGCACATGCTCAGCTAATTTGGTGAAGTTCTGCGCAGAACAGACATTTTTTAGTCATTGAAATGTCATTTTGCATAGGATAATGTAGTTGACCTTTCCAACAGTTAAAGCGCCACCAAGAGGCCAGTTGCCACGTCCTTTTTCGGCTGACCACAGAATGAGCTCTTACATAGTTGTGCTGAGTTTGGTGAAAATATCTCGTTCCGTTGACGAGCTATAGCCAATTAAGTCGAAGGGGGCTCCTCCCACCTCAAACTTGGCGGCCCTTAGGAACCCTGAACCCAAATTTCCACTTTTTTTCAATGATTATTGACATTCAGACTCCAGAGAATCTGCCTGCACTGGTTTGGTCCCGGTTTGGCCAAAAACCAGGGACTAGTTCGCAAAAGTAGGTTTTTGGAAAAAGCCAAAATAGCCGGACATTTCCCCAGGTCACGAGCCAATCCGAGGCATGCGTCTGGTCCGTCTCGAGCCAAGGATTCCAACGATATAAGGCACTTGAGGCTACGGCCAACGGTCTAGGAGCTATGAGCAGTTTTGCGCACTTGATCGCTATAGCGCCACCTATGGGCCAATCTGGCTCATAATTTGATAACCTCTCCTCGATTTTTGTACTACCTATTGGCCAAGTTTCAAGTCTCTAGCCCTTACGGTTTGGTCTGCACGGTGCGTTTTACGGCAGAATAATAAACCGGCACAAATACAATAGGTTTTCAAGCACTTCGTGCTTGAACCCCTAATAACAGAGGCGTAAAAGGGCCTAAAAAGGCTTATAAAAAAAAAACTATAGGGTCTCAGCGCCTGATTTTTGAGCTGCTGGTTACAAAAACTTTATCAAGCGTTCTGACATGGCCGGCAGAGAGGAACACGGTAGATTTTTGCATTTTCAGCTCATTTATCTTGGAAATGATTTTTATTTTTTATTTAAATTTTTTCCCTTTTAAACTGTAATACCTCTACCGACGGCCCGATCTCCATAAAAGTTTGCACGCTGCTTTACAATAATAGGGTGCACATGCTCAGCTAATTTGGTGAAGTTCTGCGCAGAACAGACATTTTTTAGTCATTGAAATGTCATTTTGCATAGGATAATGTAGTTGACCTTTCCAACAGTTAAAGCGCCACCAAGAGGCCAGTTGCCACGTCCTTTTTCGGCTGACCACAGAATGAGCTCTTACATAGTTGTGCTGAGTTTGGTGAAAATATCTCGTTCCGTTGACGAGCTATAGCCAATTAAGTCGAAGGGGGCTCCTCCCACCTCAAACTTGGCGGCCCTTAGGAACCCTGAACCCAAATTTCCACTTTTTTTCAATGATTATTGACATTCAGACTCCAGAGAATCTGCCTGCACTGGTTTGGTCCCGGTTTGGCCAAAAACCAGGGACTAGTTCGCAAAAGTAGGTTTTTGGAAAAAGCCAAAATAGCCGGACATTTCCCCAGGTCACGAGCCAATCCGAGGCATGCGTCTGGTCCGTCTCGAGCCAAGGATTCCAACGATATAAGGCACTTGAGGCTACGGCCAACGGTCTAGGAGCTATGAGCAGTTTTGCGCACTTGATCGCTATAGCGCCACCTATGGGCCAATCTGGCTCATAATTTGATAACCTCTCCTCGATTTTTGTACTACCTATTGGCCAAGTTTCAAGTCTCTAGCCCTTACGGTTTGGTCTGCACGGTGCGTTTTACGGCAGAATAATAAACCGGCACAAATACAATAGGTTTTCAAGCACTTCGTGCTTGAACCCCTAATAACAGAGGCGTAAAAGGGCCTAAAAAGGCTTATAAAAAAAAAACTATAGGGTCTCAGCGCCTGATTTTTGAGCTGCTGGTTACAAAAACTTTATCAAGCGTTCTGACATGGCCGGCAGAGAGGAACACGGTAGATTTTTGCATTTTCAGCTCATTTATCTTGGAAATGATTTTTATTTTTTATTTAAATTTTTTCCCTTTTAAACTGTAATACCTCTACCGACGGCCCGATCTCCATAAAAGTTTGCACGCTGCTTTACAATAATAGGGTGCACATGCTCAGCTAATTTGGTGAAGTTCTGCGCAGAACAGACATTTTTTAGTCATTGAAATGTCATTTTGCATAGGATAATGTAGTTGACCTTTCCAACAGTTAAAGCGCCACCAAGAGGCCAGTTGCCACGTCCTTTTTCGGCTGACCACAGAATGAGCTCTTACATAGTTGTGCTGAGTTTGGTGAAAATATCTCGTTCCGTTGACGAGCTATAGCCAATTAAGTCGAAGGGGGCTCCTCCCACCTCAAACTTGGCGGCCCTTAGGAACCCTGAACCCAAATTTCCACTTTTTTTCAATGATTATTGACATTCAGACTCCAGAGAATCTGCCTGCACTGGTTTGGTCCCGGTTTGGCCAAAAACCAGGGACTAGTTCGCAAAAGTAGGTTTTTGGAAAAAGCCAAAATAGCCGGACATTTCCCCAGGTCACGAGCCAATCCGAGGCATGCGTCTGGTCCGTCTCGAGCCAAGGATTCCAACGATATAAGGCACTTGAGGCTACGGCCAACGGTCTAGGAGCTATGAGCAGTTTTGCGCACTTGATCGCTATAGCGCCACCTATGGGCCAATCTGGCTCATAATTTGATAACCTCTCCTCGATTTTTGTACTACCTATTGGCCAAGTTTCAAGTCTCTAGCCCTTACGGTTTGGTCTGCACGGTGCGTTTTACGGCAGAATAATAAACCGGCACAAATACAATAGGTTTTCAAGCACTTCGTGCTTGAACCCCTAATAACAGAGGCGTAAAAGGGCCTAAAAAGGCTTATAAAAAAAAAACTATAGGGTCTCAGCGCCTGATTTTTGAGCTGCTGGTTACAAAAACTTTATCAAGCGTTCTGACATGGCCGGCAGAGAGGAACACGGTAGATTTTTGCATTTTCAGCTCATTTATCTTGGAAATGATTTTTATTTTTTATTTAAATTTTTTCCCTTTTAAACTGTAATACCTCTACCGACGGCCCGATCTCCATAAAAGTTTGCACGCTGCTTTACAATAATAGGGTGCACATGCTCAGCTAATTTGGTGAAGTTCTGCGCAGAACAGACATTTTTTAGTCATTGAAATGTCATTTTGCATAGGATAATGTAGTTGACCTTTCCAACAGTTAAAGCGCCACCAAGAGGCCAGTTGCCACGTCCTTTTTCGGCTGACCACAGAATGAGCTCTTACATAGTTGTGCTGAGTTTGGTGAAAATATCTCGTTCCGTTGACGAGCTATAGCCAATTAAGTCGAAGGGGGCTCCTCCCACCTCAAACTTGGCGGCCCTTAGGAACCCTGAACCCAAATTTCCACTTTTTTTCAATGATTATTGACATTCAGACTCCAGAGAATCTGCCTGCACTGGTTTGGTCCCGGTTTGGCCAAAAACCAGGGACTAGTTCGCAAAAGTAGGTTTTTGGAAAAAGCCAAAATAGCCGGACATTTCCCCAGGTCACGAGCCAATCCGAGGCATGCGTCTGGTCCGTCTCGAGCCAAGGATTCCAACGATATAAGGCACTTGAGGCTACGGCCAACGGTCTAGGAGCTATGAGCAGTTTTGCGCACTTGATCGCTATAGCGCCACCTATGGGCCAATCTGGCTCATAATTTGATAACCTCTCCTCGATTTTTGTACTACCTATTGGCCAAGTTTCAAGTCTCTAGCCCTTACGGTTTGGTCTGCACGGTGCGTTTTACGGCAGAATAATAAACCGGCACAAATACAATAGGTTTTCAAGCACTTCGTGCTTGAACCCCTAATAACAGAGGCGTAAAAGGGCCTAAAAAGGCTTATAAAAAAAAAACTATAGGGTCTCAGCGCCTGATTTTTGAGCTGCTGGTTACAAAAACTTTATCAAGCGTTCTGACATGGCCGGCAGAGAGGAACACGGTAGATTTTTGCATTTTCAGCTCATTTATCTTGGAAATGATTTTTATTTTTTATTTAAATTTTTTCCCTTTTAAACTGTAATACCTCTACCGACGGCCCGATCTCCATAAAAGTTTGCACGCTGCTTTACAATAATAGGGTGCACATGCTCAGCTAATTTGGTGAAGTTCTGCGCAGAACAGACATTTTTTAGTCATTGAAATGTCATTTTGCATAGGATAATGTAGTTGACCTTTCCAACAGTTAAAGCGCCACCAAGAGGCCAGTTGCCACGTCCTTTTTCGGCTGACCACAGAATGAGCTCTTACATAGTTGTGCTGAGTTTGGTGAAAATATCTCGTTCCGTTGACGAGCTATAGCCAATTAAGTCGAAGGGGGCTCCTCCCACCTCAAACTTGGCGGCCCTTAGGAACCCTGAACCCAAATTTCCACTTTTTTTCAATGATTATTGACATTCAGACTCCAGAGAATCTGCCTGCACTGGTTTGGTCCCGGTTTGGCCAAAAACCAGGGACTAGTTCGCAAAAGTAGGTTTTTGGAAAAAGCCAAAATAGCCGGACATTTCCCCAGGTCACGAGCCAATCCGAGGCATGCGTCTGGTCCGTCTCGAGCCAAGGATTCCAACGATATAAGGCACTTGAGGCTACGGCCAACGGTCTAGGAGCTATGAGCAGTTTTGCGCACTTGATCGCTATAGCGCCACCTATGGGCCAATCTGGCTCATAATTTGATAACCTCTCCTCGATTTTTGTACTACCTATTGGCCAAGTTTCAAGTCTCTAGCCCTTACGGTTTGGTCTGCACGGTGCGTTTTACGGCAGAATAATAAACCGGCACAAATACAATAGGTTTTCAAGCACTTCGTGCTTGAACCCCTAATAACAGAGGCGTAAAAGGGCCTAAAAAGGCTTATAAAAAAAAAACTATAGGGTCTCAGCGCCTGATTTTTGAGCTGCTGGTTACAAAAACTTTATCAAGCGTTCTGACATGGCCGGCAGAGAGGAACACGGTAGATTTTTGCATTTTCAGCTCATTTATCTTGGAAATGATTTTTATTTTTTATTTAAATTTTTTCCCTTTTAAACTGTAATACCTCTACCGACGGCCCGATCTCCATAAAAGTTTGCACGCTGCTTTACAATAATAGGGTGCACATGCTCAGCTAATTTGGTGAAGTTCTGCGCAGAACAGACATTTTTTAGTCATTGAAATGTCATTTTGCATAGGATAATGTAGTTGACCTTTCCAACAGTTAAAGCGCCACCAAGAGGCCAGTTGCCACGTCCTTTTTCGGCTGACCACAGAATGAGCTCTTACATAGTTGTGCTGAGTTTGGTGAAAATATCTCGTTCCGTTGACGAGCTATAGCCAATTAAGTCGAAGGGGGCTCCTCCCACCTCAAACTTGGCGGCCCTTAGGAACCCTGAACCCAAATTTCCACTTTTTTTCAATGATTATTGACATTCAGACTCCAGAGAATCTGCCTGCACTGGTTTGGTCCCGGTTTGGCCAAAAACCAGGGACTAGTTCGCAAAAGTAGGTTTTTGGAAAAAGCCAAAATAGCCGGACATTTCCCCAGGTCACGAGCCAATCCGAGGCATGCGTCTGGTCCGTCTCGAGCCAAGGATTCCAACGATATAAGGCACTTGAGGCTACGGCCAACGGTCTAGGAGCTATGAGCAGTTTTGCGCACTTGATCGCTATAGCGCCACCTATGGGCCAATCTGGCTCATAATTTGATAACCTCTCCTCGATTTTTGTACTACCTATTGGCCAAGTTTCAAGTCTCTAGCCCTTACGGTTTGGTCTGCACGGTGCGTTTTACGGCAGAATAATAAACCGGCACAAATACAATAGGTTTTCAAGCACTTCGTGCTTGAACCCCTAATAACAGAGGCGTAAAAGGGCCTAAAAAGGCTTATAAAAAAAAAACTATAGGGTCTCAGCGCCTGATTTTTGAGCTGCTGGTTACAAAAACTTTATCAAGCGTTCTGACATGGCCGGCAGAGAGGAACACGGTAGATTTTTGCATTTTCAGCTCATTTATCTTGGAAATGATTTTTATTTTTTATTTAAATTTTTTCCCTTTTAAACTGTAATACCTCTACCGACGGCCCGATCTCCATAAAAGTTTGCACGCTGCTTTACAATAATAGGGTGCACATGCTCAGCTAATTTGGTGAAGTTCTGCGCAGAACAGACATTTTTTAGTCATTGAAATGTCATTTTGCATAGGATAATGTAGTTGACCTTTCCAACAGTTAAAGCGCCACCAAGAGGCCAGTTGCCACGTCCTTTTTCGGCTGACCACAGAATGAGCTCTTACATAGTTGTGCTGAGTTTGGTGAAAATATCTCGTTCCGTTGACGAGCTATAGCCAATTAAGTCGAAGGGGGCTCCTCCCACCTCAAACTTGGCGGCCCTTAGGAACCCTGAACCCAAATTTCCACTTTTTTTCAATGATTATTGACATTCAGACTCCAGAGAATCTGCCTGCACTGGTTTGGTCCCGGTTTGGCCAAAAACCAGGGACTAGTTCGCAAAAGTAGGTTTTTGGAAAAAGCCAAAATAGCCGGACATTTCCCCAGGTCACGAGCCAATCCGAGGCATGCGTCTGGTCCGTCTCGAGCCAAGGATTCCAACGATATAAGGCACTTGAGGCTACGGCCAACGGTCTAGGAGCTATGAGCAGTTTTGCGCACTTGATCGCTATAGCGCCACCTATGGGCCAATCTGGCTCATAATTTGATAACCTCTCCTCGATTTTTGTACTACCTATTGGCCAAGTTTCAAGTCTCTAGCCCTTACGGTTTGGTCTGCACGGTGCGTTTTACGGCAGAATAATAAACCGGCACAAATACAATAGGTTTTCAAGCACTTCGTGCTTGAACCCCTAATAACAGAGGCGTAAAAGGGCCTAAAAAGGCTTATAAAAAAAAAACTATAGGGTCTCAGCGCCTGATTTTTGAGCTGCTGGTTACAAAAACTTTATCAAGCGTTCTGACATGGCCGGCAGAGAGGAACACGGTAGATTTTTGCATTTTCAGCTCATTTATCTTGGAAATGATTTTTATTTTTTATTTAAATTTTTTCCCTTTTAAACTGTAATACCTCTACCGACGGCCCGATCTCCATAAAAGTTTGCACGCTGCTTTACAATAATAGGGTGCACATGCTCAGCTAATTTGGTGAAGTTCTGCGCAGAACAGACATTTTTTAGTCATTGAAATGTCATTTTGCATAGGATAATGTAGTTGACCTTTCCAACAGTTAAAGCGCCACCAAGAGGCCAGTTGCCACGTCCTTTTTCGGCTGACCACAGAATGAGCTCTTACATAGTTGTGCTGAGTTTGGTGAAAATATCTCGTTCCGTTGACGAGCTATAGCCAATTAAGTCGAAGGGGGCTCCTCCCACCTCAAACTTGGCGGCCCTTAGGAACCCTGAACCCAAATTTCCACTTTTTTTCAATGATTATTGACATTCAGACTCCAGAGAATCTGCCTGCACTGGTTTGGTCCCGGTTTGGCCAAAAACCAGGGACTAGTTCGCAAAAGTAGGTTTTTGGAAAAAGCCAAAATAGCCGGACATTTCCCCAGGTCACGAGCCAATCCGAGGCATGCGTCTGGTCCGTCTCGAGCCAAGGATTCCAACGATATAAGGCACTTGAGGCTACGGCCAACGGTCTAGGAGCTATGAGCAGTTTTGCGCACTTGATCGCTATAGCGCCACCTATGGGCCAATCTGGCTCATAATTTGATAACCTCTCCTCGATTTTTGTACTACCTATTGGCCAAGTTTCAAGTCTCTAGCCCTTACGGTTTGGTCTGCACGGTGCGTTTTACGGCAGAATAATAAACCGGCACAAATACAATAGGTTTTCAAGCACTTCGTGCTTGAACCCCTAATAACAGAGGCGTAAAAGGGCCTAAAAAGGCTTATAAAAAAAAAACTATAGGGTCTCAGCGCCTGATTTTTGAGCTGCTGGTTACAAAAACTTTATCAAGCGTTCTGACATGGCCGGCAGAGAGGAACACGGTAGATTTTTGCATTTTCAGCTCATTTATCTTGGAAATGATTTTTATTTTTTATTTAAATTTTTTCCCTTTTAAACTGTAATACCTCTACCGACGGCCCGATCTCCATAAAAGTTTGCACGCTGCTTTACAATAATAGGGTGCACATGCTCAGCTAATTTGGTGAAGTTCTGCGCAGAACAGACATTTTTTAGTCATTGAAATGTCATTTTGCATAGGATAATGTAGTTGACCTTTCCAACAGTTAAAGCGCCACCAAGAGGCCAGTTGCCACGTCCTTTTTCGGCTGACCACAGAATGAGCTCTTACATAGTTGTGCTGAGTTTGGTGAAAATATCTCGTTCCGTTGACGAGCTATAGCCAATTAAGTCGAAGGGGGCTCCTCCCACCTCAAACTTGGCGGCCCTTAGGAACCCTGAACCCAAATTTCCACTTTTTTTCAATGATTATTGACATTCAGACTCCAGAGAATCTGCCTGCACTGGTTTGGTCCCGGTTTGGCCAAAAACCAGGGACTAGTTCGCAAAAGTAGGTTTTTGGAAAAAGCCAAAATAGCCGGACATTTCCCCAGGTCACGAGCCAATCCGAGGCATGCGTCTGGTCCGTCTCGAGCCAAGGATTCCAACGATATAAGGCACTTGAGGCTACGGCCAACGGTCTAGGAGCTATGAGCAGTTTTGCGCACTTGATCGCTATAGCGCCACCTATGGGCCAATCTGGCTCATAATTTGATAACCTCTCCTCGATTTTTGTACTACCTATTGGCCAAGTTTCAAGTCTCTAGCCCTTACGGTTTGGTCTGCACGGTGCGTTTTACGGCAGAATAATAAACCGGCACAAATACAATAGGTTTTCAAGCACTTCGTGCTTGAACCCCTAATAACAGAGGCGTAAAAGGGCCTAAAAAGGCTTATAAAAAAAAAACTATAGGGTCTCAGCGCCTGATTTTTGAGCTGCTGGTTACAAAAACTTTATCAAGCGTTCTGACATGGCCGGCAGAGAGGAACACGGTAGATTTTTGCATTTTCAGCTCATTTATCTTGGAAATGATTTTTATTTTTTATTTAAATTTTTTCCCTTTTAAACTGTAATACCTCTACCGACGGCCCGATCTCCATAAAAGTTTGCACGCTGCTTTACAATAATAGGGTGCACATGCTCAGCTAATTTGGTGAAGTTCTGCGCAGAACAGACATTTTTTAGTCATTGAAATGTCATTTTGCATAGGATAATGTAGTTGACCTTTCCAACAGTTAAAGCGCCACCAAGAGGCCAGTTGCCACGTCCTTTTTCGGCTGACCACAGAATGAGCTCTTACATAGTTGTGCTGAGTTTGGTGAAAATATCTCGTTCCGTTGACGAGCTATAGCCAATTAAGTCGAAGGGGGCTCCTCCCACCTCAAACTTGGCGGCCCTTAGGAACCCTGAACCCAAATTTCCACTTTTTTTCAATGATTATTGACATTCAGACTCCAGAGAATCTGCCTGCACTGGTTTGGTCCCGGTTTGGCCAAAAACCAGGGACTAGTTCGCAAAAGTAGGTTTTTGGAAAAAGCCAAAATAGCCGGACATTTCCCCAGGTCACGAGCCAATCCGAGGCATGCGTCTGGTCCGTCTCGAGCCAAGGATTCCAACGATATAAGGCACTTGAGGCTACGGCCAACGGTCTAGGAGCTATGAGCAGTTTTGCGCACTTGATCGCTATAGCGCCACCTATGGGCCAATCTGGCTCATAATTTGATAACCTCTCCTCGATTTTTGTACTACCTATTGGCCAAGTTTCAAGTCTCTAGCCCTTACGGTTTGGTCTGCACGGTGCGTTTTACGGCAGAATAATAAACCGGCACAAATACAATAGGTTTTCAAGCACTTCGTGCTTGAACCCCTAATAACAGAGGCGTAAAAGGGCCTAAAAAGGCTTATAAAAAAAAAACTATAGGGTCTCAGCGCCTGATTTTTGAGCTGCTGGTTACAAAAACTTTATCAAGCGTTCTGACATGGCCGGCAGAGAGGAACACGGTAGATTTTTGCATTTTCAGCTCATTTATCTTGGAAATGATTTTTATTTTTTATTTAAATTTTTTCCCTTTTAAACTGTAATACCTCTACCGACGGCCCGATCTCCATAAAAGTTTGCACGCTGCTTTACAATAATAGGGTGCACATGCTCAGCTAATTTGGTGAAGTTCTGCGCAGAACAGACATTTTTTAGTCATTGAAATGTCATTTTGCATAGGATAATGTAGTTGACCTTTCCAACAGTTAAAGCGCCACCAAGAGGCCAGTTGCCACGTCCTTTTTCGGCTGACCACAGAATGAGCTCTTACATAGTTGTGCTGAGTTTGGTGAAAATATCTCGTTCCGTTGACGAGCTATAGCCAATTAAGTCGAAGGGGGCTCCTCCCACCTCAAACTTGGCGGCCCTTAGGAACCCTGAACCCAAATTTCCACTTTTTTTCAATGATTATTGACATTCAGACTCCAGAGAATCTGCCTGCACTGGTTTGGTCCCGGTTTGGCCAAAAACCAGGGACTAGTTCGCAAAAGTAGGTTTTTGGAAAAAGCCAAAATAGCCGGACATTTCCCCAGGTCACGAGCCAATCCGAGGCATGCGTCTGGTCCGTCTCGAGCCAAGGATTCCAACGATATAAGGCACTTGAGGCTACGGCCAACGGTCTAGGAGCTATGAGCAGTTTTGCGCACTTGATCGCTATAGCGCCACCTATGGGCCAATCTGGCTCATAATTTGATAACCTCTCCTCGATTTTTGTACTACCTATTGGCCAAGTTTCAAGTCTCTAGCCCTTACGGTTTGGTCTGCACGGTGCGTTTTACGGCAGAATAATAAACCGGCACAAATACAATAGGTTTTCAAGCACTTCGTGCTTGAACCCCTAATAACAGAGGCGTAAAAGGGCCTAAAAAGGCTTATAAAAAAAAAACTATAGGGTCTCAGCGCCTGATTTTTGAGCTGCTGGTTACAAAAACTTTATCAAGCGTTCTGACATGGCCGGCAGAGAGGAACACGGTAGATTTTTGCATTTTCAGCTCATTTATCTTGGAAATGATTTTTATTTTTTATTTAAATTTTTTCCCTTTTAAACTGTAATACCTCTACCGACGGCCCGATCTCCATAAAAGTTTGCACGCTGCTTTACAATAATAGGGTGCACATGCTCAGCTAATTTGGTGAAGTTCTGCGCAGAACAGACATTTTTTAGTCATTGAAATGTCATTTTGCATAGGATAATGTAGTTGACCTTTCCAACAGTTAAAGCGCCACCAAGAGGCCAGTTGCCACGTCCTTTTTCGGCTGACCACAGAATGAGCTCTTACATAGTTGTGCTGAGTTTGGTGAAAATATCTCGTTCCGTTGACGAGCTATAGCCAATTAAGTCGAAGGGGGCTCCTCCCACCTCAAACTTGGCGGCCCTTAGGAACCCTGAACCCAAATTTCCACTTTTTTTCAATGATTATTGACATTCAGACTCCAGAGAATCTGCCTGCACTGGTTTGGTCCCGGTTTGGCCAAAAACCAGGGACTAGTTCGCAAAAGTAGGTTTTTGGAAAAAGCCAAAATAGCCGGACATTTCCCCAGGTCACGAGCCAATCCGAGGCATGCGTCTGGTCCGTCTCGAGCCAAGGATTCCAACGATATAAGGCACTTGAGGCTACGGCCAACGGTCTAGGAGCTATGAGCAGTTTTGCGCACTTGATCGCTATAGCGCCACCTATGGGCCAATCTGGCTCATAATTTGATAACCTCTCCTCGATTTTTGTACTACCTATTGGCCAAGTTTCAAGTCTCTAGCCCTTACGGTTTGGTCTGCACGGTGCGTTTTACGGCAGAATAATAAACCGGCACAAATACAATAGGTTTTCAAGCACTTCGTGCTTGAACCCCTAATAACAGAGGCGTAAAAGGGCCTAAAAAGGCTTATAAAAAAAAAACTATAGGGTCTCAGCGCCTGATTTTTGAGCTGCTGGTTACAAAAACTTTATCAAGCGTTCTGACATGGCCGGCAGAGAGGAACACGGTAGATTTTTGCATTTTCAGCTCATTTATCTTGGAAATGATTTTTATTTTTTATTTAAATTTTTTCCCTTTTAAACTGTAATACCTCTACCGACGGCCCGATCTCCATAAAAGTTTGCACGCTGCTTTACAATAATAGGGTGCACATGCTCAGCTAATTTGGTGAAGTTCTGCGCAGAACAGACATTTTTTAGTCATTGAAATGTCATTTTGCATAGGATAATGTAGTTGACCTTTCCAACAGTTAAAGCGCCACCAAGAGGCCAGTTGCCACGTCCTTTTTCGGCTGACCACAGAATGAGCTCTTACATAGTTGTGCTGAGTTTGGTGAAAATATCTCGTTCCGTTGACGAGCTATAGCCAATTAAGTCGAAGGGGGCTCCTCCCACCTCAAACTTGGCGGCCCTTAGGAACCCTGAACCCAAATTTCCACTTTTTTTCAATGATTATTGACATTCAGACTCCAGAGAATCTGCCTGCACTGGTTTGGTCCCGGTTTGGCCAAAAACCAGGGACTAGTTCGCAAAAGTAGGTTTTTGGAAAAAGCCAAAATAGCCGGACATTTCCCCAGGTCACGAGCCAATCCGAGGCATGCGTCTGGTCCGTCTCGAGCCAAGGATTCCAACGATATAAGGCACTTGAGGCTACGGCCAACGGTCTAGGAGCTATGAGCAGTTTTGCGCACTTGATCGCTATAGCGCCACCTATGGGCCAATCTGGCTCATAATTTGATAACCTCTCCTCGATTTTTGTACTACCTATTGGCCAAGTTTCAAGTCTCTAGCCCTTACGGTTTGGTCTGCACGGTGCGTTTTACGGCAGAATAATAAACCGGCACAAATACAATAGGTTTTCAAGCACTTCGTGCTTGAACCCCTAATAACAGAGGCGTAAAAGGGCCTAAAAAGGCTTATAAAAAAAAAACTATAGGGTCTCAGCGCCTGATTTTTGAGCTGCTGGTTACAAAAACTTTATCAAGCGTTCTGACATGGCCGGCAGAGAGGAACACGGTAGATTTTTGCATTTTCAGCTCATTTATCTTGGAAATGATTTTTATTTTTTATTTAAATTTTTTCCCTTTTAAACTGTAATACCTCTACCGACGGCCCGATCTCCATAAAAGTTTGCACGCTGCTTTACAATAATAGGGTGCACATGCTCAGCTAATTTGGTGAAGTTCTGCGCAGAACAGACATTTTTTAGTCATTGAAATGTCATTTTGCATAGGATAATGTAGTTGACCTTTCCAACAGTTAAAGCGCCACCAAGAGGCCAGTTGCCACGTCCTTTTTCGGCTGACCACAGAATGAGCTCTTACATAGTTGTGCTGAGTTTGGTGAAAATATCTCGTTCCGTTGACGAGCTATAGCCAATTAAGTCGAAGGGGGCTCCTCCCACCTCAAACTTGGCGGCCCTTAGGAACCCTGAACCCAAATTTCCACTTTTTTTCAATGATTATTGACATTCAGACTCCAGAGAATCTGCCTGCACTGGTTTGGTCCCGGTTTGGCCAAAAACCAGGGACTAGTTCGCAAAAGTAGGTTTTTGGAAAAAGCCAAAATAGCCGGACATTTCCCCAGGTCACGAGCCAATCCGAGGCATGCGTCTGGTCCGTCTCGAGCCAAGGATTCCAACGATATAAGGCACTTGAGGCTACGGCCAACGGTCTAGGAGCTATGAGCAGTTTTGCGCACTTGATCGCTATAGCGCCACCTATGGGCCAATCTGGCTCATAATTTGATAACCTCTCCTCGATTTTTGTACTACCTATTGGCCAAGTTTCAAGTCTCTAGCCCTTACGGTTTGGTCTGCACGGTGCGTTTTACGGCAGAATAATAAACCGGCACAAATACAATAGGTTTTCAAGCACTTCGTGCTTGAACCCCTAATTAAAGCTGCGAGCAGCATTTAGCGGGGTTCAAGCCATTTAAGGTCTTTAAGCATTTGACACCTTTTGCATGAAAGGTTTTTAAGCACTGAATGAATTTGAGAGATATCAGGTGAAATGAAGTGATAAAATGGCAAAATGTGATTTAAAATATTATAATAGTGACTTTATTAAGTCCAAATATGAATTATAGAACAATATTAATAAATAGTATGACAAAATTACTATTTTACTTTGCTAACAGGATTAACATGCTGCTAGGTGGTTGCTAGGTTGTTCTTGATGGTTGTTATGGTGTTGCTTGTCAGTTGTTAGTTGTCACAGATGGTTACTATAATGTTTATAGAGTTCTTACTATGTTCTTTGCCTGATTTAACACTTTACTAATCACTGCTAGCGTGTGTAGCATGTTGCAAATGCTGTTTGCTAGCATGACAGAGACACACACACACACACACACACACACACACACACACACACACACACACACACACACACTTCTGTTTTACATATGAATAAATTAAATAATGCTTATATAGATATTTGAAATAAATGATAGATAACAAATTGCTTAGTCATTGTTTTCCCCTTTAATTTCAGGTGTTATTTTATTTGTAATGTAATATTATTGTTAAAAAACACATCAAACTGGTAAACATTGAGAACATTTTATTTGCAATATTATTTTAATGATTTTAAAACGTTTATTTATATGCTTTGTGAGCAGAATGAACCAATGAGTGCTCTTCTGCTGCCCTCTGGTGGTTTTGTAATTGTAATTGTAAGGAATATGTAATAGGCACATTTTTCATGTTAACTCATTTAAACTTTAATTTAGTTGCAGATATATTTGAAATAAATTATTTTGACAAAATGTGATTGTAAATGTTGTAAAAGTGACTTTACATTGTCTAAATAGGAATTATAGAACATGATCAGTAAATAGTATGACAAAATGACTATATGAGCCAGCAGGTGGCAGCAGAGCACCACTCATTGGCTCATTTTCATTTTAAATGAGCACATTTTCCAAGTTAATGCAATCAAACATGCTTTTCTCACATGCACATATTGTTGAAGATACAGATATTTGAAATAAATGATAGGTAACAACTAGCTTATTCCAGGTTTTCCCATTTTAAAACATTTTCCGGCATTATTTTTATTGTAATATAATAATTATTTGTGAAACATAAATCAAATGAACAAATTAATTGGTAACACTGACAAAATATAATTTGAAATGCTATTATAATGTTTTTTAAAGTTTATGCTCAGTGGACAGAATGAACCAATGACTGGTCCTCTGCTGGCCTCCGGTGGCAATTTTAGGTAATATGCCATATACGCATTTGCACTGTCACCTTTTTTACTGTTATAGAGGCATCTAACGCCCGATCTCCATGAAAAGTTGCATGCTTCTTTAGAGTCACATGTTGCATTTGCCTACCTATTTTTGTGAAATTTTGATTTTTCTTTCAGGATTAATAGGCTTTTGAGCATGTTTTACCACACCTATTCTCCAAATGATCCTGTTATAGCTACCCAAAGTGTAAAGTTCAACATGTTTTTGACAACTATTGATCAGGAGAGTCCAGAGAATCATACTGCTGTGGTTTGGTTCCGATCAGGCAAAAAACCAAGGACTAGTTTGCAAAACGAGGTTTTTAACATAGTTGTGAATATTTAAATAAAGATTTGATTGACAGTATTGGTTATAGAGGCAAAGTTGTTCAGTATGAGAACATCTATCATAATATATGCATATTATGTGGCTGTTTTAACCCCACCTGATTACAGAGATGGAAAATACCATTTATAGCCAATACAGGCAATTCACCATAGGAATACATGGTTTTCAAAGCTTTTTAACACTTATAGCGCCACCTATACTCCGATCTCCATGAAACTTTGCATGCGTCTTCAACATGTTATTCCACATATACCCAACAATTTTCATGAAGTTTTGAGTTTTCCCTTAGGATTTATAGGCTTTTGAGTGTATTTTGCCACGCCTCTTTTCTAAATGGCCCTGTTATAGCCATCCAAATGCAAAAAATCCACTTTTTTTTGATAATTATTAATCTAGAGAGTCCAGAGAATTATCCTAGACTGGTTTGGTTCTGATTGGGCAAAAAACCAGGGACTAGTTCGCAAAAGTAGGTTTTTAACATAATTACAAAAATTTAATTAATAATTTGATTGACAGCAATGGTTCTAGAGGCAAAGTAGTTCAGCATGAGGAGATCTATCATATGATATGCGTATTTTGCCGATGTGTTTAACACCACGTGATTACAGAGCCATAAAACTCGTTAGCGCCAACTAGTGGCCGATTTCTTTCAAAATTCTTACAGACCTCTATGACCATGAGTCAAACATGCCCACCGAGTTTCGTTCCGATCATCGTCCATTAACCTTGTCTAATAGGTGCTCAAAATTCATTGGTCGATGGCGGCCATGTTTTTTTGAGATACACCAATATCCTCATAGACAGACATGGTACCTTGGGCCAAGACACTGCTTACCAATTTTCAGGTCAATCGGACTAGCGGTCGCATGGTTATAACCATTGTTATGTTTTTTCCACATTATAGCGCCACCAAGTGGCCAATCGTCGCGATTTTTTTATCGTGACCAAAGACTGAGCCCATACACATGTGTACCAAGTTTGGTGAAGATATCTCATTTCTTGCTGTAGTTATAGCTTCTTTAGTAAAATAGGCTCCGCCTTAAATGTACATTTCCACGCCCCTTTTCGTCCATGAGTCAAAATTTCAACTTTTTTTTGATAATTATTGATATTCAGGCTAGAGAGAACATTTTGGCACTGGTTTGGTTCCGATATGTCAAAAAACCAGGGACTAGTTCGCAAAAGTAGGTTTTTGACAAAATTCAAAATGGCGGAAAAATTTGCATACCGGAAATAAAATACCTCCTATGTTTTTTGTTCGGCTTGAGCCAAGGATTCCAATGATGTAAGACACTTGATTGTGCGACAATGGGTTTTTGAGATATAAGCAAAATAGTGACTTTTTTTTGTTTTTTGCGCTATAGCGCCACCTATTGGCCAATCTGGCTCATAATTTGAGAACCTCTCCTCGATTTTTGGACTACCTATTGACAAAGTTTCAAGTCTCTAGGCCTTACGGTTTGGTCTGCACGATGAGTTTTACGGCAGAATAATAATAATAATAATTAAAGCTGCAAGCAGCATTTAGCGGGGTTCAAGCCTTTAAGGCCTTTTAAGCACATAGGCATTAAAGTCATTAAGTTTTATTTAGCAAGATTTTAAACACTAAAATAATAGATGGAAAAGTCCATTTACAGTCAATATAGGCAATTTAACATAGGAAATGCATGGTTCTTATAGCTTTTTAACAGTTATAGCGCCACCTATAGTCCAATCTCTTTAAAACTTTGCATGCTTCATCAGCATGTTATGCCACATATACCCAACAATTTTCGTGAATTTTTGAGCTTCCCTTTTGAGTTAGCGCCAACTAGTGGCCGATTTCTTTCAAAATTCTTACAGACCTCTAGGACCATGAGTCAAACATGCCCACCGAGTTTCGTTCCGATCGACCTCTGTTAACCCCATCTAATAGGTGCTGAAACTTCATTGGCCGATGGCGGCCATGTTTTTTTAGATACACCAATGTCCTCATAGACATACATGGTGCCTTGGACCAAGACACTGCCTACCAATTTTCAAGTCAATCGGACTAGTGGTCACGTGGTTATAGCCCTTTTCATGTTTTTTTAACATTATAGCGCCACCAAGTGGTCAATCGTCGCGATTTTTTTATCGAGACCAAAGAATCAGCCCATACACATGTGTACCAAGTTTGGTGAAGATATCTCATTTCCTTCTTGAGTTATAGCCTTTTTAGTAAAATAGGCTCCGCCCACAACATTCTTTTTCCACCCCTTAGCAACCGTGAATCGAAATTTCAACTTTTTCTCAATGAATATTGATATTCAGACTACAGAGAACATTTTGCCACTGGTTTGGTTTCGATCGGTCAAAAATCCAGGGACTAGTTCGCAAAAGTAGTTTTTCGACAAAATTCAAAATGGCGGAAAATTTTTCATGACGGAAATGAAATCGGAGATATACGTTTTGTTCGCCAAGGACTCAGCTTTCCAACGATATAAGACACTTGATTGTGGACCAAAGGGTTTAGGAGTTATGACCCTTTTTGCGCATTTGGTTGCTGTAGCGCCACCTATTGGCCAATCGGGGTCATACTTTCTGAGGTTCTCCCCAAATTGAGGACTACCATCTGACAAAGTTTCAAAGTTCCACGCTTTACGGTTTGGGCTGGACGATGCGTTTTAGCGGAGAATAATAATAATAATAAAAATCAGTACAATTACAATAGGGTTTCAGCACTTCGTGCTTGAACCCCTAATTAAAGCTGCAAGCAGCATTTAGCGGGGTTCAAGCGTTTAAGGCCTTTTAAGCACATAGGCATTAAAGACATTAAGTTTTATTTAGCAAGATTTTAAACACTGAAATAATAGATGGAAAAGTCCATTTACAGCCAATATAGGCAATTTAACATAAAAAATGCATGGTTTTTATAGCTTTTTAACAGTTATAGCGCCACCTATAGTCCAATCTCTTTAAAACTTTTCATGCTTCATCAGCATGTCATGCTACATATACCCAACAATTTTCGTGAATTTTTGAGCTTCCCTTTTGAGTTAGCGCCAACTAGTGGCCGATTTCTTTCAAAAATCTTACAGACCTCTAGGACCATGAGTCAAACATGCCCACCAAGTTTCATTCCGATCGGCCTCTGTTAACCTTGTCTAATAGGTGCTCAAATTTCATTGGCCGATGGCGGCCATGTTTTTTGAGATACGCCAATGTCTGCATACCAATTTTCAGGTTAATTGGACTAGCGATCGCGTGGTTATAGCCCTTTTCATGTTTTTTTTCACATTATAGCGCCACCAAGTGGCCAATCGTCGCAATATTTTTATCGTGACCTCAAATTGAGCCGATATACATGTGTACCAAGTTTGGTGACGATATCTCATTTCCTTCTTGAGTTATAGCCTTTTTAGTAAAATAGGCTCCGCCCTGAACGTCCATTTTGAAGCCAATTAGCAAAAATGAATTGAAATTTCAACTTTTTTTCGATAACTATTGATAAACAGAGAACAGAGAACATTTTGACACTGGTTTGGTTCCGATCGGTCAAAAAACCAGGGACTAGTTTGCAAAAGTAGGTTTTTTAACATAATTGTGAATATTTAATTAATGATTTGATTGACAGCAATGGTTCTAGAGGCAAAATTGTTCAGCATGAGGAGATCTATCATATGATATGCATATTTTGTGGATGTGTGAAAAAACAAGTGATTTCAGAGCCATAAAACTCGTTAGCGCCAACTAGTGGCCGATTTCTTTCAAAATTCTTACAGACCTCTAGGACCATGAGTCAAACATGCCCATCAAGTTTCGTTCCGATCGGCCTCTGTTAACCCCATCTAATAGGTGCTCAAATTTCATTGGCCGATGGCGGCCATGTTTTTTGAGATACGCCAATGTCCTCATAGATGTACATGGGGCCTTGGACCAAGACACTGCATACCAATTTTCAGGTCAATCGGACTAGCGGTCGCGTGGTTACAGCCCCTTTCATGTTTTTTTCGCATTATAGCGCCACCAAGTGGCCAATCATCGCGATTTTTTTATCGTGACCTCAAATTGAGCCGATATACATGTGTACCAAGTTTGGTGACGATATCTCATTTCCTTCTTGAGTTATAGCCTTTTTAGTAAAATAGGCTCCGCCCTGAACGTCCATTTTGAAGCCAATTAGCATAAATGAATCGAAATTTCAACTTTTTTTTGATAACTATTGATAATCAGAGACCAGAGAACATTTTGACACTGGTTTGGTTCCGATCGGTCAAAAAACCAGGGACTAGTTTGCAAAAGTAGGTTTTCAATAAAATTCAAAATGGTGGAAAAATTTGCATACTGGAAATAAAATCTGAGATATACATTTTGTTCGCCAAGGACTCAGCTTTCCAATGATATATGACACTTGAGTGTGGACCAAACGGTTTAGGAGTTATGAGCCTTTTCTCGCAATTGATTGCTATAGCGCCACCTATGGGCCAATTGGGGTCATAGCTTCTCAGGGTCTCCCCAACATGAGTACTACCATCTGACAAAGTTTCAAATTTCCAGCTCTTACGGTTTGGTCTGCACGATGCGTTTTAGCGGAGAATAATAATAATAATAATTAAAGCTGCGAGCAGCATTTAGCGGGGTTCAAGCAATTTAAGGTCTTTAAGCATTTGACGCCTTTTGCATGGAAGGTTTTTAACCATTGAATGAATTTGTGAGATATCAGGTGAAATGAAATGATTAACTGACAAAATATGATTATAAATGTTATAGTAGTGACTTTATAAAGTCTAAATATGAATTATAGAACAATATTAATCAATTGTATGACAATATTACTATTTTACTTTGCTAACATGATAAACATGTTGCTAGGTGGTTGCTAGGTTGTTCTTGATGGTTGTTATGGTGTTGCTAGGCAGTTGTTAGTTGTCACAGATGGTTACTATAATGTTTATAGAGTTCTATGTTATTTGCCTGATTTAACACTTAGCTAATCACTGCTAGCATGTGTAGCATGTTGGAAGTGCTGTTTGCTAGCATGACAGACAGACAGACAGACAGACAGAGACACACACACACACACACACACACACACACACACACACACACACACACACACACACACACACACCACCTATTTTTGTGAAGTTTTGAGTTTTCGTTCAGTATTAATATGCTTTTGAGCATGTTTTACCACACCTATTCTCCAAATGACCCTGTTATAGCTCCCCAAAGTGTAAAGTTCAACATGTTTTTGATAACTATTGATCAGGAGAGTCCAGAGAATCATACTGCTGTGGTTTGGGTCCGATCAGGCAAAAAACCTAGGACTAGAGGTTTTTAACATAATTGTGAATATTTAAATAAAGATTTGATTGACAGTATTGGTTATAGAGGCAAAGTTGTTCACTATGAGAAGATCTATCATAATATATGCATATTATGTGGCTGTTTTAACGCCACCTGATTAACAAGATGGAAAACCATTTACAGCCAATACAGGCAATTCACACTAGGGAATACATGCTTTCCCAAGCTTTTTAACACTTATAGTGCCCCCTATATTCCGATCTCCATAAAACTTTGCATGTGTCTTCAACATGTTATGCCACATATACCCAACAATTTTCGTGAAGTTTTGAGTTTCCCTTTAGGATTTATAGGCTTTTGAGTGTATTTTGCCACGCCTCTTTTCTAAATGGCCCTGTTATAGCCATCCAAATGCAAAAGTTCAACTTTTTTTCAATAATTATTGACCTGGAGAGTCTATAGAATTGTCCTAGACTGGTTTGGTTCTGATTGGGTAAAAAACCAGGGACTAGTTCGCAAAAGTAGGTTTTTAACATAATTACGAAAATTTAATTAATGATTTGATTGACAGCAATGGTTCCAGAGGCAAAGTTGTTCAACATGAGGAGATCTATCATATGATATGCATATTTTGCCGATGTGTGCAACACCACGTGATTGCAGAGCCATAAAACTCGTTAGCGCCAACTAGTGGCCGATTTCTTTCAAAATTCTTACAAACCTCTAAGACCATGTGTCAAACATGCCCACTGAGTTTCGTTCCGATCAGCCTCCATTAACCTTGTCTAGTAGGTGCTCAAAATTCATTGGTCTATGGCGGCCATTTTTTTTGAGATACACCAATGTCCTCATACACATACATGGTACCTTGGGCCAAGACACTGCATACCAATTTTCAGGTCAATCGGACAAGCGGTCGCGTGGTTATAGCTATTTTCATGTTTTTTCCACATTATAGCGCCACCAAGTGGTCAATCTTCACATTTTTTTTATCCTGACCTCAGAATGAGCCCCTACACATGTGTACCAAGTTTGGTGAAGATATCTCATTTCCTTCTTGAGTTATAGCCTCTTTAGTAAAAAAGGCTCCGCCTTAAATGTACATTTCCACGCCCCTTTCGTCCATGAGACAAAATTTCAACTTTTTTTTGATAATTATTGATATTCAGACTAGACAGAACATTTTGGCACTAGTTTGGTTCCGATATGTCAAAAAACCAGGGACTAGTTTGCAAAAGTAGGTTTTTGACAAAATTCAAAATGGCGGAAAAATTTGCATACCGGAAATGAAATCGGAGATATACGTTTTGTTCGACAAGGTCTCAGTTTTCCAATGATATAAGACACTTGAGTGTGGACCAAACGGTTTAGGAGTTATGAGCCCTTTTGCGGTTTTGGTTGCTGTAGCGCCACCTATTGGCCAATCTGGCTCATAATTTGATAACCTCTCCTCGATTTTTGGACTACCTATTGACAAAGTTTGAAGTCTCTAGCTCTTACGGTTTGGTCTGCACGATGAGTTTTACGGCAGAATAATAATAATAAAAATCAGTACAATTACAATAGGGTTTCAGCACTTCGTGCTTGAACCCCTAATAATAATAATAAAAATCAGTACAATTACAATAGGGTTTCAGCACTTCGTGCTTGAACCCCTAATAAAAATCGGTACAATTACAATAGGGTTTCAGCATTTCATGCTTGAACCCCTAATAAAAATCAGTACAATTACAATAGGGTTTCAGCACTTCGTGCTTGAACCCCTAAAAAAGTACATTTTACTCTGCATCTAATTAACTTTAAAAAAAATGCAGTTAAAGTGAAAAAAGTAACCTAATTTTCATATTTATTTATAATTACATTTTACTGCTCTAACATAAAAGTTTATATATATTTATAACAAATTTTAAACTTTCTTACAAATAAATCACAAACTTTTAAGTTAGATGCAATTAATCTGGATTTATTAATTTGACAGCACTACATTTTACATCGGAATTTAAACAAATATTAGCATTTAACAAAAAAAACAACAAGTGAAACTTACCTTGCTCATATTAACGCAGGTTTTTGTGGACATTGAACATTTTGACCTTGACCTATTTTCATTCTAGTTTTTTAAGTGTAAATTTAAAAATCTCATAAAAATAGCTTAATTTATATCTAGCAACAGATTTAACAAAGCAAATTGGTCACTAGTCATGTTGGTTGGATGGTCTGTTTGGTGCTGGTGGTTCTTTGGTCAGAATAAGATGTAAAGTACACTAAACTAGACTTTATACCTGATCAAAAGAGGCATGTTTACTACTGCTATTTGAACAAAGATCAGACATATGATGCTGTACAACATATTTTAACCAAAACTGAAATGTGAAATTTTCACTTCGACATCTAATGCGCTCATTTAGATTTGACAATTGAGATAAAGTAAACACTGGTTTCAAGTAATTCTGCTGACAGCTGCGTTGTGAAAAAGGGCCCTTGATCTTGTGTTTGTATAAGTGTGTCTGTTCATGTGTGTTTCTTGGCTGCTTTCTACATGAAACCTGAGCAGAAATTCAAACCGTGAGCCTTTGATGAACAAACACACGTGTATATCTGTGTGTGTAACACTATCCTTCTCGCTTACTCAGAGAAAACCCATACACACATGCCCACACACACTCATGTGATGGCAGGGCACAGTCGTGTGCATGTGTCAGGACTAAATGATCACTAAAAACATGCGGGAAAATCTCTGGCTAAAGAGAAACACTCACATATATAAGCCCTGAATAGTATCTCTCTCGTAGATTGTGTAAGACAGAGGCCTCATTGAGGCATGTGAGATCAGCCATATCTTCAACTTTACTGAACCGGGGAGGGTTCATCCGCTGGAGCTCCTCCCTCGAAAGCGTCATTTTCTTCCCACTGTCAGTAAGCTCCACCTCCACCTCGTCGCCCCGCTCCTCGCGCACACTTGCAGACTGACCAAAGGAAACACAGGCAGAAAAAGAAAGGAGGATGAGAGATTAAATGAATGTGCTCTTTGTAAAATGTCAATCATGGAACATCCATATTAGCAGCCAATGTGTCAGTGTACTAATATTAATATTAAAGTCATAATCACTGTAAAGTCAAATTTCTGATGTTGGCTCAGATATGATGCAGACAAAAATATCTACAGCTCAAGTACATCTAAGTGTGCAGATAAAGCAGGTAAATGTAACATTGCTATTTAAATTTTTTATGAATATGCCACATTCACTGCAAGCCAGCTGGGGCCACTATGACCATGAACCACAACAGCCATTTCCATCAGATCAATTTCATTGAGATAAATTTCACATCATGTCAGTTTCAAATAAGTGTGAAGTTCAATATTTATCTTACAAATATTTGTATTAACCTATTACACACACTCACCTAAAGGATTATTAGGAATACCATGCCAATACTGTGTTTGACCCCCTTTCGCCTTCAGAACTGCCTTAATTCTACATGGCAATGATTCAACAAGGTGCTGAAAGCATTCTTTATAAAAGTTGCCCCATCTTGATTGGATAGCATCTTCCAGATTTGTGGGATGCAAATAAAATCCATTTTAGTACAGTGAACTCATTGTCATGTTCAAGAAACCAATTTGAAATTATTCGAGCTTTGTGACATGGTGCATTATCCTGCTGGAAGTAGCCATCAGAGGATGGGTACATGGTGGTCATAAAGGGATGGACATGGTCAGAAACAATGCTCAGGTAGGCCGTGGCATTTAAACGATGCCCAATTGGCACAAAGCGCTAAGGGGCCTAAAGTGTGCCAAGAAAACATCCCCCACACCATTACACCAACACCACCAGCCCACACAGTGACAAGGCATGATGGAAGCTGGTTCTCATTCTGTTTACACCAAATTCTGACTCTACCATCTGAATGTCTCAACAGAAATCGAGACTCATCAGACCAGGCAACATTTTTCCAGTCTTAAACTGTCCAATTTTGGTGAGCTTGTGCAAATTGTAGCCTCTTTTTCCTATTTGTAGTGGAGATGAGTGGTACCCGGTGGGGTCTTCTGCTGTTGTGGCCAATCCACCTCAAGGTTGTGCGTGTTGTGGCTTCACAAATGCATTGCTGCATACCTCGGTTGTAACGAGTGGTTATTTCAGTCAAAGTTGCTCTTCTATCAGCTTGAATCAGTCGGCCCATTAATGAGAAATTGAACAGGTGTTCCAAATAATCCTTTAAGTGAGTGTATATATATATATATATATATATATATATATATATATATATATATATATATATATATATATATATATATATATATATATATATATATATGGCTTTGCCCATGTCTACTGGCTATTGACTCTGACGTGTGTGATGAGTTTCCTGCAATTTGAAGCATGCTCAGAGTCTAAAAAAACACCCAAAAAGAGAATTAATGTTTGAAGCGTTGCCATGACATCAATATTCAAGACATCAAGAATCCTTTCACAGGTATACATCTGTGGTGTCTTGATATTATTCTGACTAAGTTTAAAACACAACAGGTAAAAATTACAGGGTGATTTCAAAGCATTTTGAAAATGGCACACTTCCTGCTGCCAGTTAGTGGAGCTATGACTTTGACCCACAATAGTCACATCCATGTGATCGGCTTCCTAAAACGAATAGCTTAAGTTTCATCAAAATCATTCAATGTATACAGAAGTTATAACACACGTCCTGTTTCCCTTTTTTTTTTAAATTTGTTAACTCGCCACTGCCATACCATTAGAGATATTTTTGCTAAATTGCAGACCGATTTTTGATATCTCGAACAGTATATATATATATATATATATATATATATATATATATATATATATATATATATATATATATATATATATATGTGTATCAGATTTTATCTGTATTTTTTTCCTTTACAGATTTGATCAAATTACATACATGAATACATACATACATACATACATACATACATTTAGCATATATAAATAAGCTTTATATATAGCTTTTATTCTTGTTTTATTTTATATACAGTTTATTTAAATTATATACATTGTATGGAACATTATAGTTTCAGAAGAAGCACACTGCCAGAAATGTTACCAAAGCACTGTAGCGGGTTTATTCAAACAACATTGTGAGATAAACACAAACAGTTTCTGTTTCAGAGATTGATAATGATACTTAATATTCTTCTACAGACCACTGACTCTCTCACACAAGCATACTCACTTTGTTGGAAACAGAGAATACATTCATGTTTAATGGAGACAGACAGTCTGAGGGGGAGAATGTAAGGGGTCCAGAAACCGAAATAGATATACTGAGACATAGAGAGAGAGAGAGTATAGAGTGCCGCCTTCATGACCTCCACCAGGAAGTGCTGAGATCTCCCTCTCTGTCCTCTCTGGCAGTCAGTCACATTCTCAACATGGGACATTTCATGACGAGGCCTCATTTTGCATTGCGGTGACGTTTAGCATTGAGCAACCACTGGCTCAACAAGTGTATTGAGCTATTCATGGAGTGTCATATCAAAGCACTAAAGCCCTGACTCAAACACGTGTTCAGTGGGTGGGCTGCATGGGACTTTCTGAAGTAGCTTTTTAGATCTGTAACTTTAACTTGGAGAACAACATAAACAAGGTCAAAAGTTAAGCAGTAGATTAGAGCCTTATGGCCTCCTGGCTCCTCATGGCTTGTAATACAACAGCTCCTCAAGAACCTTATAACCAACTAAAAGCTCTGGTTAATTTTGTGTTCATTTAGTCACCTGTTATGTTTTACATCCTAATTATTTACCTTTATTCGGTGGAAATTAAATTAAGGAATATTCAAACAGGTTCTATGTTCAAAAGAGACGCAAGGTGGATAGTTTGTATACCCATTAGTTCCATAAGAATGATATTTGAAAGCTAAAAAAGCTTGAAAAGCTAACAAAATAAATTTGGGTTTGTATCATATGACTAACGAGTATAGCTTATGAGTCGTATGGACCAATTTGTACTGTGTGTAAAATAACAAAAATACTCTAAAATATTTTCTTTATATTTAAAATTTAAAATCTCCTTTTCTGTTCCACAGATTCAAAAAAGTCAAATAGGTTTGGATGATGAAAGTATTTTATTTGTTTGTTCTTATCGTTACATATTACCTGTAGCTGTCTGTCATTATGTTCGCCTTGTATTTATACTTCATTCTTTGGAGTTCTCGTATATGGTTAATGGTTTGCAATTTCACCTACATTTTCCTGAGTGTCAAGGAGTTTGAATAAAGACTATTCTGAGTTTCTGCTTCGTCTCGTTGTGCGTGCTGCAGACCAAACTGTTAAAGCAGATGAATAGAACGGAAAAAAAACAGAAGGTTAAGATCTCTGTGAGGTCTTTAACACTTTCCGCACTATTGACAAAATGTTTCTGCAATCAATGTTTAAACTGTTATACGCTGTTATGCATTCTCTGAAAAAGTACAGAATCTCCAGGTATTGTGTAAAAAAAATAATAATAAAAAAATATATATACATATATATATATATACATATATATATATAACTGCCAAAGAGGAAGCAGATACAAGCTATAAACATTGTTGCTAATGCACGTGTAAAATAATAAAATAACGCAATCATCAAACATGAAACAGGATATAAATCAAAACTACCTAACGTTACTGAATGAACCCAGAAAGAGGTATGTAACTGTAAATCTATAGGGGTGGTTGAGTATGGAGTTAGAATTGTTACATTATTCCAAAGTAATAGATTAAGATCCACAAATAAATGTAAAAAGTTTCACAAAATTTATAAAATTTCACAAATGAATAAAATGTTAAAGCACGCAATTGTGGATTTTGAAACACTTCTAACCTCAAGACCATAGACTGTAAAAAAATATGGACGTTGTGGCCGTGACGTCACCCATAGGATTCCGATAAGCCGTTCTGAAGCTTAAAGTAGAGTTGAGCTGGGCGTTGCCATCTTGTGAGCGAGTCATCGCGTGTCACTCCCAGATAACAGAAAATGGGCAAAAAGTCGGGATGTGCGCGGAGCTGAGGTAACGCAATGACAATAGACGGCAGATAAATGGCTATCCACTTGTAACTACGCCCTTAATTATGCAGAACTTTAAGGCTTTATATAACGTAAACAGATGAGTTAAAATTATGAGGCAAAAACCACAATTTGTACCAGGCTGTAAACATGTTTTTTTCTGCTTTAAAGTTGAGAATTTTAACATGTGGCTCAATGAGATTCTGCTCCCTTCTGGATCCTGCCTCTAGCGGCCAGTTAAGGAATTACAGTTTACATTACTTCTGTATTGGCTTCAAGAGAGACCGCGGGAGGTTGCCGCTTGCTCAAGACATCCAGGACAAATCCACAAATAAGTGGACTCCACCCACCGTTTACTCAATCCAATCAGATAACGGCACCATTGCGTTGACCAGTTAAAGCCCGTTCTTGCTTTACACTCGGGGCAGGAGCAGATTTATTTTAAACTCCTGAAAGGAACTGTATTTTATGTGCGCTTCTTTTACATTGAGCTGTTTGTGGGGTTAAAACACCCTGTTTCCAAAAGATTATTGGAGTTTAAGGTTTCCATCATGACAGGTGAATCAGAATAAACTAAAATAACACCCACTCTAGACCGGACACAAGCGGCGAGAGAAAGTGTGTCAAAAGAAAATAGTATCCCCATTTTATAATCAATAATACTGTCACAATGGACACGGCATGGCGTGGCACAATGATTCACTGACAGTAAACGAATGCCCGTACTACACACACTTGTGCTAATTTACATGAAGGACAAATTATCCGCACATTAGGTTTGTGCGAATGCCTTTTAAAGCACAATCACAGTGACAAATATAAAACATAATATCAAGTCCAAATGACCATCACTGTTGTGACAGTATGAGCCTCTGCATCACTGCGGTGTGTAGTTGGGGTTTTGCGGATAACGCAAATGAAAATCTTGCAAATCTCTGCATTTATTTTGGATGCTGTAAGTAACTTTTACAATCAAAATCGGATTTATATTAAATGTTATCTGTGTTATCAAGTGTTTTAATCAATAAATAAATATGCATATCACTTGTCTTCTGGGCATTTCACTTTAAATGCATGATTGAATCCCTTTGGAATGCAACAACCTGTCACATGTTTAAAAAGAACCCACCTATATCATCTCTATAAACAAAGGGAATCCTAATACATGCATTTACTGTTTACTGTTTAACATACTATGCATAATGCTCTATAGAGTGTTAGATCCACGGAGTTGTTCATATCAGTCATTAAAAATACCTGACTAAAAAACTAGGAAACGCCGTTGGCTGTTGTGTGAAAGTAATTTCACCTATTACACCTATTACTTATCCCAAGGTTGAATCCAGTTATTCTTTAGTCGGCTACTTATTAATGCTTGTTCTATCTTGAATAAGGTGACGCTTTTATAATGTGTTGTTTTAATAACAGAGATGTTAAGCGCTGTCTCTCTGGCATTTTCAAAGGCTCATAAAATGTAATACTCTGGCTTGGCTTGATACACAGTCTAATAGTCTAACGAAATCCAAATCTTTTCCTGAATCAATTTCATGGGCCTTATACTGTACATATTATTTGAACCAATGCAGATGAATGAGCAAAGTTATTTCAGGGCAAGACCGCCCTGATTGTAAAGCAAATCGTGATTGGTTGGAGGGAGAGCTATGATTGGTCAACGCATTAGCCGTTATCTGATTGGCTTAAGTAGACAGTGGGTGGAGTCCTTTTTTTGTAGATTTGCTAGAAGCTAGCCTGACAAGCCAGACCCACATCAAGATGTTTGGTCTGGGAACTCACCATTGACAGCTCAATCCGAGGGGCGGGAAACTCCCTCTGCACACAATTGGATAGCGCTGCAATCAACCAGAGCAACGTGAAGCAGAGCTAGTTGACAGATTAAACTTTCGCCGTATCCGGTCGGCAAAACTCTGAACACATCTTCCCTTTTAAAGAATGACTTCAGTGTCGTTCTTTTTTTTCTTTTCTCAGAGAAAAAAGCTTAACTCCAGGTCTTCCAGAGTCGCGGTCAAAGCTGATTCGAAAGACAGCGGTTCGCCAGTTTCTGTGTTTACTAGAAGCACACAAGCGCAACTCTGCCGTCATTATGTTAAGCCCCGCCCACCGACTCTATACACGATGTGATTGGCCTGGCCAGAGTTTGGTTTTTACAGCTCAGAAGTGTATTGAGAGTTGCTAGACGAAACTCACAGCAGATTAGATTTGTGACTGGATTTCTAGGCTAGCTAGAAGCTAGAAGTGTTTCAAATTCCATAAATGTGTGGGAAAGTTCAAAATTCATTTTGTTTTTGACATAAAACACATTTGTAAATATTTTTTATATGCAAATCTCATTTTATTTATTTGTAAATTTGATTCATTTTTGTGAAACTCTACATTTATTTGTGAATCTCAATCAGGTTAATTGGAATAATGCAACAATTCTAACCCCATAGTTGAGAGACAAGATCTACTCTATCTGTGTTTTGATCATCATTCTGAACTCGATCCAAGCATAGTCTTTAACAAAAACATAATTTTCTATTGGTAAGTATTGATAAAAAAAAAATTAAAAGCATGAAGCTAGAATAAAATTATTTAGAATTTATATATAGTTCACCAAAACTCTTTGTTCTTTGTATTATCCTTACCTCAAACCCATGTTTCTCAGAAGGCACCCATACAAGTCTCTTAGCTGCCCAATCAGCTTGGCTGGAGGCGGAGAACTTTGAGGTTGGTGACCCAGGCCCCGCCCCAGTGGCCAGGAAGCGGGTGACATCATTAACACTGCCCCCCGCTGGCCTGGACATGATTGTATCACTGCGTAGGAGAAAGAGAGAGAGAGAGAGTTGTAACTCTTCATAGAGGAAACACAGCAGAGACCGATCATTACCCTTAATAGAATTATAACCATCATCATTATAATGCCACTGAGGCAATCAGCCAGTCCATCCATCACAAGATAGGGCAACAGAGAGGGACGAGGAGAGAAAAACCAACAGCCAGAGAGTGTTGAGAGAGGAATAGGGAGAGGATTACAGAATTGTGACATTTAATACTGCAGTTACACTGAAGGACAGCCTGATCGAGAGCCTCATCAACAGTATGCAGATGAGAAAATGTGTGCGTGACTATGCATAACCTGTGCAAATATGATTAAGAAAATATACAACCACATGTGCATATGTGTATCTTCTTACTGAATTTCTGCACCACAGCTCCACCAAATAACTTTTTAGGATACTGTATTTTAAAGGTAACTTTGTAAAATTCTATACAGATTAAAGTTGAAAGGATTTAAACAATGTTTTTGATGAAAGTTTAGTGAACCATAAAAAATGATTGCACATGCACCGGTGGAACAGTCCTTAAGACACTAACAGTTTATAAGCAGTAGACAATTAACGTCACAGACACTAAAGAGACCTTTCAACTGACTCTGAAAAACACCAGGAGAATGATGTCCAGGGTTTCCGAACAGTTGATGGGCCCCATTCATAGTATTCCAAAAAATACTATGGAAGTCAATGGAGCCCTTAAACTGTTTGGTAACCGACATTCTTTAAAATATCTTCAGTTCTGTTCAGCAGAAGAAATAAATTCAGGCAGGTTTGTAGCAACTTGAGGGTGAGTAAATGATGATAGAATTTTTGACTTAATTTGGACCAAAAATACGTCAGACCATTTGTTAAACCAATGTTATGTCAGGCTACTTCAGATGCTCAAACCAAAGATACTCGGAGAGCGATCCGTTAGCATTCTTGTTCTTAATGGCAATTTATTGGCTGGTGCTGCAGTGTATAATCCAGTCAGTGTGATGCGAAATCGGCCATCTTTGCTCATGTGTGCTAAATTCTGCAGCAACATGAACTGCAAATGTAACTAATCTCTGTAGCTGCTAAAAAAAAAACATTGTTTATGATGGTGGTGTGAAAATATACACAACTGTTAAAAAAAAAATGTTTTTGAAAGAAGAATCTTTTACTCAGCAAGCCCACATTTATATAATCAAAAATACAGTAATGAACAGTAACGTTATAAAATATCTTTACAATTTAAAATGACTAAATACATAAATGTTAAAAAATACAGAATAATTAGAAATTCTTCTAATCATTCTGATTTGGTGTTCAAGAAACATTTTTATTACTATCAATGTTAAAAACTGTTTTGCTTTTTAATACTTTTGTGGAAACCCTTAAACATCTTACGGATTCTTTGATGAATAGAAATTTCAAAAGATCAGCATTTTTCTCATTTGAAAAGCCATTTCACTCAGACATACTGTACCTCATAGGGAAGAAAAATTATCGCAACTTCAGTTTCATAGCACCTTTCATTTCTTTTCTTTTATTTAATCTTACTTTGCAGCCAAAAGGTCTAGTTACAACATCTTCCAGCATAAGCTAACAGAATCCTCCTACCAGCTAAACCTCGACTCTTGTTAAAGCGATTGCCGTTGAAAGTGGATCGGACCACACAGCACAACACACTTGTAGTCAATCACCTGAAGAAAGAGAGGTAACTGAGAGACAGTACAAAAGAGAAAAGGTAAAAGGAATATCACTGGGAAAAGAAGGTTTATGATCAGGCAAAAGTATTAGGACCCGCATTAATATTAGAAAAGCTTTCCAGCACTGGAGAGACCGAAAAAGGAAGATCTGAAATCAAATGCAGAGGTTGCATTGTTTCTGTTCCATACGAGAGTAACATTGGTTTAGCTTTGTTTCACAGAACCATGCTGTTATTAATGTTATCTATATAACAGGACAGTTTTGAGTGTCATTGTCTGGAGATGGTGTGCTACTGGCGACTAAAACCCTACTTTTGCTTGTATATACTGTATTTGTACAAATGCATTTTTGTCTCAGTGCATGTATTGTTTTAGTTTGGCAGGGTCGCCGCTAGCTTAGCTTAGCATAATGAATGGAATCCTATGTTGCCAGCAAGCATGTCCCGAGTAAAAGTGATTAAAAAAAAAAAAACCCACCTAATTACTTCTTGTGGCCCGCCCAAGTAGCAGTGCTTCACCTCTGCTTCCCTATAATATAGTCCCAAGTCAATATCTGCCTAGGAAATCGCCTGGTCTTAATCTGCATTGAACTCCTTGTGAATAAGCAGGCCACAAGAAGTAATTAGGTGGTTTTGGTTTTTTTTTTGGATCACTTTTACTCAGGACATGCTAGCTGGCAACATAGGATACAATTCATTATGCTAAGCTAAGATAACGGCGACCCTGCCAAACTAAAAAAAAATGCATGCACTGAGACAAAAATGCATTTGCCCACATATCTAAATGTAGGAAAGAAGTTGAATAAGCCCCATTCCTGAAAGTGTGTTGAGTGTTCCTTTAAGCTATAACAAAGAGACATCTACTTTTGCATTGCGTGTTCATGCATTTTGGGGGCGGAGCAATGTGGGG
This sequence comes from Pseudorasbora parva, assembly GCF_024679245.1. Classification (NCBI taxonomy): domain Eukaryota; kingdom Metazoa; phylum Chordata; class Actinopteri; order Cypriniformes; family Gobionidae; genus Pseudorasbora; species Pseudorasbora parva. Next base: position 32,842,574 of record NC_090178.1, on the reverse strand, counting down.
AGGAGTGTGTTTGTTTGGGCTGATTTCAAATATCAACAGTGTTCAACAATGTTTCTCAGAAATCGCTTAAAGCAGAGCAGCGTTTTTATACCACCCCAGTGTTTAGAGTTATGAGGGAAATCAACCGGTGAATGGCTTGCTTGGAATTATTTCATATGTTAAACTGGGATAAGAGAAAGAATTTTGGCATAGAAAAAAAAATGACACTCCGTCTTTACGTTTTGTGTGTGTGTGTGTGTGTGTGTGTGTGTGTGTGTGTGTGTGTGTGTGTGTGTGTGTGTGTGTGTGTGTGTGTGTGTGTCTGAGGTGGATAGAGGGACAATGTGCATGTTCTGAATTTGATGGATCGGTGAAGTGACAACCAGGCCAGAAAAAAAAAAGAGTGGAAATGAGGTCTTCACATATAAACTACAGGGGAAAACAGGTCATCCAGGCCCTATATTCCAATCCATGATACATACTGCCAAAATAAGTCCTTCTACTTCATTGCATTCTAATGCATTATGGTGGGGGACTACATCTTAAAGATAGCTGAACACTAAACCCGCCCAGCTTAAAGAAATAGTTTCATCTTCATGACCTCATGTTTTAAACCTGCATCACACTGTTCCATGGAACAATAAAAGGAGATGTTACACAGAATTATTTTGCTGCTTTTTATTGAATGTGAATGGGACGGTGGCTATCGAGCTCCAAAAATGACAATTTATATCAATATGATACATTTGTGTAAGAAACAGACCAAAATAAATAGCTCTCAAATGTCATTCATATTTGCTAACATTAAAAAATGGTGTGTAAAGTCTAGGGCTGTCACTGTTCATTATTTGGGTAATGCAGATTATTTAGACGATTAATCAAGCAATCAGATATTTTTTGTAGAGCCAACTGACAGTTAGCAGTCTTTGTTGTTACATGTACTGTTGTAATAACAGTCAATTATGCATAATTACATTAAACTTACCCAAAACCAAACACTAATCCTTACACTCCCCTATAGTAAGTACATGTTAATTAACATTACAGTCAGTACGTAATGTATAATTACACTGTAACAAGGACACTTTAAAATAAGTTTAACCATGTATTATTTAATGTTATTACTATAGTAAGTACATGTAACAAACTTAAAATACGTAAATAATAACAATGAGGCAATAATTATTGAATCAATAAAGTATTGAAAGTAGTGTTTCCAAATTCATTAATCACATCTAAAATAAAAGTTTGTGTTTAATAAGTGCGCGTATGTGTACTTGTTTATATTGCATGTTTCCTGTGATGGGTAGGTTTAGGGGTAGGAGGAGTGTAGGGGGATAGAATGTACAGTTTGTACAGTATAAAATCCATTACGCCTATGGAAAGTCCCCACAATTCACAAACACTTAATGTGTGTGTGTGTGTATATATATAGGAAATGTATATTTTTATAAATATATGCCTATGCAACATTTGTTAGATGCGATTAATCGTAATTAATCGATTTGACACCCCTAAAGTAATCTTAAAATTCATAATTGAATAGCCTATATGTGTGCACAATGCACATCAGCCTGTTTTATACTGCATGAGAGACAGATGTGCATTGAAATATGCCTGCCTCAAGTCTTAAGTTTTATTATATAATTATAGTATTTACAATTTTTTGGCACTTCTAAGACGCCATCTTCATTTCCTTATTTAGTTGAACGGGTTAGTTCACCCCAAAATGAAATTTATGCAATTAATAGACTTACTCCGTATAGAACTCTCCGTATAGAATAGTATAGACTTACTCTAATGTTCTTCCACACCCGTAAGACCTCCGTTCATCTTCTGAACACAGTTTAAGATATTTTATATTTAGTCAGAAAGCTTTTCTGATCCTTCATGAAAGTGTATGCATACTATACTGTCCATGTCCAGAAAGGTTTTAAAAACATCATCAAAGTAGTCCATCTGTGACATCAGTTAGTTCATTAGAATCTCTTGAAGCATCGAAAATACATTTTGGTCCAAAAATAACAAAAACTACGACTTTATTCAGCATTGTCTTCTTTTCTGTGTTTGTTTTCAGTCCTCAAATAAAGATTCAAACGGTCATGAATCAGCGTATCGATTCATGATTCGGACATCAATTTCATTTTTGGGTGAACTAACCCTATAATTGTGTGCAAAAGAGCAGCATGGACAAAACTTGTGTGTTTCCACAGAACAAAAAAGACATACAGGTCTGGAACCTCATGAGAACGAGTAAATAAGATAATTTTTATTTTGAGGTGCACTATTCTCATATCATTCAAGTCAAGAAAGGACCATCCCTTATGTGTTCCCAGGCAAATGGGGCAAAATACTACTTTTCCACCATCTCTTTTGTGTGAGTGCACTAGAGAGGGAAAAAAAATCCTCATTCTGACATTCAGTATCGCTCAGATAAACAAGTTCACTGATTAAAAGAGCACTGTTGTATAAATCCATATTCAAATCAATTAGTCTACATAATAAAGCACTCTGTTGTGGCATCTGAACTTAAGAAGGCTGTGAGCCTGTGGGCAATACAGGTCCTGCTTGACCGGATGCAGTAGTGGCCTCACCTGTCTGAGTTTAAAGACGTTTCATTACGAAAGCAAGAGCTTGTTAAACTAATTAAAGTCATCCAAGTTTTCTGACTGAGCTTGTGCAACACATAGGGAATGTGTATGAACTAGCCAAACTATTGTTGTTGTTTTTTTTGTGTTATCTGCTCTTTATCCCAGTCCTCAAAATTCCCCAGAGGGCTTCACAGCTCTTTTCCACAGAACACAGTGTGATTGTAATGCTGGCTGGTTTAGTCTATGCATGTCAATCACTTGGGTGTGTTTTCCTGAAAGTGTGTTGGCTTCTGCCACATGACAGTTGCAGCAATTTGACAATTCGGTCTCTTTGAAGATATTTCCAAATGATCACATAGCATAATGTGTAAGATGCATGGCCATAACCCGCACATGCCTCTCGATATTCCAACGTGGATTTCACAATGCATGATGTGAGTGTGTGTTCCCTACACTGGAAAGTCAAGACACCTGGGTTACACACCTTACCCATCAACACCATCCCTCTCACAGTGACTATGAGATCACATATATGTCTTACTCACAAGACATGAACCTGTCCGAGTGTGTGCGCTTGTGCATGACAAATATGACTGGAATGAGGGTGTATTTCGTGTCTCATTCTCTTCCCCTCTCAATTTTCTCTTTTAAAAGTATTTTCTTGGAATGATTGTTTGTTTTACATTAAACATTGCCAACGCATCAATATTTTGTTTTCAAAATAATAATAAAAAAATAAGGTGACAGTAATATCAATTTTTTAAAAAAAGATAGCAAAATACTAATAAAAAAGACTACTGAATTGTACTGCCAATGAATGAAGTCAGTAGGAATTTCAGAGAAGTGACTGTTGCCTGCAGTTCATATATAAATTTGGCTGTGACAGATACATGACTGTCCTCTCTCTTTCTGTCGTCCTCATAGGCTACACAAAGTAATTAGGCAATGCTGACCTTTCATTTCTGACTAGTGAGATAAAAATATACATGAACAGATGAGACTAAACACAAGGAATCAACATGATTGTGTGTGTGTGTGTGTGTGTGTGTGTGTGTGTGTGTGTGTGTGTGTGTGTGTGTGTGTGTGTGTGTGTGTGTGTGTGTGTGTGTGTGTGTGTGTGTCTCCTTGACGGATCCTCTGCATCTGACGCGGCAAAAAAGCACCAAACACGCGCTCTATTCTTTATTATTATTACGATAGCGCTAGTGACGTCCGGTTCTCATGGCAACATCATAACGATACAGCATTTTTTGGGATATTATAGGCGCGTTCCAGTCAGAACTAGCCAATGCTGCCTTAAAATGCTGTCTAGGTAGTAAGAGTGCCCTGGGTTTTGAGACATCACGCCGGTAGCCGGGCTGGGTCCGCGTCTGTTCTGTGAATGTCTTGCAAAGCTAATCTATTCTCATAATAGAAAACCTACAATAGCCTCTAAAGAGGAGAAACCACACCTTGGGCATTATTAGTCTATATGTGACAAATAAATAGAGCACCTCTGATGGGTTAATGTGGCACAGAAAGGAACCGTTCATACTTTCTTAAGATGGCTCAGGGAAACACCCTTTAACGGTGATTACTGTATCTGCATAGGAAGATGAGACATGAATGCCTCTGAATTATTAAATATGTGCATTTACTCGTATCCCAAATAGCGTGCTATTAGAAAACACTTAATACATAATGTATAAAACGTTCTGATACAGCAAATGCTGTTAATGTGGCCGCGATGTGACTGTTTTGTATAATGCATTTTAATGCCGGGGTCTTGCCAGATCTTCTATAGACTCTCTTGTGGGGTACTGTCCCTCTCCGGTGTCATTTTCGGCTTTATTTCGAGGCCCTATAACCCACTGAAACATGATCACGCGCGGGGCACAGAATAAGGAGATACGGACATAATACAAGACAACGCGTGTCTTACCTTAAATGTGTTAATCCACTCTCAGGGTATGACTAGCGCTTTGAAGAGAAAAGAAACGTGCTCTCGTGTTTTTTTCTTTTCAACGTAAGAGTGCTAATACTGCAAATGCGGCTTTTCACATTACAGCGCTCCCGTGAAGCCGCAAACTCATTCACACTGAGAATAAAATAGACAGTAAAGCAAAGTGATGGCAAACGAAGGACTTCACCAAAACGCCGACGCTTCCTCACTATTGACCAATGGCGTTTATGATTCACACGCGAAGTCCCGCCCTCCAGAAAATAGAAGCTAATTAAAGCCCTTCGTATCCCTTTAACCCCGCCTTGTGAATAGGACAGAGCGGCCACGCCTTTGTACTGGCAGATTCTCACTCCGCAGCCAATCATATGCGCGACAGTAAGATTGACAGCGCTGAGGAACCAATGGTAGGAGCGGATTGGGTGAGGCTTGTCCGGATTGACGTGGCTGGTGGCCAATGGCACGAGAGCAGCAGGTGCCGCTGCAGAACTGTCGCGCGGAGGGGTAGAGATTTGCGCGCTCTTTGTTGACAGCAGCGCAGTGTGTCCGAGACGAGTGTGTCTGACTGTCTGACGAGCGAATGATCCCTGAAGCTGGGCGCCCCAGATTCCGCATTAATGCTGAGGAATCTGAAGACCGAGGTCTGAATGGCCGCGCCTATCAATTAGGCTACACAAGTAAAAAACGGAACAATAATGGAGAGGATTAACGTTACAGCTTTTAACTTGAGCACAAATAAACCATTTTCGTCTGTGCAGATGACAAATACAGTTAGGCAACCATTTAGCATGTGATTATTAGCATATTATTATTATTAAATGTATACAATTTTACATGTAGATAAGTAGACATATTAATAAGCAGAATAATGCTTTTTATTACAATTGATAAATACGTCGTTAAAGTGTTAGTTTAGTTTTCCAAAAATGTCATTTAAATTAATTTAATGTTACTCACCCTCATGTCGTTGCAAATCCGTAAGACCTTCGTTCATCTTCAGAACACAAATTAATATATTTTTAATAAACAGAAAACTCTGACCCCTCCATAGACAGCAATTTAATTACCACTTTTAAGGTCCAGGAAGCTAGTAATATCATTATTAAAATAGTCCATGTGACTACAGTGGTTCAACCTTAATTTTAAGAAGCGTCGAGAAAACATTGAGTGCGAAAAAAGTAAAAATAACGACTTAATTTAACAATTTCGTCTAGTCTGTGTCAGTCTCCTATGCTGTGTGCATAGTGTAAACAGTGCAGCAAGGCTCACCATTGGCCGTCAGCATGTGTTGTGGTGGTCACGTGAACAGCTTCAGCCAATGCTGTCTATGGAGGGGTCAGAGTTTTCGGATTTCATTTAAAATATCTTAATTTGTGTTCCGAAGATGAGGGGGAGTAGCCTGGGAAAACCCAGACAACTTCCGGCAAATTTAGATTTGCTCTGCAAGTTAGTCTGGCAAAGAGCTCATTCAAACCATAGACCGTAAAAAAATATGGACGACTCAACATCATCCGTTTCCGCTTGGCAGATTTGAAGCTTTCAGGCGCCCTTGCACGGCGCGGACATCTTGGGACCGAGTCTGCGCAGTAGCGATTTCGGGACCGGAGTTGCGCAGTAGAGCGCAGGAAGTAGAGCAGGAAGTACAGTCGCGATATCAAAAGCCCGCCCACACTCTCGCAGATGCAGAACAATTAATAATGTTGGTGTGAAATAAACAGTTATAGAAATGTAGAAATTAAAGCTAAAGCTCTAATCTGCTCCCAAAAATTTCGAAAAAAGTCCGTTAGTGCCTCAGTAACAACTTCACTCAGAGAAGCCGTCAGTCTCAGCTGTCAATCATGACGTCACACCCCCCGTTTTATAGCATCAAATAACTAACTCAAAGTAAACTTATTTTTAAAACGAACACCTGAAATGAAATCATCGTGATGATAACTGCCTTCAGTGACATAAACTAACTTTGGGGAAACATTTTTGAAGTGTAATTTTATTATTTAGTTTGCCTCGCGTCCATTAGAAAACACAGAGGGGCGGCTATACTGGGACCGGTCACCGGGGGGCGATCGAGGCGCGAAAGCTTCAGTAAATGAGAGGGAGACTGCAGGCTTGATTCAAACTCATTTCTAAATCTGTCAAAATCGCGGCACTAATCAGAAACGTTGGGACGGGCTTTACACGATAACGACAGCGCAGCGATGGTGAAGGAAGCAGATTTTATACATTACAAAAATCAATTCCGCCGTGGAACATCACTCGTTCGAATCAGCTAACGCGTCTGTTTTAAGCTATTTAAACTTTTCTTTTTCGTTAAACCCGAGCAAAGAACTACACTCGGCTACCAGTTGTGGATTAACATTACACCAGCTACTTTGACGAGGAGGATGGGGAGGGAGTGTGATCATGTGCTAACACCACACAGTGGTTCTGGATCTGGCCTTTCTGTGCTTATTTCCTCACACTAGATCTGGTAATTATGTAAAAATGGTACATAAATAACTAGCGTAACTATGCTCAAGTCTGAAAATGTTCTAACACATCTGAAATGACTGAATTTGAATAAAGTTTGTGAGACACAATTTTCCAAAGAATCATCAATATTTTATTTCCAAATGTTGCAAATCACGTTCTAATCGCAATACAAATGCCTTACAACGGGGGCAAATGCGATCAGAGCTTGATGTTTTCTGTTCGACCGTCAATCCGAGATGTTTCAGTCAGTCTGATGCTATTAGGGTTTCTAAATTTTGCAAAAATGTTGATGGAGTGGCGGTGGACACTATTATCAGCTATTATCATATTTGTTTTACAACAACGGCAAAAGTCGTCAGAAGCCATTGCAAAAAAATCTTCCTCGAAATCACTCAGATGTCTCTCCGCTCTGCTTATGTCATCTTCATTCATCGCTCTGATTGGTTTTAGGTCTATCCAATTGCGCCCATTTGAGCGACGTCTGTTGGTGACGCCCCTTTGGAAATGATTTGTCTATGAAGCTTTGACAGACCATAACTCAGTTACTACTGAGAATGGTCAAGGGGGTAATCTAGCACTCGGAAAGCGTTCCACCTATAGGGGCGGCCATTGCTAACCAAGCCATCACCTGCTGTTGGCATGCCATTGACTCCCATTCATTTTTGCGTAATTTTGACAGTGAATAACTTCACATCTGAGACGTTTAAAGACTCCATTTGTCCATTGTTTATTTATAAAGACACACAACAATGTATAAAAGGCTCCATTACCTTGTATCTTACACTATCGCCCCGTAGAAGCTGTTTTTGTAAAAATAGGCTAACGATTGCGTCATAACCAACGCGACTGTCGCACAGTTGAGAAATTACCATATAGACAGGAGGAGATGCTCGCACGCAAGACAGTCGGGGGGACGTGGAGACATGAAGTCTGATAAAGTCAAGGGGGAAGAATGGGGAGAAGCCCATAGTGAGCCAAAAGCAACGAGACAAAACATTTAAACAACGTGATTCAGATTTCACTTTCCACAACTACTAGAAGACCTACAACAGTCAGACAGGTTGCTTACGTCACATCTACGTCGTCAAACTCAGCCTGAGCCTGCGCAGTTCGCTCAGCCATCAGGAAGTGAGTGCTTCTAATTGACTTCACAATTCGCCGTTGAAGTCTATGGGGTCGCTGTGTCCATTTCTTTTACTGTCTATGAGAATGGTCTGGTTTTAACCAGGCTAGATGGGGAGTAATAATGACTGAATTTTCATTTTTGGGTGAACTTAATATCGAAGTTCATCCTGATAAAAAAGGACCTTTTTTAGACCAATTAAAAGACCATTTTGGAATACAAATAGAAATGTAGGAGACAAGTCAAGAAAACATGTTTGTTTATTCGACACATGTCCATGAAGCACATTCAGTAATGTGAATGGTATCAAAGGAACAGCACAGAGGCCTGGACACTGATTGACCAAATACTTGACCACACTGAAATAAAAATAGAACATGAGCCACTGGATGCCATGGTGAACTCAGCCATTACTGAATGGAGCGAAAGCATCTGATAATTAGACAGGGTAATGGTTTTTTCAGTAGGCGATACGTATTTAGAAAACAATGAGGTCAAAGTGCAAGTGATGTTCCAGTTATGGCAGAGATGTTAAACTGGAGTAACCAGACAGAAGTAAGACAAGCACTCAGTCACACAACACACACACACAGGCCTATTAATAGAGTTATGATCATGAAGACTAATGATAAACAGGCAAGCTTACATACAAAGAAAGTAAAGAGTAAAGAAAAAATGTATTACAATAACAAGCATAAGTGGGTAATTAAAGCAACAATTGTTTATTGAAATAGAACCCAGGGCTACATATCTACGGTTCTGCTAGTAACAACTGTACGTATCCCTAAGTTTAACCTGCAATACCTGAACAGGGTTCAATCCCTCACCTAAAAGAGACGGAGACAATTTTATCTTTATGCCTACTATGAATACAAATTGTCTGACTAAATTTGGTCATACATCTTATATGCTAATCAATAATAATACTAATAATGTCTGTGATACTAATGCTATGCAATCATTAAGCATAAATGAACATTTAAAAAAACAAAAACAAAGAAATGAACACTTTTATTCCTCAAAGATGCATTAAATTGATCAAAAGTAATAGTAAAAACATTAAAGGCCTACAGTTACAAAATATTTCTACTTCAAATAGATTATGTTTTGAACTTTGTATTCATCAAAAAATCCTAAAATAATAATAATCCGTTTTCACAAAAATGATTAAGCAGCACAGCTTTTTTCCAATTTCCAAGAAATGTTTCTTGTAATAATTGTATTATTTCACAATATTTCTGTTTTTACTATACATGTTTTGATCAAATAAATGCAATCCTAGTAAGGGACAACCAAAAATACCATAAAAAAACATGTGCATTTCTTTTTTATATGGAACACAAAAAAAGATATCTTCTTTTCAGAGGAGAAAGAAATATATACAGATTTGAAATAGTGAGTAAATGATAACAGAATTTACATTTTATGGTGAACTATCCGTTTAAGTGACAGAATCTGTAGCCACAGAACTCAGCATAAATATCCACAGATTTTAATTGGAATATCCATACAGTAATTCACAAACTCCCACACTTTGATGTTAGTTTAATAAATATTTTGCATTATTTGATTATGCATGCAGCTTTAACAGTAGCCAAGTTTCCATCCATTTCTTGGGCTGTTATTTCATCATGAAAATGCATTTTAAAAAGTTTGTAAAATTTTCATCCATTTGGCCTTTTACCTAGACTGGGTAAACCAAGCCTGATCTGCCGGTGATTTGATTTCGCCCTGCAGCTCAGTCTGGAAACCTGTACTTTAATTTGCTTCTGTTACACTTTTGCGGGAACCAATCACAGACTGGCTTTTTCCACCTGGCGCGCTATTGGCGGGTTTAACATGATGACGGACGATGGGTCGTTGCCCGTTGATCACGCCTCTTGTGGTCTGATTGATTGAAGGACTATTCAATTGCGTACAGAGTCATTTGAACTATGCTCGTTTATCACTCCTCTTGTGCAGTAAAATACAGAGCAGACTCCCCAGACCAATGTTCAATTTAAATTGAGCTTGGTCTGGTGATAGCTGGTGAATTTTACCAATAAAATTGTGAGCGTAAAAAACAAATTGTTGCATAAGTAAAAAATAAACCGTATTGTCACATGTGCAAAGAGACATTGATTCAATATCTAATTTTAGTAATAAAGGTATCAGTATCAGTAATTTTTCAAATGTTGAATCAACGTTCACGATTTGTTGTTATTGGTTTTTCAGCTTAAAAAAAAATTTGTTTTTACTCTGGAATAACTAAAACTGAGTTTTCTGTTTAGCACAACACAACAAAAACAAAAAAACAGCGTTTTCTGTTTTCATTTTCATTCTTTAAGATACTTTTAATCCCTGAGAGAAAAGCTGCCCTGAAACAACTGTAATAGGCAACGTAAAGTTCACAGAACCATAAAAAACATTTTCACAATTTACATTTTGTTAGGTCATTTCACTGAAGTAATTCTGTGAAGTTTTTCACATTTGAAGAATTGACATAATTTATGTGCTAAATTTTAAAGAAAAGAAAAATATTTCTAAAATTATTACAAAATATACTTGTGTTGAGGGTAATCCGTAATCAGAATTACCTTTTGCAAGTAATTAGTAAAGTAACGGATTTTCAAATTTAGAACAAAATATCTGTTACTTATTTGAACTGTTACTCAAGTACATTTCCCATGTATTAACTGACACCTTTCTTGTCCCCATGAAATCGTAAGTAAAGTTCAGATGCGTGGTGTGCGCAATTACACAAATATACTTTATGTATTTAAAGCTGCAGTCCGTAACTTTTTGCACTCTAGTGGTGAATAAACAGAACTGCATGCACATTGCAGCCGGAGCTATTTCTCTCTGTTTATATCTATGGCGGATCACGTATGGACTGTGCTCCTCCGCAGCGGTACCTACCGGTCTGGCCTGAAATAGTCCCGATATAAACACTTATTATAAGTGTACCATAATGATTCAGGGTAAGACAAAAACACGGTTTGGAAAATTGATTCATGTTGTACAGTCGCATTATATAATTTTTGTAAATCTTGAACACAAAAAAAGTTACGGACAACAGCTTTAAATTCACTTTATTAACCAACGTATTTGCTGCTTCCATTCAATCATCCAATTTAACCATCCTAAAATGACTTTAGCTAGACATCACATTTGTGTTTTTATTGCTTAAATAAGAGTGTTGAACTTTCTTCTCCTGTCCTATTCTTTTGCAATTCAGAACAGCAGTACAGCTAAAAGGTTTGTATGAGCTGCGCCCTTTACAGTACAAGAGTGGATTTGCATTTCCTTCAGCCTTTTTTGTTAAGAAGCAAACAAGCAAGCTTCAGATGAGAAAAAGTAACGCAAAAGTAATGTAATGGATTACTTTCCGTAAAAAGTATCTAAGAAATGCAACTCATTACTTTTTTAGGAAGTAACACAATATTGTAATGCATTATTTTAAACAGTAACTTTCCCTAACACTGCTCACAAAATCTTACCAATAATAGCATTTCCATCAACTATATCGGTAAATATTGTAATGTGCTAAACCTTTTTTTGCACAAAAAAAAGGATGGGTGGATGGATAGACAGATGGATGAAAACTTGGCAAGTGTCTCAGCTACATTTAACACATTCTACTATATTCAAATATAGAATTACATAGATTGTCTCCCAAAAATCAGCATTGAAAAAGTGGAAAATGTCTACAGATTCCACCTGGGCCTATAACTGTTACTCCCTAAAACCTCAAAACAAGCAGGCTCACTTTCAAAGGCACACCACTGGCAAACCAATTAAAAGAAAAAGAAAAAAACCTGTCCGGCAACATGCTTTAGGTCAGGATGCTTGTATGGTTGTTTAAGAATGAATGGAAAACAGAAAAAAAAGACATGCCTCAGTCATGACAAAAATACTACAGTGTAAATAAGTCATTTACCATAGTTACTACTACGCGCTTCTAAAACAGTTAAGGAACACAACACATTAAAGTCTACAATCCAAACAGTGGCTGATGATAGATCCATGTGCTGTCCATGAGTCAACCCATGAGTTTCCACATGCTGTGCAATCAAACAGTATTTTCTCTTACTTTCAAGCCACACCCTTCAAAAAAATAAATATAGTCTTCATACAATATGTTATTCCATTTCCATACATACAACTAGCTAATTCATTTTTGGTCTGTGCAATTGTGACACCCGTTACAAATGACAAAAGTGCTTCACATAATCTTAGTGTGTACCATGATAAACAGTGCTAAAACTTAAATAAATATGAAATAAGTACATTAAAAAATACAGTACATAAAGAGAAACAACTTGAAAATGCTGCAGATTTTTAAGTGGTTTCTTGTTTTGCAGTGGCTCTAGCAGGCATTCTGACATTCAATACGAAACACAAAAGTTCTCGCAACAAGTAATTTGATTTCTGAGAGAGGTTTATTTTTGACAAAAATAGCTATTTGTGTATGATATTGCTTGAGGTTATGGCCCAGTTTCACAGACAGGGCTTAGATTAAGCCAGGATTAAGCCTTAGTTCAATTAGGGAATTTAAGCAGCTTTTAAAAATGTGCCAAAAAACATTACTGGTGTGAATTTTGAGACAACACAATGCACTGACATATTTTAAGGTATGTCAGTGCAAGTTTCTTTCAGTTAAAACAGCTAAAATAACTTAAGCCTTGTCTATGAAACCAGGGGTAAGTGAAACCGTCCCATTTCTAAATAGTAAAATCGCTCATACAGGTTGCAGCCACAGGGGGTCACTGTTGTGTCTCTATCAAGTACTTGCTGGAGCCACTGCAGCTCGTGTCGATTCCAAAAGATCGCCAGGTTCAATCAGCCCACTGGGTCGGTGATGCAGCTCTCCTCATGTCGACATGACCTTCTCTATCAATCCCTCTATATTCCCCCTCACACTTTCATTTCACCCCCAGGTCGATCTGTTTTCGGTCATTAAGTCTTTGACCTCATTTCAATCTGACTGACCTGAATACATTCCCCTGCACTCTGACTCGAACTTTAACAACTCAAACGTCAGCCTCAATTCAAAAGGTCCTTCTCTACAAATCTCCTACTTTTTGAGAGTAATTCACACACTGTAAAATATAAAGTACAATCAACTTGGATGTTTAAGTCATTTCAACTTAATATTACATTAAACTGACTTTATTTTGATGAGTTGAAGCAAAAATATTGTCATTACTTATTGAGCATGCCATTTTTTTACAGCGCAAGAATAAGTAATGAGTCCAGTCTTCCAAATAAAAAAAGCCAAATTGCTTTTTGCAATCGTAAATTGGGCCCCGGTTACACTGCAGGGCGTTTTTGCCTTAAAACTGCGTTTTCTTCGTCTACATTGGTGTTTCCACGGTGTTTCAGAAGTGATGTCTGTCTACACTTGCTCGACCGAAAACGCATGGCACACTAGGCATGTGTGTGTGTACAAGTGTAAACAGTTGTCTTTTGCGCATGTAGACAGCTGCAGTATTACACAATACAGCGTTTAACTGCACAGCAGCTGCTAAAAAGGGCCACAAAGTCAGCAAAGCATGCAGATCCGTCTTCGTGTTATTGTTTACACGGTCGTCGAGGCTGGTATGTTACTTAAGGCCATTACATACTCCACAAGAACAGAGAAAAACAAGAACAGCCCTCCACAAGAACAGGGCTGCGAGAACAAAAGTACGTCATTTTGTTCTCGCAGCCCTGGTTTGGGAGTCCTCGTAGCTTGTTTCTCGAAATATCGTCTCAGCAGAACTTTTTTCTTGCGGGTGTATGTCCCAAGCTTTAGCCGTTGAGAGATACAACATATTGTAACAACAGCCATCAACTTAGGCGTACAATGCTTTTGGGAAACGCAGCCCTGGTCTGATAATATTGTGTCTGCAGCGTACAGAGTGCCGTAATGAGTAAAACCCATGAACAAGTTAGCACTTGTGTAACTTCTGGTTTCATTGTCCTAAAGTCAATAGGTTTTTTGAATTGGTTTAGTGGTTAAATGCATATATAATATGGTCTGTGGTAAACATAAGCTCAAGATATTTTCACATTTTATTCTATGACATAAAATACATCAATAATACCCCCCTTGTAATTTTTTTAACTTTAACGTCTGTTGAAAAAAACGTGGGTGACAACAAATGGTTAAATGGCACTACAGAGGTTGTCTGGAACATTATACATCATTACAGCAGACAGGAAAACTCCATTACAGCCTCGTGTTTATACTCGCTCTCTTGCAAACTCTTCTAAATTTAAACTTTACAACTTGTAAATAAAGATTGAAAGAGCGTAATGGTGGTGCCATTGAAGTAATGCTCATTTATAGCCTACGTTTAGCTTTTTACTTCTGGAAATTGTATTTAGGCATTAAAATTGATTAAAGTTGTGTTCATTTGTAAATATTATCAGGATGAGCAAAAAGTGGAAAAATCCTAAACTTTTGTCAGTCACAATTTATATTCTGCAATTATCCAAATGTCAGGGTAAAAATCCTATTGGCTTTTGGTCAAGGGAACTAGGGTGATGCTAACTTCTGGGTTACATGGCCTATAAATAAACGTCATCTCTGCGGCACTCTTTTGCCTGGACAAACCTGAAATATACAGATTTTAGCTTATAATACCATTAATGTCAGATTTTAATAGAAATGTGAGCGTTTGGAATTTCTGTTTCCTACTAGGATTACTTGAATGACTGAAAACAGCTGTGTTTCCAAGATGGCCGCTGAGTGAGTTGCCTTGAAAAGGACTTTGATAGCATCTGGCTATACAGGATTACGGGGAGTTATAAGATGAAATACTGCACTGGCGCAACCGTTTAGTGAATTTGCCCCACTGTCTCACTATCTTGCTCTTTGCTTCTCTCCTCCCAGGCGGTGAGAGGCCCCTTTCCTTTTCTATTCTCCATCTTTTGTGCATTCTGTCTTTTCTCATCCCATCTTAAGCATGACCTTTTGTCATTAATCAGTCCTACATTGTCCCTTTATGGTCCTATTTGCCTTAGTCCTCTGTCCAAGTCTGTCTTTCCAGGCCTTTGTCCATTTGCTGGTTCTCTCTCTCTCTCTCTCTCTCTCTCTCTCTCTCTCTCTCTCTCTCTCTCTCTCTCTCTCTCTCTCTCTCTCTCTCTCTCTCCCTACCCCCAGTTCAAACTCCTCCCTCCATCCTGACCTTTTTCCTTTCTTTCTCTACCTCCTTTTCTTTCTTTGACCGCTGCTTTCCCCGGTGGCCTTTTATCCCAGCCGCATGGCTCAGTGTATGTGTGGGTGCTCGCTGCAGGAGTCTTGTCGAGGTGGTGGAGTGGGCAGAACGAAAGAGGGTGAGGGAGAGGGTGAAGAACAGGGGGATGGAGAGAATTGGTCAGGACAGGGAGGGACAGAGGAGGAGAGCTGCAGAGCCACTTCATTCTCGTAACAGAAGGAGGAACGGGAGCTCAGGATGTACTTTTTCTCTGCTAACTCTTTAGCGCTGCAGGTGGGTGTGTCTGTGACCTCATAAGTCCTGTTGAAGCATGAGTAGTCCACCTAGAGGTGGGGAGGACACAAGACAAGTGAAAAGCATAACATTAGTAAAGAATGTTGGTTTTAGTTAAGACTAGCTTTAGGTTTTGTTGCTACATAAAACAAATTAAGCATGAGAGATGTGTGCAGGAGAATCAACAGATACATACGCAACAGCATAAATGTGGCTATAAGGTTCTTATAAGGTATCAGATAGATAGATAGATAGATAGATAGATAGATAGATAGATAGATAGATAGATAGATAGATAGATAGATAGATAGATAGATAGATAGATAGATAATTGCAACTTTTAATCTCGCACTTCTGAATTCTGACTTTATAACCCACAATTCTGACTTCTTTTCTCAGAATCGTGAGGTATGAACTTGCAATTGTGAGTTACAAAGTCTAATTCTAAAGGGGGACAAAAAGGACTGACTTTTTTTCTCAGAATTGCGAGTTTATATCTCACAATTGCGAGATATAAACTTGCAATTGTTAGAAAAAGTTAGATTTGCGTGATATAAAGTCGCAATTACCTTTTTCGTGAACAATCTTCCATAAAAAAACCGACTAATCAAAACTGAGTATGTGAACAGAATTAGGATGTCATGGCTGTTTTTTAGGATTTAAATAGTGATCACTCTATTGGTGTAAGCCAATAGAGGCAATAGGCAATAGGCAAAAGGCAATAGGAGATTTTCACATTTTAATTTTCTATAAAAAGTAAAAAAACTTACATAAAATCTAAATTATTAACAATAAATTGAAATGGATTCTATTATGATAAATGGGGCTGGATTAATTGCATAAGTTAGTGTTGGGGGGGTT
Source organism: Pseudorasbora parva (assembly GCF_024679245.1). Taxonomy (NCBI): domain Eukaryota; kingdom Metazoa; phylum Chordata; class Actinopteri; order Cypriniformes; family Gobionidae; genus Pseudorasbora; species Pseudorasbora parva. Next base: position 32,826,155 of record NC_090178.1, on the reverse strand, counting down.
TAAAACGAATACTATCTGAAACATCAACACAAAGCTGCCTTACAAACACTGTAATGAGTCCCATCTGATGCTTCTACATTTACAACTCCATTTCCACTCTATCACATTTCTCTATTCTCTGCCTCTCACCTGGTAGCAGTTCTTCCTTTCAAAGAGCACAGGCTCAAAGCGGTGACCCCAGAGGATCTCAGAGGCCAGGTATGAAGACCGACATTGGGTTGTCATGGCAGTGGCCTCCACCATGCCCTCCAGAATCACCACCACTTCCAGCTCTTTGTCTCCCTCTAGTGTGCGTTTGTCCACATCAAAGAAAGGGCTCTCCTCATCAATTTCGTGCACGATGGTCACAGGTGACACCAAAAAGATGCGATCTGATCCAGTGTCAAAGCCGACATTGAGGTCGGCATTGTCCAATGGCAGGAACTCACCCTCAGGGGTCACCCGTGGCTGCAGCAAAGGTCAAAAGCAATGTTCATTTCACACAGTTTGGTGTATGTTTGACAGAAATGTCCTTTAGGAAATTTAGATTATTTAGTCATATAATATTTATTAATAGTAATCCATTTTATTCTGACTAAAATAGTCTTTTTTTTTTGTCAATGAAGACATTTTAGCTGACAATAATAGCCATGCAAAAACCATAACATAAACCATAACATACCAAACATTATAGTTTTTTCTACCATTTTGAAACATTTTAAATATATATTTAAATATACTAAAGATTTATCAAACTAAAATTTGATAATTTGAGTCCTTTAAAATATATATCCTGTATTATTCAATAAAAAAAAGGATAATTTGCATAAACTCAATATTTTTCCCATTAACATTATTAAAGCATTGTTAATATCCTGCAGCAGTGTTACTTTTTATCTTCTCATATTTAAGTCAACACTGTTCTAATTAAAATGGCTTAATTATCGCTAGGGATTGTCTTTTACGTCACGTCTTGACAAAAAACAAAAACATATTCATCCGTAATTTCATCGACCTAGTTGACTTGACTTGAGTTATTGTGTCATACATTGACATGAAGCGATAAAAAGCAATAAACGCTCTTTTATGGAAATTTGTGTAGCGTTATCTCATTGGTCCAAAACTGAGCTGCACATAAATGTAGTGGTCATCAAACAGCTGTAATTGGGTTCCATCACATAATTGTAATTCCATTCCATTTTTTTTTTCCATATCTGTAAAATTACAGAAAACAACAGTGTCTTTATGATTGCATGTGTGTGCATACTGTCTTTGCTCATGTATTTTATTTCAGTCTTTTTTTAATTCAGATTAGGCAATAGGCAATAACAAATATTAGAGTTTTTCTTTGGGTTTTTGTCTGATCTTTATGCCAAAAATCTCACCATCTACTTTAGTTTGTGCTTTGTAGACAAACATAAACACCATCCTCACAAGCATATACACACTTACACAATGCCATTCGGATCTACATGTTTAAGATAAACATCAAGATTTAATTTATTGTTAAACAAAACATACTGACACAAATACTTTTAATCAGGCCGTTAAATTAAGTCTCTTTCTCTCTTACACGCATACACGCACACGCGCACACACACACACACACGCACGTCGTGTTTTATGGAGACTTTCCATGGGCGTAATGGATTTCATACTGTACAAACTGTACATCCTATCCCCCTACACTGCCCCTGCCCCTAAACCTACCCATCACAGGAAACATTCTGCATTTTTACTTTCTCAAAAAAACTCCTTCTGTGCAATTTATAAGATGTTTTCCTCATAGGGGCCTAAAAATGTCCCCACAAGGACAAGGATTTCGGATATTGCCATCTTTGTGGGGACATTTTGTCCCCATAACGTAGGGATTACCAGGTCCCGCATACACACACACACACACACACACACACACACACACACAAACACACGCACACAGGTATGACATAGGTATTACAAGGAGAGGGTGAAATATGAGGAAATTGTCCCTACTTTTCAAAATGCTAATAAATCATACAGGATGAGTATTTTTTAGAAAGTAAAAATGCAGAATGTTTCCTGTGATGGGTAAGTTTAGGGGCAGAGGGATAGAAAATAAGGTCTGTACAGTATAAAAACCATTACGCCCTATGGAATGTCCCCATATGTCATAAAAACAAACATCATTTTACACATTTGTGTCCTCATATGTTACAAAAACATGGCCACACACACACACACACACACACACACACACACACACACACACACACACACACACACACACACACACACACACACACACACACACACACACACACATAAGTGAGACAATGGTTGGTTTGCTCTGGTAAAGTTAATCCCCTCTGCAAATCTTATAAACCTCCAGTATGAGGTTGAAGAAAACAAGCCCTCATTACCTACACCAACTATCCAGATGTCATTCTCTCTCTTTTAATCTTTCAATTGCTCTCTCTCTCACATTTCTCATGTGTTCTGCCTTAATGTATTAACTAAAATGAACGAACCATGAGCAATACATTTGTTACTGTATTTGTTAATCTTTGTTCACCTTAGGTAATGTAGTGTTACCAAAACAGTTGTGCTGCCAAATATTTGTGTAAACAGAATGCTTCACCCAGCCCCCCTCCCCCCCAGAATATAAGATTCAAAACAACAACATTTATGTGAAATAGAAATCTCTTGTAATATTATAAACACCTTAAATGTCACTTTTGGTGAATTTGATGCATTTTTTTTTTTCAAAACAAACACATCAATTACAGAGTCTGTGATAATCTTTGAGTGGTAGTGTTCCTTCAGGGTTGGACTTGGTCTTGGTCACAACACATGACTTTGATCTGATCAAAAATTTCAATCTATGTAAGCATTGAAGCAATTGTGTTATGGAAAATTACTTAAGGTTTTCTTTTCAAAAATATAATTCTTTAAATGGGGCTTTTTTCTTTCATTACACATGTTGCCACCCAAAAAATATCAAAATTAATTTTAATTCAGAAATCAACATGCACATCACAGAAAAGGTATAAATCACTGTAATGTAGCCGTGCAGATACGGTAATATGATATATAACGATAATGAACATGCACAGTATTTTAATCATGGCCACTTTAAATTACAGTGAATAATTACTCATTACGAATTCAGATTTTTATAGTGCATTTTAAGAATTCTGTTCCATCAACCTGTTAATTTCCGACACGGCTCTATGCTGCATGGGTCAAAGAGATATGTGCATGTGTTATGACAAATTGGGTCTCTATCAACTATTAGTTAATGATTATACATAAGACAAATATTCATTTTTGGTTATACATAAGAACGATATTCTTTTATAGTAATACAAATATGTATTACTATATAGTGCATAATACACAAAAACTGAACATTTATATTGCTTGATAAACTGTTTATTAATTCATTCATATTTAATTGAATGCAATGTAGGGTAAGTGGAAATACGTGTATAAACTAAGCTATCAGGCTAATTGAGAATCTGTATGCTATGCTAGTACATAAGCTAACTAATACAGTCATTAATAGTCATTATAACTTAGTTCAAACCATGGACGTGAGAACCATTGTATTTTTTAAGACCAATGATATTGGACCCATTCACTTTTACCGTCTTTTAATTTAGCGCATATGTCTGTTCACTTTTCAGAGCGTCATCAGTCTAATTAATTCCACTTGAATGCCCAAATAAATTTAATTCCAGCCTATTTTGAATGATGCATTACTTCCACACTGCTGCTTTCTCAAATCCATATAAATTAAACATAACTCCATTTTTTCTCTACTCGCACCCACGGCAGAGCAATGTAAATAAAGCATCTTAGCATATCTACTGCTCGGGCTGTGTGCTTACTGTCACTAAACAAGCAGGTATTTAAGTGAATGATCATCATTTGTTCGACTTTAGCTTTTAAAGGCATCATGTTGTCTTATTGTATAGTAGGAATTGTAATCAAGCGTTACGGAGAGTGCCTATTAAAAGTGAATAGATGAAGTCCTATCACAGAACTGATTTAAAAGAGGACTTAAAAAAACAAAGGAGCCGTGCTGAATGAAAATGCACATTAACTCTATGACAGGATAAAATGTTGTGAGATTAACACATACTATACTGTGCATCTGGAAATTATGCAGCGCTTCACTTTCTCCACAATTTGTTATGTTACAACCTTATTCCAAAGTTGATTAAATTCATTTTTTTTCTCAATTCTACAAACAATACCCTATTATGACAATGTGAAATAAGTTTGTTTGAAATCTTTGCAAATGTATTAAAAATAAAAAACAACAAAAAAATCTCATGTACACAAGTATTCAGAGCCTTTGCTCAATAATTTGTTGAAGCACCTTTGGCACCAATTACAGCCTCAAGTCTTTTTGAGTATGATGCTACAAGCTTGGCACATCTATTTTTGGGCAGTTTCACCCATTCTTTTTTGCAGAACCTCTCAAGCTCCATCAGTTTGGAAGGGGAGCATCAGTGTATACATATAAAAAATAAAATAAAAAAAAACTCCACTTGAAAATTTTCTAGTGACTGATCACATCTAAAAATTAGGGCTGTACGAGAATAATCAAATATTCGAATATTCGTTCGGTGAGGTGGCATTCGATTTTCAGTTTTGAGATTCGAATATTCGTTTTTTTTTTTTTTCAACACGTGACTTCCGTCGCGGACTCATTCTCACTCATGCTTGAAATAATAATAATAAATTAAAAAAAACACAGCAACATGCTTTCAATAAAAGCATCGCACATTTTAAAGATTTAAATTAACAAAAAGTCAGAATAAGACAAAATAAATCCCTTATATAGAATAAAACTAATTCTAATAGATATTACATTTTGTGTCATTTTAAAAACAATTCATTTATTCTTATTCAACTGTTTATAAGCATGCTACCGTGTTCTTTATTTATTACAGTTCATTGAAATCACTGTGTGTTACTAATTTAATTTCTGTTTTGGGATTCATTTGTTTTAAAGAAAGGTTCGTTATTAATACCTTATTAAAGTTCTTGCTCTCAACAGACTTTGTGTTTTGTATCACTTGTGCACTGTCCGTTTTCGAAGCATAAACCTGCCCGTGTAATGCGTACCGGAAACTGTTCTATTTAAAAGATTATTAAATGTTTATTAATATTTAAAGAATGTGTGCCACCTGATCATATTGCACCAAATGCAACACTGCACTCCACTGGGTCTGCCGCAACACATTTACGATGCCGAAGAGTGAAACGTGAAGTCGTGAAAGATGATACAAATGCAAACCGACACTATTATTATATATTTAGCCCCACCCACCGAAGCTTCGAATATTCGATATTGATTGCCACCTAAGCTTCGAAGCTCAAAAAATGGCATTCGAAACAGCCCTACTAAATTTTTCAGTTGGTAAAATTTAATTTCTGTGAATTGATGCAATTTAATCAACAGAAATTTAATTTGGCAAACTAAAAAAATTAGATGTGATCAGTCACTAACATTTTTTCAATTGGAGACATTCATTTTTTTTTTACAGTTCAGCCAATTTCAGATCTCTCCAGATATGTTCAATGTTCATGTCTGGGCTCTGGCTGGGCCACTCAAGGACATTCACAGAGTTGTCCAGTAGCCCCTCCTTTGTAATCTAGGCTGTGTGCTTATTCATCTTTCCCTTGATCCTGACTAGTCTCCTAGTTCCTGCTGCTGAAAAACATCCCCACAGCATGATGCTGCCACCACCATGCTTCACTGTAGGGATGGTATTGGCTCGGTGATAAGCGGTGCCTGGTTTCCTTCTGACATAGCACTTGCCATTCAGGTCAAAGAGTTCAATCTTTGTTTCATAAGACCAGAGAATTTTGTTTCTCGTGGTCTGAGAGTCCTTCAGGTGCTTTTTGGCAAACTCCAGACGGGCCGTCATGTGCCATCTGGCCATTCTACCATACAGACCTGATTGTCAGAGTGCTGCAGATATGGTTGTTCTTCTGAAGGGTTCTCCTCTCTCCACAGACAAACACTAGAGCTCTGTCAGAGTGACCATTGGGTTCTTGGTCACCTCCCTGACTAAGGCCCTTCTCCCCCGATCACTCAGTTTGGCCAGGTGGACAGCTCTAAGATGTGTCATGAGCCCCTTTCACACTGCGATTCCGGCAAATACACAGATAATGCGACCAGGCATTTGTTCCCGGGACGCTAAAATTGGTCCATTCACACTGCCAGCGAAATGCCGTAATATGTGCGCTTTCACACACAACGCTTAACGGTCCCGGGTCGAGTTGACACGTGACATCCTGGCAAGCGATCTCAGCTTCAGCGCGGATAGTATGGAGCTCCGTGGTCTCGACTTGTGTCCAGTTTGCACACATTTCTGCTTGTTTAATTTTAGTTTATTTTGTATACGAACACTCTCTGCGTTTAAAACACCGACTAGCTCTTCTGGCACTGCAGGGTTGTATTATTAAAAAAAAACAAGCTCTAGGAGTCGCACGATAACTACGTACACGTTGCGGCATTAGTTTCGGCTTTTGTTCACACAGCGCTCGTCCCGGGTCGAATACCGCAATATTACTAGGTCCCCGACACGGGTCGAATTCGGTAATCAATCCCGGGACGTGGTTGCTTTCACACAGAAGGCGACCCGGCAATGTTCCGGGAATATTGCGGGTCTGACATGCAGTGTGAAAGGGGCTATGGTGGTTCCAAACTTCTTCCTTTTACGGATAATGGAGGCTACTGTGCTCATTGGGACCTTTAATGCTGCAGAAATGTTTCTGTACCCTTCCCCAGATCTGTGCCTTGATTAAATCCCATCTCAGAGGTCTACAGGCAATTCCTTAGACTTCATGGCTTGGTTTGTGCTCTGACATGCACTGTTAACTGTTGTGGGACCTTATATAGGCAGATGTGTGCCTTCCCAAATCATATCCAAACAACTGAATTTACCACAGGTGAACTAAAATCAAGTTGTAGAAACATCTCAAGGATGATCAGTGAAAACAGGATGCACCTGAACTCAATTTTGAGTGTCATAGCAAAGGCTGTGAATACTTATGTACATGTGATTTTTTCCCCCATGTTTTTATTTTTTAATAAAGATTTCAAACAAACATCTTTCACCTTGTCATTGTGTATTAAACTCACAACAATATTATATAACTAAGCCCGAAAGAATAGAACTGTGAAACCAAGGCATATAAATTATACACACACATATATACATATAATTTAGTTTTTTTATGCTCATTAATAATTCTAAATTAATACAAATAAATAATCAAACTTTTGGAAAGATTGTGAATTATAAACACAATTTAAGCATGGTCTGAGTGGCCCTAAAAACTACAAACAAGTACCAATTAATTTCTTTATAGATTATATAACAGCAACTTGGAAAACAAAAAAAACTGAAAAGTAAATATATTTGAGAAAAGAGCATAATGTAATAGCCGCAGACCCGTAGGGGAACTAACTTTACACAGCGGTGAAGCAATTTCGAATTCTTGTGAAATTGCCCTATGTTTGTATTTTTATTGAAATATTACTCTGCAAATAAAAATATATATAAAATGGTTTTATTAGTTAAAGGGTTATTTCACCCAAAAATTAAATTTCTTTCATTAATGACTCACCCCAATGTCATTCCAACCAGTAAGACCTCTGTTCATCCTCGGAACACAGTTTAAGATATTTTAGATTTAGTACGAGGGCTTTCATTCCTTTGAATGTAAGTGAATGCACACTATACTGTCCTTTTCCAAAAAAGGTAATGAAAACATCATCAAAGTAGTCCATATGTGACATCAGTTGGTTAATTATAATCTCTTGAAGCATCGAAAATACATTTTGGTCCAAAAATAACAAAAACTACGACTTTATTCAGCATTGTCTTCTTTTCCGTGTTCCTCAAATAAAGATTAAAACGGTCATGAATCAGCTGATTAGGATTCCAATGTCACATGATTTCAGTAGTTTGCCAGTTTGACATGCGATCCGAATCATGATTCATGACCGTTTGATTCCTTATTTGAGGATCCAAAATAAGAGAAGACAATGCTGAAAAGTCGTAGTTTTCGTTATTTTTGGACCAAAATGTATTTTCGATGCTTCAAGAGATTCTAATTAACTAACTGATGTCACATATGGACTACTTTGATTATGTTTTTATTCCCTTTCTGGACATGGACAGCAAAGTGTGCATACACTTACATTCAAAGGACAGAAAGCCCTTGGACTAAATATAAAATATCTTAAACTGTGTTCTGAAGATGAACGGAGGTCTTACGGCTGTGGAACGACATTAGGGTGATGTCATTAATGACATCAGTTTCATTTTTGGGTGAACTAACCCTTTAAGAAGAATTAATTAATTAGTTAACATGAACTTAACATGAACTAACCCTTTAAGAAGAATTAATTAATTAGTTAACATGAACTTAACATGAACTAACCCTTTAAGAAGAATTAATTAATTAGTTAACATGAACTTAACATGAACTAACTAACATGAAACGTGAAAACACGTTTTTGTAACTTAATTCAATACCGTGATAATACAATATACAATAATAAAAGCTTCAGCAATTAGCGTTAAATTAAAAATATATATACTGTCACATGCCAACTGTAATGTAATGTGTGAACTTATTCTATATTATATTTTTTAACAAATAAATAGACATGACAAAAATGTGGTTACTAACTCGCCTTACTGTATTAGTTGAGTATTAGTAGACTCTTACGGGCAGGGTTAGTAGAACAAGGGTTTAGGGTTAGCGGAACAAGTTGACATGTACATGCAAAGTTATTTATAGTCCATTGAATGTTTGTTGGCGGACCATCACAATAAAGTGTTAACAGATATTAAGCAGACAGTCTGCTAATACTCTGCTAATACCCCAGTGAGGTTTAGTTGACATGTAGGTGCATAGTAGGTATTATAGTGAGCAGAATGTCTAAAGGAGACAAAAATAGTTACCAATACAAGAACAAAATTTCAGCCAAAAAACACACACATCTCACTGACCTTAAGTATCTGTGCTCGTACATGGGCCTCCACCAGGTGGCTCTTGCGCAAGTTTCCCACTCGCCACATCATACAGAGTTTCCCGTCCCTCATGGCCACCACGGCCGCATCTGAGAACACCAGTGTCTCGTTGCGCTTCTTGGGCTTGGCGATCTTAGCCATTACCGCCCCAATGATGAAAGCGTCGATGATGCAGCCCACAATGCACTGCAACACGACAGCAAACACCGCCAGGGGGCAGGCCTCGGTAACGCTCCGGAAGCCGTAGCCTATAGATGTCTGCGTCTCCAGAGAGAAGAGGAACGCCGCCATGAAGCTGTTCACCTGCTGAAAGCAGCGTTCCTCCGTCTCTGCCAATGTCTCCACGGGGCCAGAAGCCCCGGCAGGTTGCAGAGGAGCAAAAGAGGAGGAAACTGACAAAGGAGAAGAGGAAGATGATGCCAGGGGAGCCAGATCCCCGTGGGCGGCGGCGATGAGCCAGAACATGAAACCAAAGAGAAGCCAGGAGAGCAAGAAGGAGAGGGTGAACACCACGAGCATCCAGCGCCAGCGGATGTCCACGCAGGTGGTGAAAAGGTCGGTGAGGTAGCGCTGGCCCCTTTCGCTCATGTTGACGAAGGTGACGTTGCAGCGCCCGTCCTTGCCTACAAAGCGCCGCCGGGGCCGGCGGGACTGGCCACGGCGATCGCGGGGCGGCGAGGGCGAGAGGGAAGGCGAGGATGCTCTCTTGCTCCTCCCCCACCTCCCCTCTGCCCCAGACTCCCCCTTGAGTGCCAAGCCACGCCCTCCTCCTTCTCCTCCCCTCCTCCCTCCCCCTTCTTCATCATCATCGTCATCCTCCTCCACATCATCATCCTCATCCCTCTCTCCACTCCTTCCTCCGTTGCTGTGATGAAGGTTGAGCACTTTGCCATTGCAGTTGGAAGAAGGAAGCCCGCCCGAATGGGAGAAAGTGACATCGTCACTTTGCGCCAGTCTCATGACTTCCTCCTCATCTAAAGGTGTGTCCACAACCGCACTGAAGCGCCGCTTCACCCGAGCAGCCCCCATTACTGGCGATAGCAGACAGACTAAAAAATGTCTGGGAAAAAAGAAGCGTACAAGAGTTTGCCAGATAAATCCAGGTTCAAAGTGGGGTCAAAAATTGGGATGCTTTAGTCAGAATGCTCGTGGTGGTATAGATATATCCAAAATATGAGTCGTTGATTATATTCCACAGCAAGGCTTATGGCCTGAAATAGTCCTTATTGTCATTCAGATCCCGGCAACCAATCGTTGCCCAGAGACGGAACACAATCGCATTAGAGATCATCTCTGACATCATCAAAGTCCCTCTTTTGAAGATTCACGTAGTCTCTACTTGAGCAATCTGTCCACCATAGGAAGCAGTCAGCTATCAATAAACCAGTATTCCTGGATTTGATTTAAATTTCCAAAGTTGTTAGATGCAGTGAATAAAGAAAAAAAATCAGTTTCATTGCAGTTTCTCAGCTTTAAAAATAACTTTGACAAGGTCAGTTGGTGGGCAGAGACCAGACAGGGAAATTGGTGCTGCTTTCGGCCTATGCGCAATGTATAGCCACTACATATGAAACAGAGCAACTAAAAGGCACAAACAAACAAGGCGAAGCTCAAGCAGAGCAGAAAGATGCAGAAGGAAAGAAAGGAACTTGATATATAAGTTGTATAACATGAAGAGAAAAGGTCTCAAGCTTTAGAACATATAGGGGAAGTTTAAAAGAACAAATTTTTGACATGCATTAAAACTCTAGTCTAGAAAATATCTGTGTAATTAAATAATGAAATAAATTCATATAACAGCATGCATATACAGACCAATTTTCCCTCTAGGACCTCTTCACATTTCCTTATTTAAATGGACGGATGTTTAAAGACACAAGAGAGACATGCAATTAATATGAAAACTGGTCAGCATTTCCTAAAACGCCACAATTGTGACCTATTTGTCTTCGATATTGAGCAAATATAACCATGGAACACAGAACAAGTCCATTTCTAAATCAAATTAGACATTAAAACAAATTGAACAGTCACATGTGGCATTCTGTCACAGTCACGTAATCCATCTCCAGTCTGGTTTCATCCTGTTTCAAGGCAAGAGCCCAGTTCTCCAAAAGAAAGGATCATTTTGCTCTAGAAAAAACTTTAAGTTCTATAACTGGACAATAGCTAATAAAGAAAGTCCACACATATACAATGGGAAGAGGTTTAGAGTGAGAAGAATTATGACCTGTTGGTGTACTTTGATCTCTCCAAAAGCTTAAAAATGCTAGGCGATGCTTTGAGATCTTCCTCAGAGTCCAAGTCCAATTTGGTCATCAAAAAAGCACACACAATTGTTGAAATATCCCTAAAAGTGAACAATAGGCCAGACAAGCATGAGCTGAAGCACAAATCATTACCTTCGTAGATTTCATAAAGTGACTGAGGAACCAAAAGTTCAGACCTGATAAGTGATGTTACCTTTTCATAAACCTCCTTTGAGAAACCTGTTGTTTGAGGCTTAATGAATGTAATAGAAAAAAAGAATCTTTAAAAAAGGTTACTAGTCATTAAAAGCCCACTTGCGCAGGAACATATCAAAGGATGAAATCAGAAAAAAAAACACTCAAAAGAGAATCAGCCAATTGGAGTGTGGAAAACAAACATTTCTAAAGTAAGAGGTGACAAATGGGTTCATCTTCAAATATCTGCTGCCCTCACACTGACTTTTGTGGTAGCAAATATCCACAGCAAATACAACTCAACAATAGTTTGGCAGGCTCCTGTCACGTTCCTTATTATTTGAGTCTGCGGTTTATGTGTTGAGGACATCCCAATCTCTGTTAACTCCTGGAGAGAAAACATGATATGAAAGTCAATATGAAATTAAAGTCAATATAAAAGTAATAAAAATGTCTCTATGTGACATGAAAACATGCTCAATATATGCTGATTATATCTGATTATTCAGCTCCAAGAAAATGTCACAATTCCACTTACAGATTTGTTATAGATTCATAAACAAATGGAAATTACCAATGCTGGCAGTTACCGAACTGCATAGATCATCCTTGGCCATCTTTCTTTGCCCATTAAGTCAGCATAAATCTGTTGCAAAAGATAAAATAAAAAGTAAAATATTAGTGTCTTCCTAAAAAAAATGTCTTTCTCTGCCCCTCAAATTATATATATATAATTATATATATATATATATATATATATATATATATATATATATATATATATATATATATATATTTAATTATATATATATATATATATATATATATATATATATATATATATATATATATATATATATATATATATATATATATATATATATATATATATATATAAAATCTCTCTCATTAATGTACACACAGCACCCTGGCGGGGACTGGCAAAAGATCTCCAAATCCAGGTGTGAAAAACTTGTTGCATCTTTCCTAAAAAGACTCACGGTGTGATCAAAACGGGTGTTTCTACTAAATACTGAACAAAGGACTGAATACTTAGGACCATGTAATATATTTTAGTTTTTCTTTTTTAATAAATCTGCAAAAATGTCAACAATTCTGTGTTTTTCTGTCAATATGGGGTGCTGTGTGTACAATAATGAGAAAAATTGCTTTCTCGGTCTGAGTTTCTGACGGCCTGAATACTTTCCGTACCCACTGTGTATATACAGTATAATAATAATAATTTAATATTATATATATATATATATATATATATATATATATATATATATATATATATAGTATTATATATTATTATTAATAATAATAATAATAATAATAATAATAATTTGTTACATTTATAAAGCGCTTTTCAAGGCACTTAAAGGTGGGGTAAGTCTTATTTCAAAACCGTTTTAGAAAAAGGACACGGGCAGAGTGGAATAACAAATTTGCAGCCAATCAGCAGGTAAGGGGCGTGTCTACTATTGATGCTGAGAAGAGCGCTCGCTCTCGCTCTGTGTACGTCATTATTCAAAACACACGAGTAACACATGACTGACATTAGCCGAGGACTAGCTTAATATATGCTGCTTGACTATGCTCGTGTGTCATGTTCGCTTGTTAGTCCATTTGCGATCGTATTGTGTCTCACTTCAGCGATGATAAAGACCTGTTCATTTCCACACCGTATGGAGCATCTAAATCTCATCACTGTGTGCTTCAAGCATCAGCTCACACACTGTCTCCGACAAGTAAGATACTATACTCCTAATATATGTTTACTTACTCTTTTCATGATCTATATAACCCTTATCCAGTCATAATTGTATAATATGTCATTAGCTGGACTGTCGTGCTTGTGCTCTATAGAGTTGTTCATGAGAACAGTTTGATCGCTATCTCTAATCTTTTCATAATTGTAATATGTCGTTAGTTGGACTGTTGGCTCGGGCTATAGAGTTGTTCATGAGAACAGTTTGTGATTTTGTGATCGCTATGACTCTAATCTGGTCATAATTGTAAAATGTCGTTAGCTGGACTGTGTGCTTGTGTACTATCGAGTTGTTCATGAGAACGGTTTGTGTGTGTTTTTGTGATCGCTATAACTCTAATTTTGTCATAATTGTAATATGTTTGTTAGTTGGACTGTCTTGCTCGTGTACTATCGAGTTGTTAACAAGAACGGTTTGTGTTTTTGTGATAGAAGGTATCATTTTTTTTATTGAATATTCGACCTGGATTAGATACACAGAGATTCTGCCATAGCCTTTGATGTCTCTGGGTTACACATGTGTGGGGCGGCACTATCAAAATAGGGGCGAGACCCTTTTGGGGGTAGGGGCGTGTTTGTTTTGGTGATTTAAAATACCAACAACGGTTACCATATAGCACTTACCCCACCTTTAAAGCGCTTTACATTGAAAGGGAAATCTCCTCTACCACCACCAATGTGGAGCATCCACCTGGAAGATGCGACGGCAGCCATATTACACCAGAATGCCCACCAGCTGATTGGTGGAGAGGAGACAGAGTGATTAAGCCAATTAGGAGAGGGGGATGATTAGGAGGCCATGATGGATAGGGATATATATACACAGTGGGTACGGTAATTATATATATATATATATATATATTAAAATTCCACTGTTTCTCTAGTGTCATAAAAATGACACACTTCACTTCACAAACATATAATCACCAATCTACATAATTTCCCTCTCTATAAAACTCTCCAAATCTCTATTCTTTTTGTGTTTTTTGTTTGTTTTTGTTTTTCTTTCTTTTAATATGGCTTTAAATATAACACTGAAATGGCTTTGAATATAACATTGAAAGCTAAAATATTCAGACAAATATTTCTCTTTTTTTGCCAATCAAATGCCATGTGTGTTGTTCACTAAAGGATCTGGAGAGTGTTTGCACATGTCACACCGTATTTAATCACCAGCTTTTGACCTCTTTAACCTCTACACACTATACTGCAACCCAGGGCAGTGTGAGTGTGTTCATGTTCAACCTGAATGCACACTCACACTGTCATAATATCATCATAAGACCCTAAATTGAGGTCCCGTTAGTTAACAAGCTTAAAAAATCTTATAGAATATTTTTTGTGTGTGAAAATGTTAATATGCTGAACGTTTTCTGTGATGGGTAGGTTTAGGGGTAGGGTAAGTAAGGGGATAGAATATACAGTTTGTACATTATAAAAACCATTACGTCTATGGAGAGTGCTCACAAAGATAGTTGAAGCAGACATGTGTGTGTGTGTGTGTGTGTGTGTATATTCTGTTTCAGATCTCATTAGTGCACTAAACCTAATTAACACTTAAAACAGCACTGCAGAAAATTGGTGGAAAGCCATTCAGTTGATTGACAGCATACAGGTTCTATCATCCACAATACAAACTCTCATAGTTTTGAAGATTGTTACCTTTTATATTTCCTTTTAGCATGTAGTTGTCATGATATTTACATTTATTTATTGTAACCACCATTTTATGGTTTGGTTGCACTTTATTTAGATAGACCACTTTAGGCATTCTAATAACTATATGTAACCCTGTCAATCATTTTAACTCATTAATTTGTAGCTACATGTCAACTAACTCTCATTAGAGTATAAGTAGACTGTTAGGTTTAAGGTTAGTAGAATAGTTGACGTAGTTGTAAAGTTACTTATAGGCAGTATAATGTCTGTTGGGGTGGGGGGGGGCATCGTGAATATAAAGTGTTAGCAGGTATTAAACAGACAGTCTACTAATACTCTAATGACGGCTAGTTGTTATAATTGCAAAGTGTCACATATACTTCTTGTAATAAGTTATTTCCCTAAATAAAGACTGATTTGAATGATGAAAAGTTGCTCCGGTTAGAAAAAAGTCTATTGCAAAATATATTATTTTAATAGCACTTGTTGGCCTACTTGGCCAAAAAAATTATGGCAGATTTAGTCATATTAGCATGATAATACTCAAAAATGTAATGAATATAGGAAATTTAAGTAAGTATAATTATGCGTGGTTTATATATATATATACACCTCATATTAAGGCTGCAAGATTTTATTATCAAAAATTAAGATGTGTACACCTGTGATAGTCACACTGAAGGAAGTGCAATTGTATAGGGCTAGTTGATCCATACAGAAAAAGAAAAGACAAAAAAATAATAATTTAAATTTAATTAATAAAAATAAATAAATAAATAATTTACCAAATAATCAATAATCATTTGTGCCATTGTCCATGTGAACATATTTCCATCCATTGAAACACAACATGTTATTTTGGTTAAAAATAACATGATTGTTAAGCTGATAATATTATTTGTTATCAACATTATTATGAGTTATCAACATTTTCTGTGAACCCGTCACGTGTATTTACATTCTCTCTCTCTCTTACTTTATCGCTCTCTATCACTCTCTTTCTGATGTTGGAGGTGTCTGGTGAAATCTCACATTCTGCTTATGAAAACTGAGTGCTACTCAAACACCCCTGATGTTGTCCAGCATGTGCACCATTTATAAGGACCAAGATACGAGACCAAGGTCAGCCTGATATGTGGATGCTCTAGAATAATTGGTGGCAGAGAGCCAGAAAAGCAGTGCCAGGCTTATGTCGGGGTGCACTGATCAGACTGCAATTAACTGAAACTATCGAAATCTATGCAAATCAGCTCAAAGCTTACACAACAACCAACGTTTGCATAACATAATGTTCCATCTGATTTCAGACTATTAAAAGAAGTTGGATGTAAAAAGGAGCACAATGAAAGCATTTTCACTATTGTTGCATTTTCCAGTACTTCATATATAAATACCATTATTTTCACAACTACAAGTTAGTTTATTCTCTCTGACCCTCTGGAACTCAAACTGCATCCATCACTCTATCCATCCTGTTCTCTCTCTCTCTCTCTCTCTCTCTCTCTCTCTCTCTCTCTCTCTCTCTCTCTCTCTCTCTCTCTCTCTCTCTCTCTCTCTCTCTCTCTCTCTCTCTCTCTCTCTCTCTCTCTGATTACATGTCCATGTTCAAGTGTTATGAAGGGAGATTAAAGTCCATGTGAAAATCAATTCAATAAGATTCCGTACAGTGAATAACCTTTCGATCTCTTCCTCTCTCACATTCTCCCTCTTTCACCTTTTCAGAAATCTCATGGGGATAATCTTATCGAGAAATGTATGCTGTTATTACATCACATGACTGATGCCATGTAGATTTTGTACAGTATGTGAAAGTAATTTTACTTCAGCCAGGACTGACAACACACTCATATTCCACTGTAAAAGTGGTAACCTTGTGGTAACAACCATTGCAATTAACAGTGAATATAGAGTATGTTGGCTGAATACTAAAGACACTTTACAGATAAACAACACTTCTTTTATTTCTAGTATTGAGCATTTTATGCGATCAAGAAGCACACTGCACATCTGCATTTATTTTCCACCAATATTCTGATAAGGTTTTGTTGTAAACAGGGTGAGAAAATGATTATGATCATTTTCATTTTAGAGTGTCTTTAAGAAGAAACAAGATATTCTAAAATGAACATGAAGTCATCATTTACTGAACCCGGTGTTGTTCTAATCCTGTTTGTCCTTTCTTTTTATCATTTTTAAAGAGATTTTCCCCAAAAGAGCAAGAACAGATTGGACATTGTGTCTTTTTTTTCCCAACCGTGTTTCTGGATGGGGTCGTTACCTGGACTCAGCTGACAGTCAAGACAAATGCCTCAAGCTTCTGGGTCCTAAACACGCTGAGGTAGCATTTGTGATTGAGTCATGTACCTACCACGGGAAGATGACAATTGCGAATTCCTAATCTATTTCTCTGCCCACCATAAAACTATTTTTTTCTTGACAATAATTGTGTTAAATTAAATGCAGAACCATCTCATAAATACAAACTTTCCTGTTTAATGTGCACTCTTCAATATCATGCGCACACTGAATATTACTAACAAAGATCACAAAAGAAACTACAAGCGAGCTTCTGTCGTCAATTAATAATAAGTAATAAAATAACCAAACAGACAATTAAAGCTGCGTCAAACCTGTGCATGCATGTATGTATTTGTTATATATGAGTCACAAGTCTCTGGACAAAAATATTCTGCTAAATGAGATCACAAACAATATAAGGCAAAAGCTGATTTTAAATTTTTAATGCACAAATAAATGTGAGCAAAATATTAGTTTAATTTTCATATTTTGATAATATTTAAAGCTGCAGTCCGTAGTTTTTCCTCTTTGTCACCATCTCTATTTGAAAATTGCAATTGCAGTTATTGGTGGAATTATCAACTTTACGTGAGCTGTGCCTCGGTTGGCACAGCGCGGAGGAATCCAATGTTTAGAGGAGAATGTGCAGCCATCTGGACAAGTAAGTAGCTAACATCCACTTTTGTTCTGACCAACTAAGGGTGAAAAAGCATTGCAATAAATCACGATGATTAAATCTGACGATCGTTTATCATATGACGTCAAACCTTTTTCAAAATGTTAATGTTAACATCAGCATTACATTTTATGTCCATTAGGGCTACCAGTAATTCCGTTTCCATTTCTGTGCAATGTGGAGTAGAGATGAATTGCTTCCTCTTAGCCTAGAGATCTAGACGCACCCTAGCGGCAGCAAATCTAATCTGCCACGAGTGTTGTCTAGCAACTCTCAATACACTTCTGAGCTGTAAAAACCAAACTCTGGCCGGGCCAATCACATCCTGTATAGATTTGGTGGGCGGGGCTTAACATAATGACAGCCGAGTTGCGCTTGTGTGCTTCTAGTAAACACAGAAACTGGCGAATGGCGGTCTTTCGAATCAGCTTTGACCGCGACTCTAGAAGACTTGGAATTACGCTTTTCTCTGAGAAAAGTACAAA
This sequence comes from Pseudorasbora parva, assembly GCF_024679245.1. Taxonomy (NCBI): domain Eukaryota; kingdom Metazoa; phylum Chordata; class Actinopteri; order Cypriniformes; family Gobionidae; genus Pseudorasbora; species Pseudorasbora parva. The sequence continues at coordinate 32,807,796 of NC_090178.1, read as the reverse complement.
GAACTAGCCTGACAAGCCAGACCCACATCAAGATGTTTGGTCTGGAAACTCACCATAGACAGGGCGCAATCCGAGGGGCGGAATAAACGGTTGTCTTTCAAACTCCCTCTGCACACGATAGGATAGCGCTACAACCAACCAGAGCAACGAAGGTGAAACAGAGCTCGCTGACAGATTAAACATTCGCCGTATCCAGTCAGCTAAACTCCAAACACATCTTCCCTTTTTAAGAATGACTTCAGTGCCGTTCTTTGTTCTTCCAGGATCACGGTCAAAGCTAGGGATGTCAACGATTAATCAATGATCGATTAATTGTCGATAAGACATTTGATCGATAAGACTTATCGATCATCGATTAAGCAGGGTCATGCGCGTGCGTGCGGCTCAACCGCGAAATGGAAGGAAAAATGAAGCGAGCGTGCCCGAGTTCTGCTAGAGACCATTTTACAGCTGGAGTTACTCCTTCATCATGACTGCAAGTTGGCATGTGCATTCGCAGCCTTTTGTTTTGTGCCAATGTAAGTTGTAATATTGTGTTTATTTTGTGCAGGCCTATCTTTAGCTGATTTATCTCATAAGGATGCATTTGGTTAATAATTAACGTTAGAGGCGAGCGGTAGTAAAAGCGTGGCGGTGATCAGCTTCAGCTCCAACAGCAATGCACAGCTAATAATGACTATGATTGGGACTGTCATATTACACAACATTAATGAGAACACTATTGGAATAAAACATTGTGATTGTGTTTATTTGCCGTGTGTTTCATTGCGTTGGTCCAGGAAGAGCGCATGCACAACATGAGTCACGCATTCTGAGTCGCGCATGTAACATAGTTCAAGTGCACTTGTGCATTCGCATCAGATTGTGCTGAAGTAATTTGTAATATTACATTTATTTTGTAACGTTATATATGTGATCAATCATAAAGGGTGCGTTTCTTTTAGTGAAATAAAACGCACTAACAAATGGCTTCAGTCAGTGATGGCTACCGGTTTTCATTCAGTGCTTCGGCTTTGGCGCATACAGAGCAATGCATAATAACGATGATTGGGACTGTCATATTATATAACAGAAATGAGAACAGTATTTTAATAAATGGTTGTAAAGTCATTGGGTTTAGGTGCCGTGTTCAGAGCGTTGTTCCAGGAAGAGCGCGTCTCCCATTCTGAATATGAATAGCAACTCAATTCAAGTTCACTTGTGCATTCGCATCATTTTGTGAAGATATATAATTTGTAATATTTTGTTAACTTTATATAAATCTGATTAATCTCATATAGGAAGCTTTTTGTTGAGTTAAATAACGCGCTAGCAAAGAGCTTCAGTGTAACTTACCAGTGTATTCAGTGCATCAGCTTCAGCTCGCACAGTTCAAACAGCAACGCACGACTAATAATAACTATGATTGGGACTGCCACATTACATAACATTAATGAAAACAATATTTTAATGAATCCTTTTGAATTAATTGGGTTTAGGTGACGTTTTAGCACGCTGTTCTTGGAAGAGCGTCCACACATTCTGAATAACAGATCTGAGGCGGCGTTCGTGTTGTATTACATGTTATATTTGGTTATTAAATAAGTAATTTAATTAAATTATAAATAACATCGACTAATTTTACAATCCCATAGCCCTTTGTTTAGATAAAAAAAATCCTTCTCATTCATTTGGTGAAGAACATAGCGTTTTGAGCAGCATTGCACATAGGCCCACTGTCATGCTTTCGGCTATAAGCCACTGCTGTAGACGCATTTTTCAGTATTATGGTTAACAATTAATCGATTAATTGATCGTTAATTTAAATGACGATCGATCATGGGAATTTGTGAAAATTGACATCCCTAGTCAAAGCTGATTCGAAAGACCCCTGCCGTTCGCCAGTTTCTGTGTTTACTAGAAGCACGCAAACGCAACTCGGCCGTCGTCATTATGGCCCCGCCCGCCGACTCTATACACGATGTGATTGGCCCGTCCAGATTCTGAGGAACACAGCTCAGACGTGTATTGAGGGTTCCTAGACGACACTTGCGGGCAAATTAAATGTGCTGCCGCTAGGGTGCGTCTAGATTTCTAGGCTAACAAAGAACGGCACTGAAGTCATTCTTAAGAAGGGAAGATGTGTTCTGAGTTTTGCCGACCGGATACGGCGAAAGTTTAATCTTTCAACTTGCTCTGGTTGGTTGTAGCGCTATCCAATTGCGTCCACGCCGTGCAGAGGGAGTTTGAAAGACAACCGTTTATCCCGCCCCTCGGATTGAGCCCTGTCAATGGTGAGTTTCCAAACCAAACATCTTGATTTGGGTCTGGCTTGTCAAGCTAGCTTCCTCTCAGAGTTAGCACAAAATAATTAATGTTTACCATAACGCACATAGCAGTGGGAAAAAAGCTGAAAAACCCTTTCAAAACACAGAGTTCACGGCACCTTTAAAAGTCCTTTTTATCCTTGTTTTCGCATCAGCCCGGTTGAAGTCTGTTCTTTCTGTAGCCTCTCCGAAGTCTGAAGACTTTTTACAACGGATGCATCGGAAATGGAGCAATATGACCTGCTAACTGGGATTCCTTCTTTATGTGTACACTGTAAAAAATGTTTGTTGGTTTTTGTTGGTTTAACTTAAAAAAGTAAGTAACCTGGTTGCCTTAAAATTTTGAGTTTATTGAAATTAAAAATTTGAGTTGATACAATGAAGGAAATTTGTTTAATAAATAGAAACTCAAATATTATTGTATCTGAACCACAAAAAATTTGGCATGTTTCACTGCGTCATCAGAAATAAAACACACACAAAATCTTTAAATAATATTTTAATAAAGGTTGCCGAATCTCAAAAAAAATTCATTGTATTAACTCAAAATTTTAATTTCAATGAACTCAAAATTTTAAGGCAACCAGGTAACTTTTTTTCTAAATAATTTTTTACAGTGTACAGATGTAACGCAATGACGCAAAGATATGCTTGAAATTCCCAAGAAAATACACCAGTACCACTGGAATTAAAAACATTATTACAAGCTGTCGAGCTATGGTAAGCAGATAGTTTTGAACACTGGCTGGTTATGTACTTGCTCAAAATTTCATTTTAATTAATTTTTAACCTCAAAAAGTCTACGGGCATCAGCTTTAAAGGTGCAGCATGTAGTATGTATGATGATCTATTGACAGAAATGTAATATAATATAATATAATAACTATTTTTTCAGTGGTGTATAAAGACCATAAAGGTGCCCTAGAATGATTTTAAACAATATGTTAAATTGTTCTCTGATATCTACATAGAGGGGCTTATTTAAGGGAAAATATTGTCCATATACAGTTTTACAGGTCCATTTACAACCCTAAATAAAAAATAAATTGTCCCTATGATGTAATGCTCTGTTTTTGCCTTATTTGGAAGTCATGAATATTAATGTTGAGCTCTGCTCTGATTGGCTTATTTCAGCCACTCACAGCTCACAGCAGTTCTAGTAAAGCGGCTCATGAGTCCTGACAGAACACAGACAGACTAAATGAAACTTTAAGCAACACATCTCAAATGGAGATTGATAAAATGCAGCCTACTTGTTTATTTGGTGTTTTCAGATCATTCGCACGCGAGAAAGAGCTCGCGTTCATGCGGTTGCCAGATTTCATTAATTAAATCCCCCAAACATAGCTTTTCTGTGAAAAGAAACCCTGTATGCATCCGGTTTTTACCTAAACATGTCCAATCTGGCAACCATATGCACGCAAGCTCTCTCTCGCGCACGGACGATCTGAAAACACCAATATACAAGTAAAGCTGCATTTTATCAAAGTCCATTTGAGATGTTCTGCTTAAAGTGTCATTCAGTCTACATTTTAGAGTTATCTATTTTCGTCAACGATATTGCATGTTTATATAACGTTAGTCACAATGTAGGCTAATGTTACGCAGTAACGTTACACAGACTGTGATGTAGCCTAATCTGAAATACAAATAGGCAAAAACATCATAGGAAACACCATACTTCAGTTCTCAAAAATATAAATATATCACTTTGTCGTTTTAAATTGTATGGTGGAAAAGGTGACGTTTGCTAGAAGGATCGAGTGAACGATCTAAGCAAAGTATCTACGGTTCTATTTTGTAATACAAAATAATATTATCCTTTTGTATGGTACTTGGAGTTTTCTATTGTTACTGTATCTAGCGTTATCTAGACAATGCTGTCTCTCTAAGAAACTTTCAATTTAATCAGAAACTGTTTAAACAGTCAATAAGTGGATAAACACTTGGGGCTTACACTTATGGGGGCGTACATATAAATGATCCCCAACGCTTGCGTCACTGTTGGGTTCATGTTGAGAAGCACTTTTTTTACCTGTTGTTTAATGGATTCACAAGATTTACATAAGAAGTAGGAGGCAATGGTGTTTGAGACTCACAGTACATGATGTCCATGTACTGAACTCTTATTATTTCACCATGGCAAGGTTAATTCAATTTTTCATTCTAGGGCACCTTTAATGAGCCGTTATGCTTTTATTTCCCTAGAATTAATTATCTTACTTACATGGGTCCCCTTACAGTGAAATCGCCATTTTGCGCCAGCATGAATGCTGTAACAAATGTCCATAAAAATAGGAATTTTCCGTATTGTTTTTTTTTTCAGGTGTTTTACCTGTATTTTGAACTACACATTACATTAGTTTGTGTTTTTAGGGTTAACGGAAATTTCCGTAAATTAATGGATAATGTTCTGGCAGAAGATTACCAATACATTTTTAATTTAAATTTGGAAACTAAATTTAACTGGACAAACTACATAGAGCTCTAGTCACTCTATGCTCTCTCAGACATAGACCACAAAATATGGACAACGCGTCTTCACTACCTTCCACTGAAGAAAAGAGAAGTTGGCAACGTCTGAATATGGCATTGACATCTTCCACTGATTTGGGACCTGATTTTGCTGAAATAAACAGTTATAGAAATGTAGAAATTACAGCTAAAGCTCCAATCTCCTCCCGAAAACCAGAAGGTCATGGAGGCTGCCCTTGCTCTTCTAAGGGAGGTGAGTCTTTGCATTTTCAACAATCTCGACAACTGGCTAATCCTGGCCCACTCGTGAGATCAGTTTTGCAAACACAGGGACCTGGTGCTTAGGCATCTCAGCCATCTGGGGTTTTGAGTAAACCTGGAAAAGAGCGAACTGTCCCCCGTGCAGAGTATCTCTTTTCTCGCTATGGAGTTGGACTCAAACTGTTTCAGAGGCTCCTTGGGCACATGGCATCCGCAGCCACCCGGATTGCTTCATATGAGACTGCTTCACCACTGGTTACACAGCCAAATTAGAGTGGAGTTTTGAAGATGCTTCAGACCCGCACAGGTTGCCCAGTTTGCCTCACCAGACATGCCTCAGTGCCAGTTGTTTACATGACCGAGCTTGCTTGCACAGATACTATCCAAGGTCAGGGAGGACACGGAGCAGGTATTGATGGTTGCGCCTTATTGGCCCACCCAGCCTGGTTCCCAGAACTGATCGTTCAGTTCCTGAAGGGCGTGGGGGGGGGTAAAAGTGACACCAGCGGCAATGTCGCTGAACCCACCCCCATCACTGGAGCAAGCGTCATCATCGAACACGATGGACAGCTATGAAGAGTACTGATTGCCCTGACGAGCTCGCTGATCAGCCAGCAGGTGCGGATAATTATCAGTCCTATATGTAGTCTTGTGTTTGCTCTGTTCCTTCTCAGATCGTTTTGGTGTTCATGCCTTGTCGCTTGTTCCTGCCAGTTATCTCTCTGATCTCCAGTCTCCTGTTTGTGTTTTCCTGTTTGAGTTTGGCTTATTCTCCATCCGGGTTACTGAAGATCTGTGCTGCGTGGATCAGCAGATACAGCCCATTGCAGTCTGCTCGCTATCAAGGCCTGATTCCTTCTTCACATCAGATCTTATCAGTCTTCCTTGCTCCTTTGAACTTGTTCAATAAATGACTATTATTGCATTCACATTTGGATCTGGTGGTATTTACAAGCCTGAAATACAGCGCAATGTGAGGCGAAGTGTTTTTTGTTAGTTTCAGCCCGGTTACTGAAATCCCACTGAAATCAAAATGGAAGTTTTTTTAGCTTGTAGTATGACTATGTTAGCCTTAAAGCTGCTAACAGCTGGAGTTTTATGTGGAAATTACAGCAACACATTGAATAATGCTGCGCATTTTTAAGGCACTTCAGTGGGCCTTTAAATAGCAAATGCACTTATGCTTATCTGTTGGCCAATGGGCGTGCTGGTCTGAAAAAGAGCCATGTTCAGGCTAGGGATGTTAACCGATGACCGCTTGACCGATGGTTGACCGTATCAACGTTAACCGATCAAAGTTGTCGGTTAAAAAAAAGTGATCTCTAAATTAGGCTATTATAGACAGTGGACTAAACGCTACTACAGTTAGCCATCTCATTCCAAAATCTTTTTGTGTGAAGTGAACAAATCCCTCACACTCAATTTTTTATAACTCGCCTGTTTGTACTTAATAAGCCAATAAAAACATTTGGCGCAAGGTCACAGCATTTGGGTTTGCGTGCACACAAGATTTGCATAAAGTAAACAGGCTAAAACTTTCCGCTCACAAATTACACCCTTTAAATAGCGAATCTGGCATGCTGCAAGCACACCTGGCTTTTAAAGGGAATGGGAGATGACACTGATTGGTTTATTGCACGTTATGCCCAAAACACACCCATTACTCATTAAGAGACTATAGGTACAACCCTTTTGGACCATGCGCCTGGCGCAACAACCGTTTTTTTGTTGTTAAACTAGGAAAAGTGGATATCAGACATGCCCTAAGTACACCTGCATCATGCGCTTCAAACCATGTGCTCAGAAAGTGATGAGCCTATGAGTGTCATGACAATGTTAAAGCGGCACAATTTAATTTACACAGAACCAAAGCCTGAAACTACATTGAAACATTGCAAATTTAGTGGATAAAACATTAGTCACAAATAACTAATTGTTTAAAATGTATAATGCTCATGTAACAAGCTCAGTGATTTGTTGCATTTAGTATATGGAGGAAATACATGCTAAGCCACCTGCAACAGAACACATGCAGTAATAAAACAGCCCACATACTGCAGGACCAATCCATAGTGTCATCGATTCCGCTATGCCACATAATGGGGCCACAAAAAGTCCATGCATTCACATGGCCAGGCTGTGACTCTCTCCATTTCCCTCTCTGGCTCACTCTAGATATCTCTGTACAGCTCTCTCGCTCACTTTCATTCTCTGATTTGCTGTCTTCTTCTATCTCTCTTAGTCTAGGTATGCCAGAGGCATGCGATGAGATTATAGTGATCCAGTCAGCCTACTGAAGCCTGGCAGGAAATTAACTCATGTTAATCTGAGTGCAGTAATGAGAAAGTATTAACTGCAGATAACATCACCACTCGTTGATTCTCTCCACAATAGGCTTCAGTACAATCACCTAATCATTAGAACCTAATGTATGCAGAAAAAGAGCGAGACTACTTTTCTCTTAAACTGATAAAAGAGGAATGACATTTTTGTAATGTCAAAGGAATATTCCGAGGTCAGTACAAGTTAAGATCAGTTGGCAGCATTTGTGCCATGATAATGGTTAAAAATGTTTGATGGTTAGAGGTTATGATGAGATGAGGCCAATTCAAAAGTATTAAAATACTGCCTTTTTAATAGTAAACATAATGCACATAATTTGTGTTAATATGATTTTAATGTGAACAAAAATGCTCACAAACCTTTTTTCTAAGTGAAGTTATATATAACATTTTACAACGTTGTTGCCACGGGTCACAACAAAAAAATTTACGTTTTATCAGAATAATTAATGCATAGTGTTTTTTTATAAGAAAATGCGTACTCTTTTCTGTATAGTTATATCCAATTTTAAAACCCTAAACCCTTAAAGCTGCTGTCTGTAGCTTTTTTTGTGTTCAAGATTTACAAAAATTATATGAGAATGTACAACATGAATCCATTTTCCAAACCGTGTTTTTGTCTTACCCTGAATAATTATGGTACACTTATAATAAGTATTTATATTGGGACTATTTTAGGTCAGACTGGTAGGTTCCGCTGTGGAGGAGCACAGTCCCTACGTGATCCGCCATAGACATAAACAGAGAGAAGTAGCTCCGGCTACAATGTTCTTCCGCGAGACACATGCAGCTCTGTTTCTTAACCGCTAGAGTGCAAAAAGTTAAGGACTGCAGCTTTAAAATAACAGCTCCAAAGCTCAAATAAAATTTCAAATAAAATAAAAGTTTTAAATACACAAATTAATATAAGTTCAAAAGATATCCATTGTGTTTTAAAACATTAAAATTCTTGCCCATTTAAACTTACATTGTAAATACATAATTGCAATCTCCATTTCTCAATTTTTTTAAAAAGCAGGGGATTCACACGGGACGTCGGCGTTAGCGCTTGATGGAGGGCGCGGCTGAAGCTTGGTGCTGATGTGACCATCAGAGTGACAACAGCCAATAACATTACTTGCCGCCTGGACCACAACACTACACAACACAAAAAAAGTGATTTTTTTTACATCTAGTCTGACCGTAGAGATCCACTTTTGCGACACGACTGAAGTGTGGTGTCGTGATGCTTCCCCACATGTGTACGTTGATGAGCGTTCCTCAAGTTAACCGCTATGGGCTTTTGAGCCAGCGGGGAATAAAAAACAAAGGACCTGTCAGAGACTTCCCCCAGTCTCCATGTGCTCTTCTTCTATTGGATAGTCACGTCGCGTTCAACGGATTAATTTGCATAAAGATGGGAATGTGTCAGCTTTTTTGATGCGCAGCATTTTTGCCTTCCCGGAATGCTGTGCCGGCGCGTTAAAGTCACTTGATGTCACCCATAGGAATAAAGAGGAGCGCGGCGCAAAAGAAGTGTTGCATGGACAAGTGGATATGCACCTTTAGAAACAAAATGGATGCCGATTCGGTTGTATGTGCGAATGCGATTGTCTGTGTAGGTTTTATCAATGCACTGCATACATACCACATTCACCAACCATCTCTGCCACCTTCTTCCAGGCCGGGTTTCTCTGGTTTGTGTCCCGGTATGTATACAACGATTGGTCGTAAAGGACTGGGTGATTACCCCCGCAATGATTAGTTGTTCCTCCATTTTGATCGTTCTTCGCTCTTCATTCACCAGTGTTTTAAATGAATGCAACTGGCTGGCATCTGATCTAGGATATTTGCATACGGTGATCTGATTGGATGACGCCTGCGTTGGTGCTTGAAAAGTTAAGAAATCTTCAACTTCTGCCGCTTGCAATGTGAGTGAAGCGACGTGACAGAAGCCACAATTTAGTTCAGCAACGCATGATGTCACCCATTCAAAGTAAATGGGAGGCGTTAACGTGTGTAAATATTGAGAGTCTAAATATTTTTGATAGATTTTTTGTGGAAATCAACACTAAAATCAAATGTCTAAAATGCTGTTGAATGAGCTTACTTGTACTGAACCTGGTATATATCTTTAAAGTCGGCATAAAACAGAAGTCGCAATAGTATTTTCTTCCCTATTGTGACGTATACGGGTGAAACTGTTTCTCCAACAAGACTCTAAATGTCATGTGGGATTTGATATTGTCCATTGGGAATTGATTGGATGGCTGTGGTTGGCATGTGCATGACAGGTTGTATATTTTTATGCTTTCTTTCTTCAGATTGAGACTGTATGCCTCATCCTGCCAAACTCTCTCCTGCACATAATATCACAGTCCTCCTCACTCACCCTGCCTCCCTCCTGGTTTCCACACTGTGGTCTGTTGCTGCTGAGACAGCAACACTTCAACCCCGGGAGCTTATAAAGTGTTGCGTTACCTTAGATATACGTGGGAGTGCAGCCTTTTTTGAAACTGCCTGTTGCTGCGGTAGCATTGATGAGCCAGCACTGTCACAACTTCCATTGTCTGAGTACTTGGTCTTTGGAACCCTAACCAATTTCGGACAATTATAGGACACTACACCCTATTTAACCCTTTAAGGGTTATAAATTCAGTGAGAAACTGCATGATTATGTATGATTATTTGTATCACACATTCATTATAAGAGCAAGCTCATGCATGGTTAGTTGGTGAGGGAATTACATTTTATTTGTAGCAACAGAACATAACCACAGACTGACAAAGGCCCTGTGCCAAATGCCACGCAAATGGCATGAATGCCGTTCTGAATCATTCAATGACACATGGGACACCCTGCGGTCCCACAACCTTATTTGCGCATGTCTGTGAAGATCCATATCCATATAATGAAGCTGCCAACACCGTTTAAAGTCCCATTCTTTGCTAAAGACCTGTTCACACCAAGGATGATAACTCTCAAGGATATGTCTCCACATGTGTTGGCATGATATCGTTCTGTTTATCATAAGCAAGTGATGCAGGTTTGTCGTCTGCCACTTTAAATGCTCAAGTTCTTTAAAGTCGGGTGGATTCTTATTGGCTGTCAATGTTTTTGTCATTCAGCTAGGGGAAAAAAAAGTCCTGAAAGTGATTCCAACTAAATCGTTCCTCTGTGTTGTTATCGTTGTAGCTTCTGTCTGGACTTCAGTATTCTCAAAGAATTAGAATGGTTATTAAAAGTTTGTTATACACTCAAAAAATTAATTAGTTCAATTAATGAGTGTCCACAGCCTAAACACAGGCACCACTCTTCGGCATAATTACATAATAACAATAATTACATCCATAATTACAGAAACAAATGTCCAACATAACTGAACATTAAACACTAACATACACTAAAAACATCTTTCCTTTTACAGAAAAACACATAAAATAACACTTTAATCCCTAAATTTACTCTCCTAATGCAGTCCCTTGCAAAGCATGCTGGGAACTACAGATCCACTGGCCAGTTAGCTCATTTCACTCAGCAATCTTAAGTTGACCGAACAAACACTTATTAAGTAAAGCTGACAATACAAATTTTTAGTAGGAACAACTCAGTAAACTTAAGTTCATTTAGTTATATGAGTTTTTTAAGTAATGTTAACAAGTATGATTTGAGTGCAACTAACAACAGTGCAAGTTCATTTTTTTGAGTTGGTGTGAAGACATCTTAAGTGTGATGGTGTGAACTTAACTTGTAACTTTTAATAATTGTTCTAATTATTTGAGAGTAGAGATGTCCACACCAAAAATATGATAACAATTAGGGAAAAAAAATATTGGAATCAGTTTTAGAACAATATTTTCAGGACAGCCCATCAGAATTCACCAAACTTTAAAGAGTTCAAGGATCTAAAAGCTCCAGATGACATAACTACAATGCAAGCTAATAATAAACAGAACATAATGTTGGACACTAATATAGTCATTGTATATAGTATTGTGGTCAGAATTATTGGCACCCCTGGTAAATATGATCAAAGATGGCAGTAAAAACAAATCTGCATGGTTTATCCTTTTGATCTTTTATTTAAAAAATGCAAAAACCTAACCATTCATTGAAGTAAAATAATTAAAAGTGGGGGGAAACTCACATTATGAAATATGTTTTTTTTCTTCCCAAAACATGTTGGCCCCAATTGTGGACATCTTGTTCAGATATGGATAATCATGGATTCTAGCAAATGCCAACGGATAAAAAATCTAAACCTGACAGCTTCTGCTAGAAATCTTATAATGGGCCATGGTTGGATCTTCTATCAGGACAACGATCCAAAACAAATGTCAAAATCAACACAAAAATGTGTCACTGACCACAAAATTCTCCCATGGCTGTCCCAGTCCCTTGACCAGAACCCTATAGAAAATGAGTGGGCTGAACTGAAGAGGAGAGCTGAGAATCTGAGCTGGAGGGATTCTGTATGAAGGAATGGTCTCTGATCTCCTGTCAGGTATTCTCCAAACTCATCGGCATTATAGGAGAAGGCAAAAAGGGTGCCAATAATTGTGGCCAACGTGTTTTGGAGAAAAAATATTTATTTCATAATGAGATTTTCCCCCAATTTCAATTATTTTATTCAATGAAAAGTTAGATTTGATAAAAAATTAAAAGCATAAACAATGCAGAATTATTTTTACAGCCATCTTTGATCATATTTACCAGGGGTGCCAATAATTATGACCATAATTGTGATTAGCATTCTTTTATGAGAGAGCCAAAATTTGGCCCTATAGAGGCTGCAGATATTCAGACAAACAGCATGATTGAAATGTACTGGGGGTTTTTTATTTACAAAAGTTCAATAAAAAAGGGGTTAATATGGCCTGACGTTATCAAACTCAGATTCTATAGTCAGAATATGATTCTGATACTGCTCTATTGGGCTGTGATTATGGGGAGTTTCAACCGGGACCAGGAAAATAAAATGCCTCTGCACTCAATTAGACAGACCTACAGCCAATCAAAGCAATGGAGTAAGTGATGTACGTTGACTTGAGCGACGCATAGTTGTCAACAGAATGCAACTGCACACACACTGGAAGAAGTGGAAGAAGAAGATGAGTGTAAATGATCTTTTCCGGTGTTGCAAAAAGAACTTCAAGATACACGGAGTACTTACCAACACGATCATAATTTTTGAGAGAAATGGTAAAGGTGAATGCATATTCACAAGGTCTCCGTTTAGTATTAGAACGAACTCAACACAAACGCTCTTTGGTGACAAGGATGAATACGTTACTGTTGATCATCTGTCCATCATCGTCTAAGCCCGCCCTGACAATTTATTTGTTCTGAACAGCTCTGGTTCGAGCATAGTTGCTCCACAATGCGGATCAAGTCTAGACCGAACTGCCTGACCTCAAATGTTGTGGGCGGGGCTAAAATCAGCTAGCATCCAGTATAGGTTTAATATTGAATAACTTATGTGATAGACCCAGTACCAGAGTCCTGCAACGGGTCGGGTACCCGCGGGTATCCGCGGGTACCCGCATAAAAGTGTCTAAAACGGGTGGATTGTGACATTTATAAAATTCACGGGCGGGTATGCGGGCGGATAATTAACTCTGTGCGGGCGGGTAGTTGCGCGTATGGGCGGATGAAAAATATGTGCAATATTTCTGTGGCAAAGTGAACGAGAGAGCGAGAGCGAGACCAGGGCGTGATTGTGAATGAGCGTCACCTGCGAGCCACACCGGTCTCGAGTCCTCTGAGGGAGCTCGGAAGCATATAAGGACGAGAGATCACCACACCTGGATTTGACGTTGAGTTGTTTACTTTTTATTATGTGTGTGCGCTTGGCAGATGTCGAGGGGCTGCCCACGTTACTTTCGTTTTGTTTGGTTAAAGTCTTTTAAATGTTCGCCGGTTTCCGCCTCCTTCTTCCCCCATCGAACATATTGTAGGCTTTTACAATTTCTATGTCCAAATTATCATTACACACACACGCAACAACGATATGCCATTTGACCCATCACGTCACCACCACTGCGACATTGAAACTTTTGTTGATGCCTCTCGTAGCGCAGATGAAGCGAGCGTTGCAGGAGTAGCAATAGATGAAGTAAAAGTAAAGTTGGTGAGTGGAGTAGCTATATGCAATTGTTGACAATGAGTCTTTAAAGGCACTTTTGCCTGTTTCATTAGACCATTCATGACGCTGTTGATGTTGAGAGAGGGGCAGGATAAAAAATAAAGCATTTTAATTTGAATGTTTTAGCGTGTGTGATTTATTGCGGGCACGGGTCGGGTAACGGGCCAAATATTAACGGGTCTGGGCGGGTACGGATTTAATTTTGATATTTTCACGGGTCACGGGTCGGATCTGGTGCTAAACCTTGCGGGTACGGGCGGGGGCGGGTCTCCAAAAATGGACCCGTGCAGGACTCTGCCCAGTACTGCAAGTTACTTTGTCTATTTATCAACAGTTATGCATCTCCATGCAGTGGGGCTTTATTCCTGAATGAATCACAAAACAGCTGAATTAAGTAACAATTAATGATTTAATGACTGTCCATAAAGAAAGTCACTTGTCACTACCTACTGTCAAAATAAGATCACTTAAATTGCCACAGACTGTCTACTGCATGGAGTCTCCAGTATCATTTTTAAAGAAAGTGTAGGCTATGTAAGATTGTGGCCAAAACTGGATCACTATCCCCTCTCTCCCTCCCCCCTGACTCGAGGTTGCCAGATAGGCTGTAGGATCAGCAGGAACGTTTGTAGCTGCAGCTGTGGTAACTAGAGCAGAGCTGGCAACCCAAATGCTGAAACGCTACTGACTTTGTGATTGGTCGATAGGTGGAGGGTGGAGCTTCAGGCCAAAACACAACATGTCAACATCAACATCAGTTGAGGGTTGCAACAACAACTGACAATATCCTGGCCGGACTGCTGTTGTCAGTGATATAAGTATTTGAAATTAACATGATTTCTTAATGTCTAGTGACATATCAGGGCCATTTTATGATTAATTGAAATATATTTCTTACATACAGTTCCTTTAAGTAGCTCTCAAATGAAAAAAGTCTAGACACCCCTGGTCTGCTAGAGTCTAGACTACGCAAACATGGACAAGCGAAGTGAAATTCCTGAACCGAAACAACTGTTTTAGCTCATAATCATAGCCTATTTGAATGCTGCTTATTTGAAATGAATAATATCATGCACTGTTTGCACTCGCTCCCTGTGATTTTGCCAAGTAAGACAAGTTCTTGAATCAACATATTGTGTTGATCCTGGAAAAACATTTCTGTCTGAAAATGTAGTCCTAACCATATTCCTACCCCTAACCTAACCCTACCCATATCCTAATCCCTAACATCCGAGGGAAATGATATGTGAATAATACTGATGTTGAAGCACCTAACCCTAAGCTGAAACTTGACATAAACTGTAAACTTGTTCCTCAAATCTGATTGGTTGATTGGAATTTTGTTCCAGGAACATGTTGCACTTGGTGAAATCACGTTCACCGTATGCACTTAAATGCTCCTCGTGCATGTTTGGAAATATCTATTTTAACCATCTCTGGCTCAATTTTCTCTGTACCTCCTACTGCTCGGCCCCTTTTGCATTCTTGAAGATTAATCTTTGGACTGAATTAATGCATAAATCTTTTCATCTCATTGTTATTTCTCCTTTCATTTATCAGTGCTTCTCCTGCCCGTCCTCTGCACACAAGAAATAGCCTACAAATGCAGTTTGTAGTCACTCATGTGATGCATCAAAAGTGAAAAGGGGAGAAATATATTAAATGGGAGAAAGCATATCACTCTAACAAGCTATCGCTTTCAGATTCTCTCTCCAGACTATCACGTGGAGGAGGAGGATGGGAGATGAAAGGGTAATCCTTTAGTCTGACAGCATTTAGTTTTAAGTGTACATTTTCACATCATACTCAACCACATGATTCTTCTAATGAAAGTGATCGTGATCTTGTTTGCCACACCATATTTATTACAGAAATAAACCTTTTCACTCTCCCGTGGACTCAAAAAAAAGAAAGCACTGATTCTTAGAACTAATGACCTTGAGGTTAATCTCACTCAACTATGAACTAATAATACTATAAACAGCGCCAGATGAAGGACAGAGAAATGAAACGAAAATCCTCTTTGCAGTGGCACTAAAGAAGGACAGCTACACAATTGATCTTAAAACAACAACAACAACAAAAAGCCAAATTTGGGGTGCAATTGCTTCCCTATGTGGTTAACTAAAAAGTTAATGCAGCCATGTTTATAAAAAGACCTGTTTTGCTATTTGCAGAGTTAACTAATTGGGATTAATAAAGCAAACTAAACCAAAACACCACTGAAATACACTGAAATGTCCTGTTGTTGTAGCACATACAAATCTGTACTGTAATCTACATTCTTCAAGTAATTATGTACAGAATATACTTAAGTATGTGGGCTAAAGAAATGTAGACAACATTGAAACAAATAGCTACTATCTATAGTCTTGGGTGAACCTTTTGATAACTTTGAAATTAACAAACATTATAATATAGGACTGATGCGTAATAGATTACAAAGAAATAGTGAAAAATGCCATGAAAGTTCAATATACAGATAGTCATAGCCAATTCATGCCAATCTCCAACAGGCCATACTGTTTTAATGGTATATTAGTAAAAAAACACATTTATTGGAACGTGTAGCTAAATATCACTATCTTCTACAACATTTTAATGACCGATGAAAGTTATTATAAAGAAATCAAGCCTTGTTTTTTTTGTTGTTGCTGTGAATGAGGCCTGATTGAAATGCCCTTCATTTTGACCTGGTCATAGGTCAACAGACAAGTTTTAACGATTTGAATCTTGTTTGTGTTCCAAAGAAGGCCATACTAATAAAAGCAATTAATCTACATTTTGAGTAAATTCGCTGTGAAATGTTTTGTGGTTTTGTATCGTGTTGATGTATTATTCACGCCAATTAACAGAGAAACATTAGGTTTAATTCTACGTCGTAATGAACTATCATGCACAACTAGGCTATACTAGTACATGTTAATATGGCAATTTAAGTTTACTTTAATAATATAAGAAAAGCACTGAAACTCAGCTTTGAAGTTTGAAGAACCAAAACGTCACTCACCGGCTCGTGCACAACTGTCATCACTATAGTCCACAAGCGTCATGTCTATTCCATTTTTCTTTTCTATAACATTGTTTGCATTTCAATTAATATTAAAGCACACAAGTCAGATAAAGCGGCTGCTGTTTGAGGATGCGTCACATTGAAACGTTTTGTAACGTGGGCACTCTCCGCGTGCTCTGTCTGCTCCACGCGTGCTCACCAGCAGGCAGGAAAAACTTCAGTAAGCTCAGTCAGCCGCATCCTTTCCTCTCCCTCTCTGCATCCTCTCAGTCTGACTGTCCCTCTTTTCTTAGTCGCTGTTTCACGACATTGACACTAACTGTTACAAAAAAATCATTATTTTGGTTAATGTTGAATTTGACATCATATTAGCAGCAGATATTTGGTTCATATCAACATCACAACACGATTTAGCATTAGTGCAAAAGACTAGCGAAGTCCATTCGAAAGTGGATATGACTGATATTTACAGCACCAAACTATAACAGTAGAAATAATAAATATAAACACATTTAGAATGAATTAGATCCCCTTTATATTACATGACGCACACAAAAAAAAAAAAAAAAATTTTTTAGATTGATCAATGGAAAATGCTCTCCAGGCACGGAAACAGCAACAGAATGAGAGGCTGACAGAAGTGATTGGCTCTCCAAAATACACACACGCATACACACACACACACACCCAGACACGCACATATATATATATATATATATATATATATATATATATATATATATATATATATATATATATATATATATATATATATATATATATATATATATATATATATATATATATATATATATATATATATATATATATATATATATACCATAAGATAGATAGATAGATAGATAGATAGATAGATAGATAGATAGATAGATAGATAGATAGATAGATAGATAGATAGATAGATAGATAGATAGATAGATAGATAGATAGATAGATAGAGGCCTAGTATGTAGAGGGATTTTATTCGTTTATCATAATACATTCAAATACATAAACATAATACATTGAGCAAAAAGTCTTTTAATTTAATGTTACAGGTTGCACTTATGAACCACTAGAGGGCAGAATGTTTCTATTTCATCAGACTGAACGACATCTTTTGATTGAATAGACAGTGAGGGAATAATGTTTTCTTTTGATTGGCCGCTTGCTGAACCAGTAAAAATTTTGACAGCTAACACTGTTCACTGTAAAAAATTGGCTTGTTATGTAAGTGTTTAAAAAAAGGAACTCACCTGGACATGGTTATACTGTGCCTGGCTTAAACAGTGGAATGAATGTGCCTCTAAATGTAAAAGAATGTGTGGTTTTACAATAAAATGGATCTGTTTTAGGTTTTATAAGATGAAAGTGGCCTTAATAGTGATGTTAATTTGCAGCTTTAAAGTCATTTATAGTATAACCACATACTATTGTTTTTTGTACAGCCTAATAAAGTTTAGGACATTTGGACTTGTTTTTGAGAAATCCAGATTCCCTCCTGGACCACACACTTTTGACTGAAGTTGATTTACACATCACTATAATTTATTTATTTATTTATTTATTTATTTATTTATTTATTTATTTATTTATTTATTTATTTATTTATTTATTGCCTGTTTGGATGCTTTCCGCTTTTAATAATAATAATAATAAAAGATTAGTACATTAATTAAATTAAAGGGTAAGTTCACCCATAAATGAAAATTCTGTCAATAATTACTTACCCTCATGTCGTTCGACACCCGTAAGACCTCCGTTCATCTTCGGAACACGAATGAAGATATTTTTGTTGAAATCCGATGGCTCAGAAAGGCCTTCATTGACACCAATGATCATTTCCACTCTCAAGACCCATAAAGGCACTAAAGACGTCGTTACAAAGCCCATCTCACTACAGTGACTGTACAATATTTTATGAACGAGAATAGTTTTTGTGCACAAAAAAACTAAATAACGACTTATAGTGACGGGCCGATTCCAAAACAAAGACCAGCATATCGATTCATGATTTGAATCACCAAAGTCACGTGATTTCAGCAGTTTGGTGGTTTGACATGCGATTTGAATCATGAATCGGTGCGCTGATTCATAACCATTTGAAGCTTTGTTTTGAAATGGGCCCATCACTATATAAATCGTTATTTAATTTTTATTCTCATGACATTTATTCTCATACACCAATGACACCAATCTATTCTCATACACTAATGACATTGGTGTCAATGAAGGCCTTTCTGAGCCATCAGATTTCAACAAAAATATCTTCATTTGTGTTCCGAAGATGAACAGAGGTCTTACGGGTGTCCAACGACATGAGGGTAAGTAATTAATGACAGAATTTTCATTTTTGGGTGAACTAACACTTTAACAAGTATGGTTGCCAATCTTAAGATATTAGGTAAAAATATATTATTTGGCTTGCTGTCCACTGGTGAGGTAGCCTAGAAATCTAGACGCACCCTAGCGGCAGCAAATTTAATTTGCCCGCAAGTGTCGTCTAGGAACTCTCAATACCCTTCTGAGCTCTATTCCTCACAATCTGGACGGCCCAATCACATCGTGTATAGAGTCGGCGGACGGGGCCATAATGACGACGGCCGAGTTGCGTTTGCGTGCTTCTAGTTAACACACAAACTGGCGAACGGCGGCGGTCTTTCGAATCAGCTCTGACCGCGATTCTGGAAGACTTGGAGTTAAGCTTTTCTCTGAGAAAAGAACGGCACTGAAGTCATTCTTAAAAAGGGAAGATGTGTTCGGAGTTTAGCCGACCGGATACGGTGAATGTTTAATCAGTCAGCGAGCTCTGTTTAACCTTCGTTGCTCTGGTTGGTGTAGCGCTATCCTATCGCGTGCAGAGGGAGTTTGAAAGACAACCGTTTATCCCGCCCCTCGGATTGAGCCCTGTCTATGGTGAGTTTCCAGACCAAACATCTTGATGTGGGTCTGGCTTGTCAGGCTACCGGTGAGGGGCTCGAAGAAACAATTTCAACTCAAGCTCTGATATACACCCACAGTGACTAAATCTATGATTATGTATGGCTATCAAAATCCAGTGTTCTGTATTTTGCGTATGTAACCCAGGTTACTACAGACAATGTCCAACCTATGAGAAAAAGAGCAATATAATTAAAATGCACATAAACAATTTTATTGATTTATTTTAAGGCCTGAAAGCACTTAATATTGTTAAAAATATGTATAAAATATCACAAATTGAAAAAATGATTAAATTAAACACTTAGGAATAGCTCCGCCTTAGTGGATTGCGTCATCTCTACCGCGCGGAGTTGAGTGAGCAGTCTCTCGTCACGGAGCAAAGTGACATGATCGTTGAGCTGTGATGCGTGTGAAATGCGGTTCTAAAGTCATGAAAGGTTAAATGAGAAATTGAGCTGATTCGTCTCACAAACTGCATGAAGCAGATTTCCCTGATACATCGAGATTATTTCTGATCTTTATCAAGCTATTCTTGGTGAGTTAATGAATCATTGTATTTAGTTATTATTTGTGCAATTTTCAGTCTTTTGGAGAGTTGAGTGTTCTCAAATGGAACTGTGATTTGCTGTTTAAGTGTTTTTGTATGACCGCTAACTTTATGAACGTGATGAGTGTAACAGCTCTCATGTAGAGTTTTTGCTAACCATGCGGGCCATGTGCTGCAACCTATGTGCTAATCGAGTGCGCACACATCACTCTAAGACACCATTCTCGTTAATATGGTTATATTCTGTTAAATGTTTTGAGAAATGTGTATTGAGGCATTTAATGTTTTATTGCGCTGAAAATAATCATTTGAAATATTAATGCTGTGAAATGGAAATTAATTGTGATTTTTCTGCCTTGTGTTTGCAAGGTTGGGTTTTTTTTGTTGTTTTTTCCTTTCTTTTCTCTTGATCTTGCTGTCCCTGTCCTTCTGCATCCCGTGGAATTGAACGAGGAGTTTCTTGGAGTTCTGAGTTGAAACTGTTTCTGCCATCATTGGGGAGTGCTTCTCATTGGTGGAAACTGGCGAGCCAACCCCGTTTTCCCGAGCTTGGACTTCATTTTTATACATCGAAGTGGTAGGATCATTCGTATTCAATTGTGAACGAGAAATATTTTTCTTTTTTTTCCTGGAGTTGCGTTTTTTTTTGCTGAACAGCAGTGCAAAGGACATTTGAATTGAACAAAACTCCTGTTTTTTTTGCTGGAGTCACATCCATCAAAGACATTTTTTTGAAAGGACTGCGATTTGGTGTCCCCCCCCCCCATTCAAACTACCTGAAATTTATTGTCTCAATTGGTGTTATTTTTTTTTTGTTGTTGTTATCTTCGTTTTCCATCTTCTATTGAATTTGTTTTGAAAGCGTAAAGGTTATTGCACTATATAATTGTAATTCAGGTTGAGTGTGGAAGAGAAACAAAGTTGTTTAAAGGTATAGTTAACAAATCCAAGCTAGAAATTAAACTAATAGTAAATAAAAAGAATTGAAGTCAATTTAAGAGCTAAATAATTATTATAATCTTAAATAATTTAGAATATACAGAACTAAATAAGCACACTATCATTATATGAGTTAAAACAACCTTATTTCACAAGATCATAAAAAGGGGTTATTTTGTGAATTGTATTTTCTTGTTTTGCTTCTGCTTTCCCATCAATATTTTGTTTTTGTTTTTCAATTATTGGTTTTACCCAAACAAATACAGAGAGCAACAAAAAGAAAAAAAGAAAAAGAAAATATTTACTCCTTCAACTATATTTCCGTCTCCTGTCATCATTTCCCTTATCTTGCTGCAACACTGGCTCAACAGCGAACGTGGTCTTCTGATCTGGTCCAAGATATAAGGAAGTAATTCATACAGTTTTGTGTAGGTCACGTGTGCTACATATATACATATTGTGAGTCACGCGGTCGCTACATAAAAGTTGGCGAGCCAGCCAGGAGCCAGTTCTTGCAGCGAGGGTAACTGTTAAAGAAACAGAAAAGGGAAATTAGTAAAACACAAGAAACAAGTTATTGAATTTTCCAAGTGATTAAAATGGAAATCGTGACGCGAGAAAACGTTAAAGTAGCAAATGCACTCGTAGTCAAAGGCATTACGCTAACTGAAGTAGACAATGAGCTGGAAACTTACCTACAGAGGTATGGTTCAATTAGCCGTAACATTATCATTGATGACCCAGCTTCAGAGTTTCACAGAAATGCCATCATAGAATATAACCATAGCTCAGCAATCCAAAATTTGTCCCCTTTCCTACCCTTGACTTTGGGGAGTCTCTCTGACCCAGACGTTACCTTCAGAGTGCGTGCCTTAGCCACAGTTTACACCCAACCTGCTAGCTGCACTGCCACTGAAGGGTATCTTGAAGAATTGAAGGCAATTGCCAGAGAGAGTGGGAGGCCTTTTCAAAGTGTGCTTCAAGAAGAACTGGAGAAACTCAGAGAAACCCATTCTGATCCAGCAGAACCCCAACATGTGAGCTGCTATGGCTCTGGCAGTGACTCTCAAAGTACAGAGGCCATCCTCCAACCACCGATAAGTAGCTCCCAGACTCCTAACCTGATTCACTCAAAAGTGACAGACACTCAAAGTTTAGAATCTAAAAACCCAACCAAGAATAGAGCTACATTCGTATCTCCCCCCTCACCAGAAACCACCACTGATGATATCACTGTGACAACTTTCCCTGCCTTTCCCACAAATATTGTGGACCCGCCCAGTGTCCAAAGAATGGTAGTTGAACACATAGTGAAAACAAGTGAAGCTAACTTGTCACAGCAAACCTCAGTCCGCCTCAGAGTTTTCTCAGGGAGATCTCCTCGTCCCCCCAACGAACCAGATTTCGACACCTGGCGTGCAAGTGTAGACTTCTTGTTAAATGATCCTTCCATCTCTGATTTGTACAGAACACGAAAGATCCTTGACAGTCTCTTACCTCCAGCGACCGACATTGTGAAACATGTGCGCCCTCCAGCCCTACCTACTGTGTATCTTGAGCTGTTAGAGTCCGTATATGGTTCTGTCGAGGATGGAGACGAGTTATTAGCCAGACTCATGGGCACTCTACAAAACCAGAGTGAGAAACCGTCAGATTATCTGCACCGCTTACAAGTCATTCTTAGTGCAGCAATCAGGCGAGGTGGCATAGCAGAAAGTGAACGTGATCGTTACCTTTTGAAACAATTCTGCAGAGGGTGTTGGGACAATCGTCTCATTGCTGATCTTCAACTTGAAAAGCGAGAAACCCGACCTCCCACTTTCGCCGAACTAGCTGTGCTTATTCGAACCCAAGAAGACAAACACGCCTCTAAAGAGGAACGTATGAGAAAGCATCTTGGGATGACAAAGCCACACAATGCCTACCCCAAGTCACGGGCAGTCTCTAATCAGGTGTCAGTCTGCTCATGTGATGTACCCGAGTCTGATAGCGCAGAAACCAGTCTCCTTAAGAAGCAAATTGCTGAAATCCAATCCCAAGTTGCTGCTTTAAAACAGTTTCCTAATCAAAAGAGTGCTAAGGATAATTCTGAAAAGACTGAGTTGACCGCTTTAAAGAAGATGGTGGAGGAATTATGCACCCAAGTAGCTGCAGTGAAAGCATCGGTCACTCAAGGACTGAAACAAAACCAAGAAGAGTCGGAAATAGCTAGGCTGCAACGTCAAGTTGTGGAGCTGCAAACTCAAACTGCTGCTCGTAAGGTGCCTCGAACCTCAAATACACAGAGATTGCTTGAAACAGAAACAGACAGGAGCTCCAGGACCGTCCAGCTGAGAGTTAACAGACCACGACCCTGGTACTGTTTCCGGTGCGGAGAAGATGGGCACCTGGCCATTAATTGCGAGAATGCTGCAAATCCTTCCAAAGTTGAGGAGAAGCGACTTAAGTTAAGAGAGCAACAAAGCCAATGGGACTCTCTGCATGGAAGGCCTTCCCAGCCTTTAAACTGAAAAGGGTCTCTGTAGAAGGGCATATGGAGACCAGACGTTCAGACTGTCGCCCTGAATGTTACAAACAGATGACTGATGTGAGGAGCCATGGAACACTGCCATTGAAATGTTTGCCAAAGGGGCTAGTAGGGATTAAATGCACAGCCAAAGTCACAATTGGAGGAAGAGAAGTAGATTGCCTTTTAGACACAGGGTCACAGGTGACCACAATCCCTCACTCATTTTATGAATCAAATTTGTCAGACTTCCCCTTGAAGCCATTAGGAAACTTGTTGGAAGTAGAAGGAGCAAACGGACAGGCTGTGCCGTATCTAGGGTACATTGAATTAATCTTGAAATTCCCTAAGGCATTCATAGGAGCGGAAGTTGAGGTCCCCACCCTGGCCCTGGTGGTGCCAGACTTGACAAGTCTTTCTCAGATTCTAGTTGGGACCAACTCTTTAGATGTGCTTTACAGCAAATGTGCCAAAGGAAATGCAGCTAAATTTCAGTCAAGTTTCCATGGTTACCAAGCAGTACTTAAAGTTTTGGAGGCCAGGTGGAGACAAGCCAGCAGTGAGACTCTGGGTTATGTGAAGTTAAGTGGAAACTCCCCTGAATTTGTTCCTGCAGGAAGCACGGTAGTCTTTGATGGCTTTGTCCACCTACATGGGCCCCACACAGAAAAGTGGGTGACACTTGAGCCTCCCTCGGTCCCTTTACCAAGTGGCCTGCTGATTGCAAACTGTTTGCACACCTTACCCCGTAAACGTCCTTCCAAATTGTCAGTTTTGCTGAGAAATGCAACCCATACCGACATAAAGATCCCTCCTAAAGTTGTGCTAGCAGAGATTCATGCAGTTCAGAAGGTCATGGACCAGCAGCATCAGAGTCCAGATGTCAAAGCTGAGGGAGAAACGCTTACCTGTGCCAACCTTGCCTTCGAATTCGGTGATTCCCCCCTGCCCACGACCTGGAAAGAGAGGATATCGCAACTGCTGAATTCCATGCCTGAAGTCTTCTCCCTGCACGACCTTGATTATGGCCACACTGAGAAGGTCAAACATCAGATAAAGTTGAATGACGAAACACCGTTCAAACACAGAGCCCGACCCATCCATCCCCAAGACATTGACGCTGTGAGAAAGCACATCCAAGAACTATTAGAGGCTGGTGTCATCCGTGAGTCTGAGTCTCCGTTTGCATCACCTATAGTTGTAGTCCGTAAGAAGGATGGTACAGTGCGGCTGTGCATCGACTTTCGAAAGCTCAACTCACAAACGATTAAGGATGCATACGCCTTACCGAACCTAGAGGAAGTCTTCTCGACATTAACCGGCTCCAAGTGGTTCTCGGTGCTCGATTTGAAATCTGGGTTCTACCAGATTGGGATGGAGGAAGCCGATAAGTGTAAAACAGCATTTGTCTGCCCACTTGGATTCTGGGAATTCAACAGAATGCCGCAGGGGATTACCAATGCTCCGAGCACGTTCCAAAGATTGATGGAACGGTGCATGGGAGACTTGAACAGGAAACAAGTACTGGTTTTTATTGATGACCTCATTGTATTTTCAAAGACGCTAGAAGAGCACGAATCTCGGTTGCTGCAAGTTCTCGACCGATTGAAGGAGTATGGGCTGAAATTGTCACCCGAGAAATGTCGGTTCTTCCAGACGTCAGTGAGGTATCTGGGCCATATAGTTTCGCAAGATGGGGTAGAAACTGACCCGGCAAAAGTTGAAGCCTTAAAGACTTGGCCAAGGCCGACAAACCTTAAAGAGTTGAGGTCCTTTTTAGGTTTTGCCGGTTACTACCGGAGATTTGTGCGTGACTACTCCAAGATCATTAAACCTCTAACTGACTTGACAGCAGGATATCCTCCACTCCGTAAGAGTGGTAGTAAGAAAAAGAAGGATGGGGAATACTTCAACACCAAAGAAGAGTTTGGCGACCGATGGGCTCCAGATTGTCAGAATGCCTTTGACTCCATAATTGGTAAGCTTACCTCTGCGCCTGTTTTGGGATTTGCTAACCCCAAGCTCCCTTACGTACTTCACACTGACGCCAGTATCACCGGGCTTGGTGCAGCCTTATATCAGGAGCAGGAGGGACAAATGCGGGTCATAGCCTTCGCCAGTAGAGGATTGACCAAAGGAGAGAGTAGATACCCTGCGCACAAATTAGAGTTCTTAGCGCTAAAATGGGCAGTCACCTCCAAATTTAGCGACTACCTCTATGGTGCAGAATTCACTGTCATAACGGATAGCAATCCCTTGACATACATTTTAACTTCAGCCAAGCTTGATGCCACCAGTTACCGCTGGCTGTCCAGTTTGTCGACTTACAGCTTTAAGCTGCAATACAGAGCGGGTAGCCAAAATCAAGATGCTGACGGACTTTCCCGACGACCGCATGGCGATCCTCTAGATGATCTGGTCTCACAAAAGGAGAGAGAAAGGATTAAACAATTCACCCTACACCATCTCATGGGGCCAGGAGCTGAGTCATCTATCCTCACGGCAGAGACAATAAAGGCGATCTGTGAAAGGCATCAGGTGGCGGTGTCATCTGAAAGCCCAAGTCCCTCTCACTCCCCACTCACATTAGTTGAATCCCTTACTCACCATGAGGATGCTCTGCCAAATGAGTTTCAACATGAAGATAAACATGGTCTTCCAGATCTTCCACATCTCTCAGAAGCTGCGTTGGCAGACCTGCAGAGGAAAGATGAAGAAATAAGAATTGTTATTGAATGGTTGGGAAAAGGTGTGAAACCTCGTAACCTGAGAGACCTGCCACCCACCATGAGCCTCTGGTCTAAAGAGTGGAACCGACTTGAGCTGAGAAACGGAGTGCTCTATAGGAAGAGACAGGAGCGTGGAGTCTCTCACTACCAGCTGGCACTGCCCACCACATTGAGAGACATGGTGTTAAAGAGCCTTCATGATGATATGGGTCATTTAGGCATTGACAGGACCCTGGATCTGGCTAGGTCAAGGTTCTTCTGGCCAAAAATGGCACAGGCAGTGGAAGAAAGGGTCAAAACCTGTGAGCGCTGTGTCCGTCGAAAAACACCCCCGGAAAGAGCAGCTCCTTTAGTAAACATCCAAACTAGCAGACCCTTAGAGTTGGTATGCATAGATTTTCTGTCCCTGGAACCAGACCAAAGCAACATTAAAAACATACTGGTTATTACAGATCACTTTACAAAGTATGCTGTTGCAATACCAACTAGAAACCAAACTGCCCAAACCGTTGCTAAGAGCCTGTGGGAAAACTTCTTGGTGCACTATGGGTTTCCAGAGAAAATACATAGTGACCAAGGAGCAGACTTTGAGTCGCACACGATTAAAGAGTTGTGTAAAGTTGCAAGAATTCACAAGGTGAGGACTACCCCATACCACCCTAGGGGCAATCCTGTGGAACGATTTAATCGTACTCTCCTCCAGATGCTTGGAACGCTGGAAAAAGAAAAGAAATCTCGGTGGAAGGAGTTTGTGAAGCCCTTAGTGCACGCCTATAACTGCACCCGCAGTGACACCACTGGGTACACTCCTTACGAACTCATGTTTGGGCGACAACCCCGCCTGCCTGTCGATCTGGCTTTCGGATTACCAGTGGACACTCCCATCAAGTCGCACTCTCAATACGTGAGGGATCTGAAGAATCGGTTGCGTGAGAGTTACGAGGTAGCTACTAAAAATGCTGGGAAGCTAGCGGAGCGTAATAAAAGAAGATTTGACGAGCGTGTGGTTGCTTCAACCTTGGAAGATGGTGACCGAGTCCTTGTAAGGAATGTGCGACTGAGAGGGAAGCACAAGTTGGCCGACAAATGGGAGCAAGATGTTCATGTGGTTGTCAGTAAAGTTCGTGATCTGCCGGTCTATACGGTCCAACCAGAGAGAAGAGGTGGTCCTCTACGGACATTGCACAGAGACTTATTGTTACCCTGTGGATTTTTACAGCCAAGCAACACCGAAGAACGACCAAAGCAGATAGTTCAAAGGCCTAGAACCAGAGCGTCTCCTGATGATGAAGGGGTAAAGGAGTTGGGCTATGCGTCTGAATGCTCAGAGTCTGAGGATGACCAAATTCCATATTATGTACCTGAAAGAACGTTGGGCTCTGAAACTCAAAATATTATGGGATTTGAGCACTTACCTGGTGTCCGAGAAGTTTCATTCAACTTACCTGTCCTTGATCCTATTAGGAAAACCCTACCTGTATGTGAATCGGTGGAGAGTAATCCTGATAAACCTATAAGGGAATACTTACCTGTATGTGAACCTGTGGAAGGAAAATCGGATGGACCTGTAGGAGTAGAAACCTGTGTGGAAGAGCCAGAATCAAGTTGTATTGAACCAAATGTCTCAGTGGAGCAAATACCAGAACCCGAGCAATCCCCTGAATACCCAACTCAAGTGATTGAGTCAACGGCGATCAGTTCTGAACCAGAGAGTAAAGACAGGGTTCTGAACTCAATTGGAAGGAATCAAACTGAAAATGCTCAAAATGAAGACAAGAGTCAAGGATCTGAAGACGACATTGGCCCCAGACGTTCACAGAGAGAGCGACGCCCCCCTAAAAAATTTGAATATCCCCAGTTAGGGAATCCACTTACCTTAGTGATTCAGTCCTTGTTGCAGGGTCTAAGCGAAGCTTTTAGTTCTTCTTTAGAAGAGTCAGTCGTTGCCCCTGTAATCCACTTGTAGATGCAACGGGGCGTGCATATATTCCTGAGGGGAGGGTGTAACCCAGGTTACTACAGACAATGTCCAACCTATGAGAAAAAGAGCAATATAATTAAAATGCACATAAACAATTTTATTGATTTATTTTAAGGCCTGAAAGCACTTAATATTGTTAAAAATATGTATAAAATATCACAAATTGAAAAAATGATTAAATTAAACACTTAGGAATAGCTCCGCCTTAGTGGATTGCGTCATCTCTACCGCGCGGAGTTGAGTGAGCAGTCTCTCGTCACGGAGCAAAGTGACATGATCGTTGAGCTGTGATGCGTGTGAAATGCGGTTCTAAAGTCATGAAAGGTTAAATGAGAAATTGAGCTGATTCGTCTCACAAACTGCATGAAGCAGATTTCCCTGATACATCGAGATTATTTCTGATCTTTATCAAGCTATTCTTGGTGAGTTAATGAATCATTGTATTTAGTTATTATTTGTGCAATTTTCAGTCTTTTGGAGAGTTGAGTGTTCTCAAATGGAACTGTGATTTGCTGTTTAAGTGTTTTTGTATGACCGCTAACTTTATGAACGTGATGAGTGTAACAGCTCTCATGTAGAGTTTTTGCTAACCATGCGGGCCATGTGCTGCAACCTATGTGCTAATCGAGTGCGCACACATCACTCTAAGACACCATTCTCGTTAATATGGTTATATTCTGTTAAATGTTTTGAGAAATGTGTATTGAGGCATTTAA
Organism: Pseudorasbora parva; assembly: GCF_024679245.1. Classification (NCBI taxonomy): domain Eukaryota; kingdom Metazoa; phylum Chordata; class Actinopteri; order Cypriniformes; family Gobionidae; genus Pseudorasbora; species Pseudorasbora parva. Next base: position 32,778,913 of record NC_090178.1, on the reverse strand, counting down.
TGTTTTATTGCGCTGAAAATAATCATTTGAAATATTAATGCTGTGAAATGGAAATTAATTGTGATTTTTCTGCCTTGTGTTTGCAAGGTTGGGTTTTTTTTGTTGTTTTTTCCTTTCTTTTCTCTTGATCTTGCTGTCCCTGTCCTTCTGCATCCCGTGGAATTGAACGAGGAGTTTCTTGGAGTTCTGAGTTGAAACTGTTTCTGCCATCATTGGGGAGTGCTTCTCATTGGTGGAAACTGGCGAGCCAACCCCGTTTTCCCGAGCTTGGACTTCATTTTTATACATCGAAGTGGTAGGATCATTCGTATTCAATTGTGAACGAGAAATATTTTTCTTTTTTTTCCTGGAGTTGCGTTTTTTTTTGCTGAACAGCAGTGCAAAGGACATTTGAATTGAACAAAACTCCTGTTTTTTTTGCTGGAGTCACATCCATCAAAGACATTTTTTTGAAAGGACTGCGATTTGGTGTCCCCCCCCCCCATTCAAACTACCTGAAATTTATTGTCTCAATTGGTGTTATTTTTTTTTTGTTGTTGTTATCTTCGTTTTCCATCTTCTATTGAATTTGTTTTGAAAGCGTAAAGGTTATTGCACTATATAATTGTAATTCAGGTTGAGTGTGGAAGAGAAACAAAGTTGTTTAAAGGTATAGTTAACAAATCCAAGCTAGAAATTAAACTAATAGTAAATAAAAAGAATTGAAGTCAATTTAAGAGCTAAATAATTATTATAATCTTAAATAATTTAGAATATACAGAACTAAATAAGCACACTATCATTATATGAGTTAAAACAACCTTATTTCACAAGATCATAAAAAGGGGTTATTTTGTGAATTGTATTTTCTTGTTTTGCTTCTGCTTTCCCATCAATATTTTGTTTTTGTTTTTCAATTATTGGTTTTACCCAAACAAATACAGAGAGCAACAAAAAGAAAAAAAGAAAAAGAAAATATTTACTCCTTCAACTATATTTCCGTCTCCTGTCATCATTTCCCTTATCTTGCTGCAACACTGGCTCAACAGCGAACGTGGTCTTCTGATCTGGTCCAAGATATAAGGAAGTAATTCATACAGTTTTGTGTAGGTCACGTGTGCTACATATATACATATTGTGAGTCACGCGGTCGCTACACGTACGTGAGTTTTTGTTGTAGGTGGCTATTGTAGATGGCTATAAAAAATAAAATTAAATAAAAATGTAAAAAAAATTGTGTACTGTGCTAATTAACTGAGACTTCTTACAGCTCTTACAGGTTGTTGGCCTTGTTTGTTTCGTTGCTTCTATTGCTCTCCCCTTTTTTGTAAGTCGCTTTGGATAAAAGAGTCTGCTAAATGATTAAATGTAAATGTAAGGTAAGGTACCTAATTCTGCGTTTTTGAGGCAGGTTTTTTGAGGCTGTAAGTTGCAACTTCAAACCACGACTCACGACTTTGTAGCGTTCCATGCAGGCAAAGTCACGTCAAACTGCATGAGGGTGAGGAATTGTGGTAGCTGTAAACAAAGCATGACAGACCATATACAGGCCTCTGGGCTCATCGTTTCTATCGCCAAAGGTGCTTACGCCTTTTTTATTTGAGAGAAACCAGGGTATTCTCACAAAAATGCGTATAAATAGTACGAGTGTGCAATGTCGTGGAATGTATACGCAAAAACTCATTTTGGCGTGTCTATGGCACGCGGTTTTTCGCGTGCATATGAGACGCATTTTATGGCGTATTATACATACGAACCCCCCACCCCACCACCCTAAACCTACCCAAGCGCGTGTCATATATACGCCATAAAGTGCGTATCATATGCACGCGAAAAACAGCGTATCATATGCACGCCAAAATGAGTTTTGGCGTATACATTCCACGACATTGCACACTCGTACTATTTATACGCATTTATGTGTGATCGGGTTGGAGAAACAGAGGAGAAAAAGCGCATAAGGCAAGAGAAGCTGTTATAGCTTTTGTTTTACGTTATTTTTATATCCGTAGGGGCTGCCATTGTTGTTTCGCAGGCTATGTGACGTCAGAGCACGTAACTGGGAGTACATGGATTTAGTACGAGTTCCCGGGTGGGAAGTCACAGGTTTGACTGCCATTCCAGTGATCTTTCACAAGTAGAAGGTTGGAAAAACATGGGTTACGGGTTGCCTGGAACGCAGCATAAAGGCCTGTACACACCGGGATGAATATTGCGCGCGCTTTTCGGCAGTTTTTTTCGGCAATTTTCACTGGCAATGCGCCAAGTGAACATGCACTTTCAGTAGACGGTGCTCCCGGTACACAAGGTGATGCTGTGGCAATCTGATGCTTGTCACACTGAAGAAGAAGAAGAGAGACAGTATTTACGTACTTGGCAAAACCATTCAAAACCATTTTTGCTAACTGGCAAGCAGTTGTGTCACAGTGGCAGGGATTAGCAGCTCATCCTCTTCGAATACTTACTACTGCTTCATCATATCAAAGTGTGCTCGGCAAGGCCATTCTTTGCTTGAGCGCCACCAAGTTGCGTTTTACTGTAACTTCAGTAGATCCAGGCACAAAAGTGCCGATCTCATTGGTTTTTAACGTGGCGTCAAAAAATGTAAACGAACCCATGACTCATGGATAATGATATGCAGCCAGGAATCGTGTTTTCCTGACATTTTTATGAGCCTGATTTCGACATGAATGTTTATAATTGTCATTCATCACATTTTTTGAGTGAATCCTGCATGTATACGTGGATCAGTGTTTTGAAGTGTGTATGTGGTAATATACTTTATATTCACTAAAAGCCAGAGGTGGACAAAGTACACAACTCTATTACTTGAGTAAAAGTAAAAGTACTACTGGTCAAATATTACTCCGTTAGAAGTGAAAGTTGTAAAAATAGATTTTTACTCAAGTAAAAGTACAGAAGTATTTGTTTTCAAAAGTACTTAAGTATTAAAGTAAATTTCCTTTTTTATGCCAATGCATTATTTTATTATTATTGTATAAATACACACTACTGTCATCATGGTTTAAGCCAGTCAGTGATGCTCCATCTGACATACTAGCATACGACTAACTTAAACTAATTTAAATACTTGTAGAAAAGTTAGAAAGCTCTTTACAAAGCTGCCGTCACTTTAAGGCCGAATGCACGGATCCAATACACTGATACACATCTGATATTCTCCCAACTTTACTCTTCTCTTTCTCCCAGACCTTTATATTTTTAATATTTTATAAGACATGCACCAAGTGTATGCCAACTAAACTAATCTTGATTTTTTTTTAAACTGAAACCTAAGAACCGTCTTCTTCCATTTTGCTATGAACTGATCAGTGTTCAAAAAAAGTTGGGAAAATGTATATGACCCTATAAGAGAGATTCCCGACAGACTGTCTGAAACAACAACAACAAAAAACTTTTAAAGATGGAAAAATCATCCTTGGACTTTCAGAGCTGCTACAGAAACGACTTTCGGCCTAGATAGAAATGTAGTGGAGTAAAAAGTACGATATTTGTCTTTCAAATGTAGTGAAGTAAAAGTCATAAATTTCCAGAAAAAATAATACTCCAGTAAAGTACAGATACTCAAAAAGTGTACTTAAAGGAGTACTTCAGCGCTGGGAAGATGAATCTGTATTTAAACTGGGTCCTCAATGTAGTAGAAATGTGAAATTATTTTTTAATTTGGTGCCTTCTAGACTGAGAAAAGACAAAAAATGTATTTTTTCAACACCTGTGATTGGCCAATTCCGTTGTAGATATTTACAAACATGTCTGTGATTGGCTACATTACTCACCGAGGCGAAAACATGGCGGAAATGTAATCACTTGACGAGTGCAAATACAGATACACACTGGATCATTTGTTAGCTCCTTTTCGCTGATAATATGCTATTATTACGAATTCTTACTGAGGATTACAGATCACAGACAAGCAGTTATGGGTTTCCCTCTTAAAGCAGAAGCAGCATCAGGTGGCAGTGGTTTGAGTGAGAAAATTACAAGCTATTATCAAGTATTTAGTGGTATTATAACAAAGTGGAAGCAATTGGTAACAACAGCAACTCAGCCATGTAAAATCACAGAGCAGGGTCAGTGCATGCTGAGGCACACAGTATGCACAGTTTACTTTCAAACTTCATGTGGCCTTCAGATTCACTCAAGAACAGTGCGTAGAGAACTTCATGGAATGGGTTTCCATGACCAAGCAGCTGCATCCAAACCTTACATCACCAAGTGCAATGCAAAGTGTCGGATTCAGTGGTATGAAGCACGCCACCACTGGACTCTTGAACAGTGGCAATCGCTGTCTGCCAATCCGATGAATGAGTCTGGGTTTGGCGGTTAGCAGGAGAACAGTACTTGCCTGACTGCATTGTGCCAAGTGTGAAGTTTGGTGGATGGAGCTATCATGGTGTGTGGTTGTTTTTCAGGGTTTGGACAATTTCATGCTCCCAACTTCCTGTTCCAACATGACTGTACACCAGTGCACAAAGAGAGGTCCATAAAGACATGGATGAGCGAGTTTTGGTGTGGAGGAACTTGGCTGTCCTGCACAAAGTCCTGACCTCATGAATTAGAGCAGAGACTCCGAGCCAGGCCTTCTCGTCCAACATCAGTGCCTGACCTCACAAATGCGCTTCTAGAAGAATGGTCAAAAATTCCCATAACACACTCCTACACCTTGTGGAAAGCCTTTTCAGAAGAGTTGAAGCTGTTATAGTTGCAAAGGGTGGGCCAATTCCATATTAAACCCGACAGATTAAGAATGGGATGTCATTAAAGCAGCGCTTGGCAACTTTTGCTCTCGGGGTCCCCCTACAGTTGGGAAAAAATAATGTCCTCAACTACTGTCGTAAGCTCGGTCCTCTTACATCAGGGGATGCCATCGCGCGTGCATTTGTTGACATGACAGCCCTAATAGCCCTGAACTAGTAATGCGCGTGTCGTCACATAACCCGCGGACCCCGTATGTCTATTTAATGGTTGTAAAAATATATACAGTGGTGCGGGGCGGGCCAAATAACTTCATAAAAGCGGCCCGCCGGTTGGTGCTAACAGTTGAACACTGCAGGAGTTCACATGCAGGTGTGCTTTTGGCGGCGCGTGTGAAATGTCTTCATCCCAGGTACAGTCAGTGGCATATGTTTCAGCATATGAATATAATTTCATGGGTTTTATTTTTTTCAAACGCCAAATAATCACGATGCTCACGTTTAAAAGCCAGCGTCATTATAGTAGTCTATTGGTTACCGTTTTACAGAATCTATATGATACTTCAATTCAATGTTTGAGGTAATCACCATAACAAGCAGGACAGCATCGGTCGGGCACGCCTCCTTCAGCTCACGCCAACGAGCAAACGCTGGTCCAATGGTCCTGCCTTTAATCCCATCACTTTTTCGTTTCCTCTTATTGCTTTCCTCCAACAAAACCTTTTCTTTCTTATTTGTCTCTGCTGCTTCGGACATGACTATATTATCCGACGAACAAAGTTGGGCTCGCACGTCCGAATTTAAGGAAGTGTGGGTGTTGGTTGAAGGGACGTCTATGCCGTAAAGCAGTCGAATTTTGTAGTTCTTTTTGTTCTCGGGTTACTACCCGAAACCCGAAGTTTAAAAGTACGATTAAAAAAGATACAGACCCCATCAAGCTATGGCAAACGTGTCATTCAACCAATTGTAAGTCGATGTATCATCACAAGAGTCTTGAAAATATATTATGAAGGTTGAAAAGTTACCTAGTGCTGCTTTAAAGTTCATGTGTATGTAAAGACAAATGTCCCAAAACTTTATTGCCTACAAAAATAGAATTATAAAATTAAAAACAATAATTTATGGGGCTAAACTACTCCTGGATGGCTATTATGTTGTTAGTATTAGAAACCTGGTCAGATTCAATACATTAAAAAAAAATAACACTGGTATTAAATGTTTCTGTTTTCAAAAAAGCCTATTTAAATTATGTCTCAGCATATGTACATTACACATGTCAGTTATTGGAAAGCACGATTGAGTAATTTTCATGGAATTATATAATCTAACTTTCATAAATGTAGACATAATCCTGTGCTACCTTCTCAGCACATGTTCAGTGTGGTCGAGGAATAAGATAAACATCCAACTGAACAAAAGCCAATCTCCACTGGAGTCTGATCCAATCGCTGTACCTACTTGGGTTGCCAGATCTATAAAACGCTGAACTGAAAGTCAGATTCACTCGGTTTGTTTTTTTGTTCTTGCAGTGGAAGAAGCTCCAAAATGACTACATTTTGGGGAAAATTAGATATATTAGAGTTAAGCTCGCAATAGCCAATTTAACCAATTCCTTTCCAATCACCATCAAAAGTAATAGTAACATAACTTATGTATTATATATTGTATTAATAGATTATTATAATATTATAATAAATTATTATAGTTAAAATAATAGAAATACTATCAGTGGCGTAGCACCAAATTTTGGGCCTTGGGTACAAACCATCTTGCTGGGCCCCCGTACCTAATACCATAGTGATACCAATGGGTGGGGAATTGCATTATTATCATAAAAACACCTAAAATGTAAACAAAATAAGCCCTCTGTACATACATTCTATACAAATGTTAGTGCATGTATAAGTATGTATAGAAAACTTCTAAGGCCCCCCCCCCCCCCCCCTGCCTCAGGCCCTGGTTACTCGGTACCCTTTATCCCCCCAGTCTGACGCCCCTGAATACTATTACTTTTGCATGCTCTGTTTTGAGTAACATAGCTATTGAAATTCTGCCTGTGAGATATATGTAATTCCCTCTCCAAATGCAATGTTCAAGAATGGACCTTAGACAAAGATTTAAATGTAGGAAAATTACAGTCATCGGTGGGTCAGCCCCGATTCTCTCATAGATTCTCTCAACAAACACTTTAAAACATAATGTTCAAAGTTGTACATAAAACAAAGATAATAAGAGTATGTGTTACAATTTGTTTTACAATGTGTTAATTTGTAATTGTTTGGGGAATTTACTTGCAATTTCTGAGTGACAGATGTTTCTAAAGCCATTTTTTTCCACTGATATTTCAGATTCTCTCCCATGGCCTTATGGGGTAAAATGTCCATTGAATGGGTATCAGAATCTCCCTGGAAGTAGTAGGTCATTCAGGGACTCTTTGGCTGAATCTGTAATCACCCCCCTGAACCCTCGTTCACCATTCCCTACATAAGCACTCAAAGGGCGGAGGCGGAGCAAAGTGAGTATTTTATCTTTTCAAGTTAATTCCTATGAAAGTTAATCTTCCAAAGGCATGAACTGAAAACGTGCCACACTGAACACGCGCTGAAAACTACTGCCGCGAGTGTTGGCACGTTTACCTCAACTCTCATCACGAGAGCTCATCACGATGCGTGTAATCTGACTCCAGCTGCATTTGTGCTGACACTTCCTTGGCGGCTAAATCACAATATATTGAACAGACACGTTCAGTTTTCAGTTGTAGCCTAGTGTCTGTTCTCTAACTGAACTGATTTTATGAAGATGAACGCAGTGGTGGGAAAGTAAAAGTGATTCAGTAGCGGTGGCTTTGGGAGGGGCCTCACAGGGCAGCGAAGCATTCTGGGAATTGTAGTCTTTCATCCCCATGAGACAAAAACAAATTTTCTGTCTTTTCTCAGTCTAGAAAGCACCAAATTCAAAAATAATTTCACATTTCTACTACATTAATGACCCAGTTTAAATTCAGATTCATCTTCCCAGCGCTGAAGTACCCCTTTAAGATGCAGCCATTGAATTATTCAATTAACCAGTTAGTTCAAAAGCAATGATTCATTCAGGAACAAAATAAGGAACTCTCTTTATGAGTGAGTCATTGAATCATTCACTCAATCTATTCCTTTTAAACCACTGATTCATGCAACATGTTGTTTCTCTAGCCACTTTGTGGCAAGGGGGGCGTGGTTCAGCGAGGTCTGCAGCGGGAGAGAGAGCCGCGGGACGAGCGGTAAGTGAGTGGGTTGGACGCAGATTAATAACACCTGTCTCTTGTTCCAGTAATGAGCGCGGAGAGGGTATAAAACCTCGGTGGAACCAGAGACCAGGGAGAGAGAGAGACGGACGGTTGATGCACAAACCCCAGAGACTGAGTAACCGGAACCCGGAAGTGCCGACCCGGAAGTGATCGCTGTGACAGTGAGAAAGAGAAACTATACACCACTGAGTGTGTTTTTGACAGTAAATGAGAATAAATAAAGAAAGAATCAACCGTCTAGCCGACCCCCGTGTCCTCTTCCTTCCTCCTATTAACGAACTTTGCTACACTGGTGCCGAAACCCGGGAGGAAGTAGGACAGCGCCGCCGCCATGCAGACGCCCTCCGCCTCGCCATTTGCGGACATTATCACATCCCTCGCGGTCCTCCATCAGGACCAACATCAAGCCATGCTGGACCTTCGGGCAGACCAGGAGCGCCGCTTCGAGGCCATTGTCCGAGGCCAGCAAGAGGACCGCGAGAAGTTCCGGAGCTGGATCGACCGGGAGGTTCGCACCGAAGCCGCCGGGCTCGCCAGCGCACCGGTCCACGTGCCCCTGCACAAAATGGGGCCACAGGATGACCCGGAGGCATTTATTGACCTCTTCCAGAAGGCCGCGGAGGCCTGCGGGTGGCCCCGGGCACAGTGGCCGGTGCGCCTGATACCACTACTGACAGGAGAGGCCCAGGCGGCTGCACAACAGCTACCGGTGGCGAACCTCCTGGAGTACGATGACCTTAAGAGAAGGCCATCCTCCAGCGGGTCGGCCGCTCCCCGGAGCAACACCGACAGAGGTTCCGCTCCCTGGAGTGGGGGGAGGCCGGCCGACCCTTCGCGATGGCCCAACAGCTCCGGGACTCATGCCGCAGATGGCTCCTGGCCGGCGGAAGCGACGTGGACCACATCGTCGATCTGGTGGTACTGGAGCAGTTCATCGCTCGGCTCCCAAGGAAAACTGCCGAGTGGGTCCAGTGCCACCGGCCCACGTCGCTGGAGACGGCCATCCACCTGGCGGAGGACCACCTGGTGGCGTGCCCGGGGGTCGGCGCACCCCTTTTAACCTCTCGCTCTCTCTCTCCCCCCTCTGTGTCTCCCTCTCCTCCTATCCCTCTCCCTAGGTCCCGCCCTCCGGGCCCTCCTCGGATTCCCCCCAGAGGCCGGGGTGGGATGGGCCCTGGACCGCTCGGGAGTTTGCGGGCTCCGCCCAGGGGGGCGGGGCTGCTGGGGATGGGGGGTGATAATGGCTCTGGTTCCACGCCCTCCCCGCACTCATTGTCCAAGCCACTCCCGCAGGGGCGGCGGGTAGGCCTGGGCTGGCCTGCTAGAGGTGCAGTGATCCGGATCATTTTGTGGACCGATGTCCGATGATGGACATCGGGACAATGATCCGGATCCCGGACGTCCAGCGGACCACCCCCGATCAAGCAGGAGAGTACCAAATTCCTGTAAGTATCAAGGGGGGTACATATCAGGCCTTGGTGGATTCAGGATGTAGCCAAACCTCGATCCATCAAAGCCTGATGCAGCCTGGGGCATTGGATACAAGCCGCATGGTTAAGGTGCGGTGTGTGCACGGGGATGTGGTGGAATATCCGGTTGTCCCAGTCACGATACAATTTTGGGGGCAAAAGCATAGTATAGAGGTGGCGGTTAGTCCACACCTCCGGCATCCGCTAATTCTGGGGACGAATTGGCCCGCCTTTACGGCTCTATTGGGATCGTTGTGTGCGGATGCCACTTGGGGGAAAAAGGCAAGGAAGGGGGCGGTGCGAGTACAGCTTGGGGAGACTGAACCGGGACCCTCGGAGACAACTCCAGAGGAACCGAGCGGGGTTGAGAGACTAATTCTCTCGGACCGCGATGACTTTCCTCTGGAGCAGTCCCAGGATGAAACCCTTAAGAATCCTTTCCAGCAGGTCCGATCGATCGACGGACAGTCTCTCCAACCTGCCTTGCCTGTCTCCTATCCTTATTTTGCCATAATAAAGGATCGGTTGTATCGAGTGACCCAAGACACTCAGACAAAGGTAGATACAACCCAGTTGTTAGTACCAAAGAGCCGCCGGGAAATGCTTTTCCAGGCGGCTCACTCTAACCCGATGGCGGGCCACCTGGGACAGGCGGCCACGCTGAATCGTTTAATGACCCGATTTTTTTGGCCAGGCATTCATGACAATGTGCGCAGGTGGTGCGCGTCTTGTCCTGAATGTCAGTTGGTGAACCCACTGGCCGCCCCAAAAGCGCCATTGCGCCCCCTTCCATTAATGCAGGTCCCCTTCGAGAGAATTGCGATGGACCTCATCGGGCCATTAGAGCGATCCGCACGCGGACATCGTTTTGCGTTAGTTATCGTGGACTACGCAACACGATATCCGGAAGCAGTGGCTCTCCGCAACATCTCTGCGAAGAGTGTTGCGGACGCACTGTTTCGTTTAATCTCCCGGGTGGGGATTCCGAAGGAAATCCTCACTGATCAAGGCACGGCGTTTATGTCACGCACGTTAAGCGAATTGTACGGATTATTGGGCATTAAATCCATTCGAACAAGCGTCTATCACCCACAAACAGACGGCTTGGTCGAACGATTTAATCGCACTCTTAAATCCATGATCCGTAAATTCGTACAGGAAGACGCCAAAAATTGGGATCGGTGGTTAGAACCCCTCTTATTTGCTGTGCGGGAGGTCCCGCAAGCCTCCACGGGGTTTTCCCCCTTTGAGCTTCTCTACGGACGGCAGCCCCGGGGGGTGCTGGACGTCCTGCGAGAAACTTGGGAGGAGGGGCCTTCTTTGGCCAAGAACGAAATTCAGTATGTGCTGGACTTGCGAACAAAACTCCACACCTTGGGGCGGCTATCGAGGGAGAATTTGTTGCAAGCCCAGGACCGCCAGAGCCGGTCATATAACAGGGGTACAAAACTACGCAAATTCACACCGGGAGAGAAAGTGCTCGTTCTACTCCCTACGTCGAGCTCTAAATTAATGTCAAAGTGGCAGGGGCCGTTTGAGGTCGCACGACAGGTAGGAGAGCTCGATTATGAAGTGATACAATCCGATAGGAACGGGGCACGTCAAATATACCACCTCAACCTGCTAAAAAAATGGAATGAGGTGGAATCAGTGTTGTTGGCAACAGTGATCGGGGGAGAGGATCATCTCGGGCCAGAGGCGAGTATTAAAACACAATCAGTCGCGCTGGCCCCTGGGGGAGATCACCTCTCACCGTTCCAACTCACTGATTTATCAAAATTACAGGCGGAGTTCGCGGACGTGTTCTCGCCCCTACCGGGACGTACCGATTTGATTCAGCACCATATCGAGACTGAGCCGGGCGTGGTAGTTCGCAGCCGGCCGTATCGTCTGCCTGAACACAAGAAAAAGGTAGTTCAGGAGGAATTAGGCGCAATGCTCGACATGGGAGTAATCGAGGAGTCCAACAGTGACTGGGCGAGCCCGATAGTCTTGGTCCCCAAGACAGACGGCTCGGTCAGGTTCTGTGTGGACTACCGCAAGGTGAACGCTGTGTCGAAATTCGACGCGTATCCAATGCCGCGGGTTGACGAGTTGCTTGATCGGTTGGGCACGGCTCAATTTTATTCGACACTGGACTTAACAAAGGGCTATTGGCAGATCCCCTTGTCTCCATTGTCCAAAGAAAAGACAGCTTTCACCACGCCGTTTGGATTGCACCAATTTGTCACGCTTCCTTTCGGGTTGTTCGGGGCGCCCGCTACCTTTCAGCGCCTCATGGACAGGATTTTGCGTCCCCATGCCGCATATGCTGCTGCCTATCTGGATGATATCGTGATTTACAGTCACGATTGGCAGCGGCATATGCAGCATGTCAGGGCGGTCTTGAGGTCGCTGAGGGGAGCGGGGCTTACGGCCAACCCGAAGAAGTGTGCGATTGGGCGGGTGGAAGTAAGGTATCTGGGCTTCCACTTGGGTCATGGACAAGTGCATCCCCAAATTGATAAGACCGCAGCAATTGCAACCTGTCCGAGACCCAAGACCAAAAAGGAGGTTAGGCAGTTCTTGGGGCTGGCGGGATATTATAGACGGTTCATACCAAATTATTCGGACCTCACCAGCCCTTTGACTGACCTGACTAGAAAGGGGCTACCAGATACGGTCCAGTGGACGGAGCCGTGTCAACAGGCTTTTACCCGAGTGAAGGCTGCTCTATGTGGCGGGCCGCTTTTACACTCCCCTGACTTTTCTCTCCCTTTCTTGTTGCAGACTGACGCGTCGGACAGGGGGCTGGGCGCAGTCCTGGCCCAGGAGGTGGAGGGGGGAGAGCGGCCGGTGCTGTACATTAGCCGTAAGCTCTCCAAGAGGGAAGCTAAGTACAGCACCATAGAGAAGGAGTGTCTGGCCATCAGGTGGGCCGTTCTCACCCTCCGCTACTACCTCCTGGGGCGGGAGTTCACCCTCTGTTCGGACCACGCTCCTCTCCAATGGCTCCACCGCATGAAGGATACCAACGCGCGGATCACCCGTTGGTATCTAGCTCTTCAGCCGTTTAAATTCAAGGTGGTCCACAGGCCGGGTGCTCAGATGACTGTGGCCGATTTCCTCTCCAGAAATGGGGGGGGGGGGGGGGGGGGCTGCAGGCCGGACGGCTCCCCGGCCTGAGTCGGGCGGTGGGGGTATGTGGCAAGGGGGGTGTGGTTCAGCGAGGTCTGCAGCGGGAGAGAGAGCCGCGGGACGAGCGGTAAGTGAGTGGGTTGGACGCAGATTAATAACACCTGTCTCTTGTTCCAGTAATGAGCGCGGAGAGGGTATAAAACCTCGGTGGAACCAGAGACCAGGGAGAGAGAGAGACGGACGGTTGATGCACAAACCCCAGAGACTGAGTAACCGGAACCCGGAAGTGCCGACCCGGAAGTGATCGCTGTGACAGTGAGAAAGAGAAACTATACACCACTGAGTGTGTTTTTGACAGTAAATGAGAATAAATAAAGAAAGCATCAACCGTCTAGCCGACCCCCGTGTCCTCTTCCTTCCTCCTATTAACGAACTTTGCTACACACTTAAAATCCACGGACGTATATACTTCCAATTTTAAATGTCTGTGGAGGAGCTATGATGTCATATGTGGTACCATTTGAAAGCTTAGAGTCTCTACTTTCTGGAGATATGCATCACTTTGGCATTTGTTTTAGACAAAGTAATGTATTTACACTAAATTACTCTGGTGCCATTTCCGAATGGATTTGGCCTAACCAAATTGAAAAGCTTTCCATACACACATACTGTAGTGGTCTAAATTCAAAATGTTGGTGTAATTTTACAGGAAACCCTTTGAAGTTACATAAAACACTGCTAAAAGTGATAAAAAATTTGTAAGTATACGTTTTCTGAGCTATAATAACCCCCAAAAAGAGACGCTATTTGATTTTTTTTTTTTTGGTTATAAATTCATTTTTGAAAGTGTGTAACTCTTCTGCTCTGTGTGCTCTAGGGACCTGCAGACAGTTTGGGTTGTTTCCAGCATATTAAATTAATTCAATGACACTGGGATATTGCATTTATATCACTGTATATGGTGGGGGAGGGGGGTAGCAAGGGGAGGGGGAAGGGGGGTCATCCCTTGAGACCCGTTTGAATAAATCTGGCCTAATAGTTTTTTCGGGGGGGGGGGGGGGGGGGAATTACAGCTTACACAACATATACTTACATGTTTATCACTTTTAGCTGTGTTTTATGTAACTTTAAAGGGTTTCCTGTAAAATAACACCAACATTTTGAACTTAGACCACTGTACGGGAAACTTTTCAATTTGGGTAGGCCAAATCCAGGCGGAATTCCCAAAAATGGTAGATATTAAGTGGCTAGATGTGTGCAGAGGTAAAGCAAAATAAAGATTTTTAACGCATCACATTTACGTGCAAATGAAACAAACAGTGTTGGAAGATTGTCAGTCCTTTATCTTTATTACAGAGGACTACTGAAAGTGACGTAAAAACAAACATCAGCTCAGAGATGGAGGATCAATATTTCATCTTGAACTCTACTAATCAGTCTGCAGGGAAACAAACCGTTTGTTACGCGCAAAAATGTCCGCCCATTTAATTAAATCTGCTGTAAGGAGAAGTCAAACATGAGGCCAATCTGTCAACTGGCTGACGAGGACTTTGGAGAATTAATTAACATAATGTAAGCAAAGCACAAGGGCGGTTTAAAGCCATTTAAAGGGTCTGTGATAATTTATGTCAAGGTACCTTAATCAGATTGTTTTTGTTAGAAACCCATGAGTAGTGGCAAAGCACTGAAAGACACACACACACACACACACACACACACACACACACACACACACACACACACACACACACACACACACACACACACACACACACAGGTTAAACTGGGGGTCCCAGTGGGGCTGGGCAGTTGTGCCTGGCAATTATGATCGCTTTGATGTGAAGATAGAGACCCTGGGAAGAGAAGAACTTTGCCTTTAAAGGGTTAGTTCACCTAAAAATGAAATTTACATCATTAATGACTCCCCCTAATGTCCACATCCGTTCCACATCCGTAAGACCTCCGTTCATCTTCAGAACACAGTTTAAGATATTTTATATTTATTTGGATACAGTGTATGCACACTATACTGTCCATGTCCAGAAAGGGAATAAAAACATCATCAAAGTAGTCCATCTATGACATTAGTTAGTTAATTAGAATCTCTTGAAGCATCGAAAATACATTTTGGTCCAAAAATAACAAAAACCACGACTTTAGAGGGTTAGTCATTAATGACATCAATTTCAATTTTGGGTGAACTAACCCTTAAAGCTTTAGGCATCAAGACACCACACACCACACAATGTAATGTGTTAATCTACAGGCCTTATGTCAGCGACCAGCATGAAATGAGAATGATAGGTCTGTTCTTTCAGAAATGTATGAGAGGCTGAAAGGGGCAGTGATTAGCTGAAAATCTGATAGCAGTTGCTTGAGCAGTGGTTTTGGTTCAGTATTCCAAAAGACAGGGCATGAATTTCCACAATCATTTTTATGCTAATTACATTAACAAAGCGACTGACAAACGAGGAATATCACAAGAAATTTGTCATATGAGAACACTATGTCAAGAACAAATTTATTATAAGATTAGTGTAAGATACCAGGTAAAAAGGCAAAATAAATCACTAGCAAGTAATCACTTGCAGAATCTGTGAAAATGTGAATAATTAAATAATAGAGATAATAAATGCATGTTATTTTTTTTATTCAGTACTGTCCTGTATAATATATTGTACATAAAAATGTTAAGATAAAAAGCTGATTTTATTAAAATGACCCTGTTCAAAAGTTGAACCATTGATTCTTATGTGTGTCGCTCCCTGGATGATCTACGGCTGTTTTTCTGTTTTGTGATGGTTGTTCTTGAGTCCATTGTTTGTCCTGAGCAATTAAACTGACCAATGTTCTTCAGAAAAATCCTCCAGGTCCTGCAAATTCTTCAGTTTTTCAGCATCTTTTGCATATTTGAACCGCAGTGACTGTATGATTTTGCGATCCATCTTTTCACAATGAGGACAACTGAGGGACTATTCCTTTTTTAAACTATTAAAAAAGGTTCACACATTTACTGATGCTCCAGAAACCCGACACACAAGTTATGGAAACTTAAACTAATATATGAGTAAGTAATGTGAGCTTATTTCATTTAAGTCCACTAAGACGAATAGATATAGCGCACATGTGCTAACATAATCAACTAAGACTAACCCTAACCCTAACCCTAACCCTAACACAATTAACTCTAAATGTTAACTCTTTTAACTCTTCTTATACACCCTGTACAAAAGCATGCTGAGAAAATGATGTATATATGACCAGCAGTCACATTAATTCTGATATCTGCTAGTGTATTTGAGCTTTACAGAGATGTTTGAGTTAAGGTCAGAAGTTTAAAAACAAACATTTCCAGCTTAAAATGTGAATACGCTATCATTCTCTCCCTCTTACATTTCATATTTCGTTTGACGAAGAGGAAGCCTTTTGTTGTCTCATCAGGGTCTGTTTGTCCCATTTTGTACTTGTTAATCACAATCCATCCTTTATTGAGACATCAGACAAACGTTCCGTGTCTCTCTTGCATTTTGTCTCTGTCCCGCCTGTCTCTCTTTCTATTAATCTCTCTCTCCTTTGCCTATTTTGGCAGGCCTGTGCCAGGTATTTGTTGAAATTCCACACACCCCGCAGGGAGAGGTATGTTGCCCTTCTTCTCGTCTCGGCCCTGGTGCCTGTCTCTGTCCATCTTGTGTTCTCAAATATACAGCACATGCCTGGGACACGCTAAGCCCAGATCACCTCTCTAAATCCTGCAGACTTCACACAAGAGTTGTAACCCGTTTTAGACAAACACAGCAGTGGCTTGAGGAAGGATTGCCAGTCTAATGCCTCTACAGGCATAAAGAACATGAAATTAAAACTCTGTCGTTATTTACTCACCCTTGTGTTGTTCCAAAACTGAATGCTGCTATTTATTTTTAAAAAGAAAAGAAAATGTAAAGCAAAATTCATAGTAACCTCGGCTAGGATTTTGAAGTAATTTAATTTAAGTGTTTTTGTTCATAAAATGAGAGTCAGATGGGTCCAAAACAACACTGGACCCCTTGTTTTAAAAAGAAAAAATAAGAATTATTTTATAAATAAAACTGGTTTGGAATGCATGAGAGTGACTAAATGATGACATGATATAAATTTTTCGTGAACTATCCCTTTAAGCTAAACAAAGAAATCTGGAAAATGCCATAAACACAATTCAAAAGCGATACAGTTTGTGAGAGGAACAGACTGAAATAAAAACCATTACTCATGATAATCTTCACCTCAGATGCAGATCTTAAAAGTTATTTTCCATTCTGCATATTCAAGATTGGTCTCAGAAGACTTATAATATCACACAAGCATGTCAACTTTTATCATGTTTCTTTTTTTTTTTTTTCCAGACATGGTGAACTGTCATACATGTTAATATAAAATAGCTGTGTAATAAAAATAAAATAAAAATTATACACAGATGATATGCATCAACAACAAAAAAATCATAAGAGCCAATAATGCCTATTAAATTAAATCAAATCAAATCAAATAATAAAATAAGATCAAATCAAATAAATTCAAAGCAACTAATTTTTCATAAGAGCCATGATATATCATAAAATAAAATATTTTAAAAAATAAAAAAGTATCTTACAAATGATAAACATCAAGCAATTTGTCATAAGAGCCAACAATATCTAATAAAATAAAATAAAATAAAAGTAACCTACAAATGAAAACACTTTGAGGGGTAAAATAAAAGAACAATGAACAGCTGAAGTGTGGTAGCATTAATATATTCAATATATGCAACTTGACAATGCTGTATTAAAGGTACAATGGATTTTTGAATTATCTTACCAATAATACAATGTCCCTTTTGGACTTAACTTTTCTGAGGAAAAAAAAGTGATCTGACCATTTTTAAGCTTACTAAAAAATATAATGGAAAGTCTAGCAGTCTATCACTAACTCACTTTAACTTTGCAAATATTTTGGGGACTCAAATGCCTGAGTTTTACTCATTTTACTTACTGCGGTCACAAAATGATAAAGAAAAACACTGAACAGTTGAACCAGGAGACTAATTTATTAAGCAGGCTCTATGGAGGCGATTATGGTCCAGTTGGCTGCTAGGCTCTTGCGGTCAACTACAAACATACTCTCCTTACTCCATTGATTAGATGTGTTTGAGTGTTGACCGTATCGGGTGTTCAGAGGTGGTGTTAAGTTGAAGTGTGTCGGCGGTGTGTGTGTGTGTTGGCAGGAGTGCAGTAGATGTCCAGATATGTGTTTGTTGGCCTTCTGTAGATGTGTGTTGGCACGCGGTGCAACGCTGAATTTGCTGTCAGTAGCTCATGAGGAGACGGGGGTTGTAACTTTTGCTCTCTGTCTGTCTCTTTCTCTCACTCTATTACTCTTTCTTTCTCACTGGACGGTAATTTACGCCGGTTGTTCCTTTACACTGGACCGCCTTCATCTTATGAATCATCTTCATTTTACAGGAAAGAACATGAGTCCACTGATCCACTCGTGTGCTTCAAAGATCTAGAAACCTTTCGAATTCAGAATCCCTTTAGAACTGAATTAATATGTTGAATGTTGATAGAAGCACTGTATGATAACTTATCTTGGTCATATAAAAGCATTTTTTGTTACATTTTTAACTTTTAGCCGCTGTTCCCAGTTAGAACGTAATTCGATTTTGGTGTTTTGGATTCACACATCCTGACCTGACTGGTTAAAAGCTCTCATTTTTTGCGGTTTACACCGAAATGATATCAAAACAAAGGAAAACCAGTAACCATAATTAAAACTGTATGCAGCTCAAGGATCACTTTCCCCATTTTTTGTTGGGGAAACCAACGTTTAAAGGGTTAGTTTACCCAAAATTGAATATTCCACCCTCGACTTTCTTTCTTCTGTGAGATACAAAAGGAGATATTTTTGAAGAAATGTTTTTCCATAGAGTGAAAGTCAGTGGGGTCCAAGACAACATCGGACCCCACTGACTTTCATTGTGGAAAATAACATTTTCTGTGTTTCACAGAAGTAAGTCATGCACACCTCTAAAAATAACGGTGCATGGAAAAACCAAAAAGGGGTTTTCATGGCAATGTCATAAGAAGAACCGTTTTTGGTTCCCTGAAGAACCAGGGTTCTTTAAAGAACCATTTTATTGTCTAAAGAACATTTCTGCTCTACAAAGAGCCTTTTATGCGATAGAAAAGTTATTAGGATATTAAAGGTTCCGAACCATACACCCCGCCACAGAACCTTTATTTTGAAATTACATGAGGGTCCGTAAATGATGACTGAATTGATTACTTTTTTTTGTTTTTGTTGTTGGTGTACTATCCCTTTAAGAATCCATTCATGTGGTTCTAAAGGACAGCATACTTGCAAGATGTCCACGCATGCATCGTTTTAACTTTTGCATGACTAAGGAGGTGAAAATGTCTTTCCACTGAATCGTTTTCTCTCCATTAATGGTTATGTAGGGCATATTCCTGTATGGTCGTCGTTAGGGAGCGATACCATATTTTTAAAGTGATTAAATGGTTTTCACTGCCTCAACTGTGGTTTGGTTTGGATTGTATGTCAAAATTGCATCCAACATTTTTCACGCATGATTCAGTCCAGCCTCAAAGAATGGATTTAATAACATGTTCATTTTCCTGTGAGTACCTGTACAACTTTTATGTAGCCTACCTTTATGTTGGTTGTTGTAATGTTACAATTTCTTTTAATAAATTCTACCTAAAATATCCCTTGCATGCTCCCAAACCCAAATAACTTTGATGGATGGTGGACATAAATATTGTTCTGACATTTACAAGTGTTTTTTCTATGGTATACTGACTGTATTGCTTTTGGCGCTGATAAATACTGCCCCAAAGCACAGATTTTTCACTCGTAAAAATGTTCCTTTAAAGTGGGCTGAAGGTATCTAATCACAAGAGAGAAGTTAATGAACACCACAACGAATATCAGTCATGGCTTGGAGACCAAACATCAAATCACATTCAGTCCTCTGCCAATGAAGATCAATTGTCTCCCTCCCAAGGCCATTCATAATAGTCGGTCTTTATTAAAGACATGCACCGTTCTTTCTCCAGTCCTTCAGCACAGAGTCTCCTCATCCCTCCCTTCATTTGCTTCAGACAACATATGGGTGAGAGGAGAGGGGTGGACTGACTGTCACAGAGATATTCTACACCATCCTAAAGTTTCTTTAAGTCTGTCCTCAGAGGAACATTAACACCTCGCTGGGCCTTTTGATTTACACTTTATACAAACACAATTTAATTAGGATATTCTAGAGTGGGGGTTTCGTCATTGCCTCGCGGTTTGAAGTGTGGATATGCCGACACATGGAACATGCCATTACTGAAAAACTACTCAATTAAGGGTAAGACAATTTTCGGGATGCAAAAAAATATGTTTAATGCACCTGGACAATTTTAGTCCAATTCATTTTGTACGTTGTTTGCTTAGAAGTTAAACGAAAAAAAGGCTACGCGTAATGCTATGCTGTTTAGACTCCATTCGGATACATTGTTTGTTTGAATAATAGCTTACAGTTTCTGCTGTCTTATGAACATAGCCAACATATGCGACAATCGTTGAGTTGTCGATTAAGGATGCGTAGCTAGCTATAGGATAATGTTATGACACATTTTTCGTTAACATCTGTAATGTGTTTTTGCTTTATGTGTCACAAATTTTAACAGGGCGATGATATCACCATATTTCTCTGATACGAAGGCTATTATACATTTAATACGGATATAGGCTACATCATGTAGCCAATTAAATTAATGTAAAAGTGATGTTGTTACTATCTATCGGATTGTAAAAAAAAAAAAAAAAACATTGGTTACACTTTATTTTAAAGTGTCATTCTGAAAGTGTATAATTATACATTTAAATAGGCTACTGAGTAGGCTAATATTAATTTACAACATAGCCTATAGGGTTAGGGTAGGATTAGGATTTGGCGTGTAATTATGCATAATTTACTGTTATTAATATGGTATGGACATGTAGGCTAACACATGTAACACACTGTAAAATAATGTTACCAAAACATTTTTCGTTTAACGTGGATTTGTGAATTTTGTTCTTTTATATTAATCTTCACATCTATCCAATTGTATTTATTTCAAAACAGCACATGAGGCTGCTACAAAATAAATAAAGAACAACATAAAAAAACAATTTAAAAAAAACATAAGACACATTGTGCGTTTGTTTCAAGTGGCCTACACTTTTTTTATAAGTCTTTATACAGGAGTAGGAACTGTTTCACCCTTCCCGTCTGGCCAGGTGGTTTTCTATTTTTTTAAAAACATTTGAAAGCTTATGTGGATGTTACAGCTATAACATTTTACAAGATAATATTTCTGCTATTTCTGTCAACATTCATTCAACGTGAAATTACACTTTCTTACCTCAAAATATATATAGGCTATTGTTTTCCCCATGTTTTACACACACACTTCTGCTGTCATGCACCTCACGAAGAGTGAGTCTCATCACTGTAGCTAATTTGGTTAAACTGGTGTTACAACTCACTCCGTGGTGCAACATTCCCCGATTTCGCCTAATTCAATGCAGACTGTGTGTCAGACATTTTTATATGAAAACAAGAAATTAGGCTAAATTATAGGATTTATTTGGCGCTGCTGACTCTTTTAGTTTGCTATCTATTAGCCTATTTATTAGTTGACATCTCATGATTTAAATGAACCAAAACACATACCTAGGCTATTTGTAATATTGAATTAATAAATAAATTCTGTCTGTCGATTTCTGTGTCACTCTAAAATGTGTTATTTAAGCATCATGGTAATGGGCGCAGCGGGTAGCCTCGCTCCCTTGCTCCCTCGTGCCCGCGCTTCACTTCAGCAGTAGCTCGTAACCCGTCTCTTTCTCTAGGGTCACCATGTGCCACCTATAATTCTTACCCGTATGTGTTCGTGCGCCCCCGGCAGGGCTTTGATCTTCACACCCGTCATGATGATGAGGAATAGAATTCCACGAGAGAAGTGCTCACCACTTTATGGTGACGTATAGGCTATATCCAAGTATACACCCAAGTGTTTCTCATTGTCTTATTTTCCCCCCAAAGGTCTTTCAAGTTTGAGAGGACAATTTTAGAGCAGGTCGCACTAAATAGCCTAAGTGGGCTGGGCTACTTAATCAATTTTAATAATAGCCTACCAATAATAGCTATAAGCTAATAAAAGCTAATATGTTAGTAGAACTCATCCTACCAAGTTTGCTGTGTTGATATTAGCTGGTTGAACTCTTTAACCCCTAGCGGTAAGCTACACTCTTAAAAATAAAGAATCTTGGAACCTTTCCATTCCACAAAGAGTTCTTTAAGGTGGGGAAAAGGGTTTCTTTAGATTTTTTTTAAAAATGGTTCTTTTAAGAACTGTCAACTGAAAGATTCCTTGGAGTACTTTTCTATACTCCTTTTTTTTCTATAAGAGAACACCATTTTGAACCTTTATTTTGAACAGTGTATGGGACGAACATCTGTCAATATCCTACTGGCTATGCAGTTAATGATTAATTACCTTTTAAATTATTTTTTAATTTAATATATATGATATTTAGCGCACCAGTTTTAAAACAAGTTTATAAAATCACTGTTTTTTTCTTTGTCTCTTTTTTGTCTCTTTTACCTAACCCATTAAAGCACTCACAGCGCTCTCCCCTTCTAATTTGGATTCCCTGATAACCTTTGCACAGTAAATATCCTAACACACTCTGAAGTTACCACTGGCCTCCTTCTCTCAGAAGGTCACTCATCTTGGGACTCTTACCGTCCAGGACAAATGGACATCTCTGGCTCTACTTCCCTTCCCTATTCCCCTTCACCTTCACACACCTTTCCCTTTCTCACTAACATCTCCCTACCATCATCCTCTCCCTCTCTCTCCCCATCCCCAAGTGTAGCTTCCACTGCTCTCTTTTGCTTTTTCCTATCCCTTCTTTCTCTACTAGGCATTCTGGGCAACCTGTACACCCTAGGGCTTCTGATTCGCCGCCGCAGGGTGTCGAGGCGACGGCGTACCCTTCCTACCTGTTGTTACAGTCCCTCTTGCCTTGGCACCTCGTCCCCTTCTTTCTCCCCCCCATCCTCTCCCACCTCGTCCTCCTCCTCTTCCTCCCTTCACCTGCAGGTTCTGAGTCTGGCTTTAGCAGACCTGGTGTACCTCTCCACCGCTCCCTTCATCGTGTACGACAGCCTGGCATCCGACTGGGCTTTCGGTGAACTCGGCTGCCGGCTCCTACTCAGTCTGGACTTGCTCACCATGCACGCAAGCATCTTCACCCTCACCGCTATGAGTCTGGATAGGTATCGAGCCGTGGCTGATCCATTGGCAGCCTCGTCCACACCTTCCTCTGGACTCCTGCGAGTCGCTTTGGCCTGGGGCTTTGCCGTGGCTCTCAGTTTGCCCATGATGATCACTTTGCACCTCGAAGACGGAGAGAACCAGGAAGGCAAGTTATGCGTTCCGGCGTGGGATGAGCAGAGTTCGAAAGCATACCTCAGTGTGCTCTTCTGCACCAGCATCCTAGGCCCAGGGCTGGCCATCGGAGCTTTGTATGCAGCTTTGGGGAGACTCTACTGGGTATCTCAGACGCAACCAGCTTGGGTCGGAGGGAGCAACGCCTACCCGCCCCGTGCTCCTCGCCCCAAAGTCCTGCTCCTCATCCTGGGGATTGTGCTGACATTCTGGGCTTGCTTCCTTCCGTTCTGGATCTGGCAGCTTCTACCATTGTACCGGCCTGAGGTTCTGCGCGTGGTGCCGGTGGGCACGCAGGTGACCATTAATCGCATCCTCACAGGGTTGACTTATGGAAACTCGTGTGTGAATCCCTTCTTCTACACACTGCTGACAGGCAAGCGCAGGCGGACCAGCAGGAAGGCGATAAGTGCTGCGGCCCCACTCTGCCACAAGGGCAGCTCTGAACAACAATAACAGCTGCCTACTATTTTGTTCACCAATTAGTGCAGCCCATGACCAATAAGACTGTGCATTATGTTTCTTACACAGATTACTAATTTTGGTGCTAAAGGGCTTAAAGATTATAGCTTTGTACGCTGTGCAAATATAGTAATACTCTCTAATCCAAGCCACTGATGTTATGTGTGTTTTCTGCCCCCTGGACCCCTGTTCATATACAGTCAAACCAAAAATGATTCAGACACCAGATATCATTTTTTACTAGTGGGTGCAGAACACTATAATTCATTTGTGTAAGTGAGGACAGCAAAATAAAGTGAACTGTGACATATTATACCCAGACAAATTCTTCATACAGTGAACTACCAGTAAAATGATAAAAATTTGGAACCAAATTTATTCAGACACTTTGACCTGACCATGTTTTGCTTAAGTGTTTTTACACCACATACTGAACAAAAGTAAGCATTTCTTGGTAATTGGTTGACCTAAATTGGTATTATCTAACTGTGTACTTAAATTGATTGTAATACATTACATACCTTTCTATCAAACTCATCTGACGTTATCACGATGAATTTGTTCTGACACTTTTTAACTCTGAGTTTGTGTAATGTTTTATTACCATTTTCTAAACTGTAGCGAATAAACCGTGATCTTGTGAGGAAATGTTGAAAGTGTCTGAATACATTTAGGTTTGACTGTATAATATGATCAGCAATAATGTCCCTGCAAACCAAAATGAAATACTAAGTGATGAAATCGTATGGAAGTGTTTCTGAAATCTTTAGGGTTTGATATCTTTGAGTCGGCAATCAATTCTGGTCAAACCGCCGTTAAATAGACAAAAAATGTGTGAAACATCTGTTTATAGGGCAACTTGAAAGGACAAGCTTTGCTGGGATTCACGAATCGCCCCAGGATACTGTAAAAGCAGGTGTGAAACATTTAACTACACTGTAAAAAATTGCTGTAAAAATACAGGCGATTTCCAACAGTAAAATACTGTTATTTTAATAAACAGTTAAATCCTGTAAATTAACAGTCTAGGTTCCATAAATTAATTACTTGCAGTAAATTTACAGCATTTATGTGTAAATCCATTTGTTCCTGGAAAAAACAGTATTAGCCTGTAAAAAATATCACGTGGGGGCGGGGCATCTTCAACGCGGGTTTTTTTTCAAACAGAAAGCAGACGCAGTCAAAGAACAGCAACACTCCTCTGTCTAGGCGGTTTTAAAGAAGGACATTGTTCAAGGTGAGTTTATTTATTTGCAGTTATTCTATTATGTTGCTCCCAATCTGTAAAATCACCTTTTACACAAGCTATTTTTGACTGTGCTAAGTTACTGAGCCCTAATAGCATTTTGCAGACAGAGCTCTCAACGGCATGAGGCCTTTCGCCTGCTAATGAATGTTCTGTGAGCTCCGATGTAAAGTATTACTGCGAATTCGCTGGGTTGAGTTAAGTTACCATTTAGAAATTATTTCGGCTTTCTTGTGTAGTAACATTAATGTTAACCCTTATCTCGAATTTCTGGTTTAGTAAGTTAATGTTACATGATGCTAACGTTAATCTAACCAGATGCATTAATGTTATTCGCATAACGTTAATAGCATGCACATAAGATGGAGAATAATTACAAACTACTCGAAATATCCAGAACCATGATAGCAATTAAAATTGTGTGGTCAATTTGTTCTGTTTCCATGCAAATAATGTAAAGCTAAAATTCCGATGCAAAATAGATATTTAACGTTATATATAACGTTATATATTTTTTCATTTAATGGTCCGAGTACATGCTTTTTTGTGAGATTCGCATGTACATAGTATTAAAAGTCAAAGAGGTTGTTTTTGAAAGAGGAGGCAGATATTCTTGACTGCACTCGTTTTAGCAGATAGTTTTCAACAGCTGAGGTTTCACAATGCAATGTTCTCCATGCTCTGATGTCGAATTTCTTTGCTTGGTTAAAGATTAAATAATAATTGTATTCTTTTTTTCTAGGAATCAATCACTTGTTACGGAGTTTTACTGACACCGTATGCATCCCTAATCATTGGTGAGTTTCACGCCATGTAAATTATCAGAAAATTTATATTTTTGTGTAAACTGTTGTTTTAATTGTTGTGTATAATTTGAAGAAAAAAAAATCATTTCAGGGAGGGCAGATAACTACTGAACACTGGATGATTACCCTAGACTAGAGGGCCGTGTTGTTTGTAAGGGCATACAATCACGATTTCTGAATGCAATTGGAATAATTTTTACAATGTTCTGTCTTCAATTTTCAGTATCCAGAGGAGGCATGTGGCACATTGGAATTCATTCAAAGGTATTTTGTCACCTTTTATAGTACCCTTTATATTTGTTTATTTTCTTTTATTGTTCCTTAATTTAGCAAATGTATATTTAATCCAATATTTAAATTGATAAGGTAGATTTTTGTAAGTTTTCTATTTTAAAGTGTGTGTGTGTGTGTGTGTGTGTGTGTGTGTGTGTGTGTTGGGATAAACCCTGAAAGAGGTTCTAAGACCTGCAGAGGCAAGGTGGTTTCAAAGAAGACTGGAAAAGAAGTCTGCCACTGTCAATCCCAAAGTTGCTTCTCTAAGGAACCTCATCGATTTCGAATGGAATTTCGTCTAGGTAACTAAACTTTATGCCCACTGACACTCACATTTGTGCAGCTTCCTAAAAGAATCAACACCGCTTAAAGGATAAGTTCATCCCAAAATAAAAATTTCCTGATAATTTACTCACCCCAATGCCATCCAAGTCTTTCTGTCTTTCTATCTTCAATGGGAAAAAAAAAAAACGTTTTTTGAGGAAAAAAATTCAGAATTTTGCTCCACACAATGGACTTCAATGGCAACCAGAATGTTGGAGTCCAAATAAATATGTTTCAAAGGACTTTTAAGTGCTTCAAATGACTCCCAGCTAAGGAATCCATCTGTCATTTTCTAAAAAAATAAAATAAATAGTATATACTTATTAACCACAATTGTTCATATTGTGCTGGTCTCCGTGCCAGGCATGACGTCCTCACATCGGAAAGGTCTCGCGTGACATCATTAGACATCCAGGATATACACACGAAATGACCATTTTAAACAATAAACTAAAACAAAACCATAAATATGTAATTCAACATACAATAAAATGTGAACGATAATCCTTCTCCATACTAGTAAACAATGGGGTTGTAAGTACTTTTGACCTTTCCAATGTGATGATGTAATGCCTAGCACATTGCAGACCAGCACAAGATGAACAGTTGTGGTTAAAAAGTATATACATTTAAATTTTCTTAGAAAATGAGATTGAGTCACTACATAAGACTCTATTCCTCAGATGGGATTGAGGAGAGCCCTTTGAAGCACTTTGAAACAGCATTTATTTGGACTTCAACATTCTGATTGTCATTGAAGTCCATTGTGTGGAGAAAAACCCTGATATGTTTACCTTAAAACACTTAATTTCTTTTCCACTGAAGAAAGAAAGACATGAACATCTTGGATGGCATTGGGGTGAGTAAATTATCAGGACATTTTCATTTTGCGATGAACTAATCCTTTACCTGCATTCATATTCAGTGGTAAGAAAGTATCTGAACCCTTTGGAATTGTATGATTTTCTGCATTGTTCTTAACATTTCATGTGATCTTCATTAGTCACAGACAAAACAAAGTGTTTAAGCTAGCTACACAAACAATTATAATCTTTCATGACTTTACTCAACACATCCCATTAGACACTCTCGGGGCTGTGTAATAAAAATGTTATTTGGTAAGTGACTACCTTGTTGTTATCTCTATGAACCACAAATGTTGTTTTTGTGTTGTGATGGTTGTACATGAGTGCCTTGTTTGATCTGAGCAGTTAACCTGCTCAATGTTCTTCAGAAAAATCTACCATGTCCTGCACAGTTTTGGTTTTCCAGCATATTCTGCACAATTGAACCCTTTACAATAGTGACTGCATGATTTAAAGACCCATCTTTTCACAATGAGAACTACTGATGGACTCAACTATTATAAAGGGTGCCAGGGGGAGGATTTTTTTCTGAAGAACAGTGGACAGTTTAACTGCTCAGAACAAACAAGGGAATCATGAACAATTATTACAAAACAAAACAAAACTAGATTTTTAGGAAACAAATCCATCTCTGAGTCCATATAATGTTATTGATATGACCCCAGTGGATAAATCAATGCCTTTTAAAGCCAAATGATAGGTTTGTGCAATAAAGAAAAAGGTTTTAAAGAAAACCTAAACATGCTAAATTAAATAGCTCATTGCTTCCAGTCTACTGTCATATGAGCACTTATCAGAGGGACATTGTGACGTGATGTAAGTGCATTGTGAAAGCTTGTTCAAGAAGTAACACAGAAGCAAAGATGACCGACATTTCGCATGAGCTTCACAACTCTCTTACTTATGACAGTAGATTGGAAGTAATGATTTATAGTTTAGTTAGCACTTCATTTTTTGTTGGTTTTTCTAACACAAAAATAAAGTGAGTTAAAAATATTAATATTTTTATTACACCTACCGTTTGGTTTCAGAAGACATTGATTCATCCACTTGGGTGTTGTGAATTAATGTCAAGATTGTTGTGTTTTTTAAGTGTCAAAAGAATGGCAGCCAATCAATGTGATTGTATGGACTTAAAAGATTGTCATGTATATATAGCATGGGGGTAAGAAAATGAGAATTTTGGGGGTGAACTATCCCTCTAAGGACATTGTGTATATATACTTGTGACTGGTAAAAATCAGATGAAAATTTGATGATCAACTAATGCAGAGAAACAACCAATTCCCAAAGGTTGAGGGTTTACAGCTTTTTTCCCACTGTACTCTCAAATGTACTTATTCTGCTGTAAATTTTTTTTTACACATTTAACTTAACAGCTGTCTTTACATATACAAAATTATAATATACTCCTAAATCTACTAAATAAATGTACTCCTATCCGGCTAACTGGAAAACACACAATCACTTTCTTTTACACACAGCTAAACTTTCTGGTCTTGTCTTGACCCCATAATCTTTCTGTTAAGATTGTTTTTTAATTTTTTCCTCTATGCTGTAACAAACATTCAAAACAAACTGCGCACTCAGTTGCTGTTTAAGATCAGTTTAGTTCATTAACATGATCATTTTATGTCTCTTTTAAAAGTTCACTAGTTTTTGCCATGTGCTTTATTTTACCACTAAGATTTTCTTGATTTTCTTTCCTTTCAGACCTGGATTTCCTCTAAGACCAGATCTGTCAAAAGCTGATGGGGGACGTGTTGGCTGTTTTTTTTGCCTCTTCCTACGTTTTTTCACCAATTGGTTCTCTTGATTATGTCCTCTAAGATCTGGACTTCCTCTCAGGCCAGCTCTTTTAAAAGCAGGTTTGGGATGTTTTGACAGTATTTTTTGCCCTATCAAGGATTTGTGATCCATTGATTCTCAATGATTTCCTCTCAGACCCAGAATTCCTCTCTGGCCTGGTTGCTGATGTGACATGTTGGGTGTTTTTAGTTTTAGTTTTTTGCCTCTTTGTAAGGTTTCTGTTTTTGCCTACTGGTTCCTCTAGAACAGTATTTAAGGAAAGAAAGTCAGAGAAAATACATTTTAAAATGCAATGAATGTATTGTTAAAACCTATTTTAAATAAATGGCAAACAATGTACACCATAATCTTTTTCTTTATTTTTTCCATTGAGTAAAAAGTCTGTTTGGAATGTCTGTAAACATTATGGTACATAGGGATGTTAATCGATATCAGACAATAGAGTAAATAGAAAACAGTATTTATATTAAATTTTATACTGTAGAATTCTAGTTGGAACCATTGCTGCCAGTACTTTGTGAAATTACAGAACAGCCATACAAATTAAAAACTGTTAGATTACGGTAAAGGGCTGGAACCACAGCTGCCAGTACTTTGCTGTGAAATTACAGCATTATTGAAACCGTAAAATTACGGTAAAGGGCTGGAACCACAGCTGCCAGTACTTTACTGTGAAATTACAGCATTATGGAAACCGTAAAAATACGGTAAATTACTGGAACTAGCTTGCCAGTACTTTACTGTGAAATTACAGCATTTTTGAAACCGTAAAATTGCGGTAAAGGGCTGGAACCACAGCTGCCAGTATTTTACCGTAAAAATACGGGTGAATTTTTTACAGTGTACCAAATTGGGTTAAGTGCAAAGGAGAAATTACATGGATTTGGCTCAAAGCTAAAGGACGTGCCAGAGTTTGCTCTTTTGAGGAGGATAAATCACTTCTGTCTTGAATCCAGGACACAAATTCTCTCATTCTCCAATAGGACTTTTTTCTCCATTAAGTACTTTATACATTATACTCAACTAAACATATTTTTTAGCCAACAGATCTGTTACAATCCTGTCTTTGTGTATGTTATTGGCACCTTATTTGAATCATTGCCTTTTTTTTATTCTACACTGTAAAAAAAATATTGTTGGTTTAACTTAAAAAAGTAAGTAACCTGGTTGCCTTCAAATTTTGAGTTTATTGAAATTAAAAATTTGAGTTGATACAATGAAGGAAATTGGTTTATTGTAAATATTATTGTATCGGAACCACATTAAAAAAATCATGAAATCATGAAAATAGCACAATTCGGCATGTATCACTGCGTTTTCACAAATAAAACACACAAATACTATGCTTACAAAATCTTTTAATAATATTTGAATAAAGGTTGTTGATTCTCAAAAATGTTCATTGTATTTACTTAAATATTTAATTTCAATGGACTCAAAAATTGAAGGCAACCAGGTCATTTATTTTTTAAAGAATTTTTTACAGTGTACCTGATTCTGTTTTTTTTAAATATTTAAATTAAATATGCAATTTT
This sequence comes from Pseudorasbora parva, assembly GCF_024679245.1. Classification (NCBI taxonomy): domain Eukaryota; kingdom Metazoa; phylum Chordata; class Actinopteri; order Cypriniformes; family Gobionidae; genus Pseudorasbora; species Pseudorasbora parva. The sequence continues at coordinate 32,748,506 of NC_090178.1, read as the reverse complement.
AAACAACATTTGAAATTGTGAACCCCTCTGAAAACAAATTGTTTTCAGCAGCATATCTACACACCTTTGTTCCATTTTTTAAATGTTTGCCCCTATTTATGCATGTTAATGGACAATGTCAGCCCGGGAAATATTTATATCTCTAAAAGTTTGAGATCAAATGTTCTAAAAAAATCTTGCTGTATTTGAAAAATTGCACCAAACCCGAACCCTTCAAAATATATTTTTGAAAAGATTTATATTATTTTATTATTGTTCTTGGTTACTTGTATTCTATTTGTTATGATTTACTGTTTAATAATGCATTGCTTTGCACAAGAAAGCTTGGCTGAAAGAATTATAAATGAAATTTGAGGTGCTTATCATTACATACAATGGTCAATAAATAAATATTCTATGTAAGAACGCCAGCAGAATGGTTTGTGAGTCTTCTGGGAAGCTTTAGAAGACTTCCTGACACTGCCTAAATGATACTGCAGAAACATGACACTGTAAAGCAGTACTGTCCTTATTACAACAGCAGATGGGCTTTCAGTGAAGAAAATGAAGAGAGAGAGAATGAAAGGGCAGCATTAGAAAGAAGAATGGGCAAGAAATTGATTGGAAATGAAGAGAATAACACTGAAAAGAACAAGAGGGGGAGATCAAGAAAAAAATGAAATATGGTTTTCATTCAGGAAGCATTTATTTATGTGTCTGCATTGGCCCGGACTATGCTTTTGCTAGCATTTACTTTTTTGTGGGTCTTGCATGGCGTGTGTGTGCATTGCACTGCAGTGCTTGGATCTGACCGTGTTTTCATTGGATAATATCAGCCTTATTGAGACTGTATCAGCTTTTTGCACTTTCTGAAACTGACCCACAACTGTTGGTGTGTGTGCTTTGACCTTCATATTTGGTTAGTACAATTTGTAATGCAGTTTGTAACTTATTGACATCAACATAAACAGTACAGACAATCCAAAAAGGAACCTTGTATTTGTAATGTGTGCAATTCATGCGTATTGTTGAATAACAGCACTGTATTGGTTTGTGGTTGCCTGCTGCTCTGTGACGCACATGAACAAATATTGTTTTTTTTGTTTTGTTTTTTTGACAGAGAGCAGTAAAGACGTAGACTTCTCTTTGTGTGTGTCACATTGTTGTCTTTAGCCCCTTGGGGATGTATTTGGGACATGGCAGTCTTGGCAGTTGTTTTTTTGTAGATGAAACATTAAAAAAAAGATTATAAAATCAATAATACACAATAGCAACTAAATAATGTGACATCCTGACTTAGATAAACTACAATGATCAAACACCTGCTTTTGAACAAAATGTTTTATGTTTGGGGTTGTGATTTATTTGCGCTATATCATAAAACACTGATGTTCTCGTTTGGTCTATAACATCCATCCAATCTCTATAATGTAGTTTGGGAAACGCCATCTAACATGGGACTCCACGAGGACCTCTTTTCATTTTCCTTGGGCATGTGTTTCCATTTACCTGAGAAACATTACAGCTTGTTGAAGGAGAAATAATGTATGTGTATGTTCCTGCCTCACGGTGTGATCAGACCGTTGGAAGTCATAAATGATGTCCTATTGAATGAGAATACGGTTGCCACAACAGCTTCATTTTGTCCCGCTGATCCAGACTTGGGTAAATCCTGTGGAAGACAATTCTGTAGTGTATTTAATGTGTCAGTTATTTTATATTATATGATAGTCGACCATTTACTCACTGCCATGTCATTGCAAACATGTATTAAAGGGATAGTTAAAACTGAAAAGAAAATTCTGTCATCTTTTACTCACCCACAAGTTGTTCCAAACCTATATGCAATTCTTTCTTCTGTTGAACAAAAAAATAATATATTTTAAAGAATGTCTCTAACTGTTGATGGGTCCCATTAAGTTCCTTAAAAATATATATACTATGGAAGTAAATGGGGCCCATCAACTGTTGATTACCCACATTCTTCTAAATATCTTCTTTTGTGTTCAACAGAAGAAAGAAACTCATACAGGTTTGGAACAACTTGAGGGTGAGTAAATGACGACAGAATTTTCATTTTTGGGGAACTATCCATTAAAATTATTTGTGTTTTAAGCATGTCTAAGCCTCTTCCAAACAAACCAAATGGATTGTGTTTTACATGGCAAGTTTCAAAAAGGTGTCATAAAAGTAGCGCAAACTAATGCACTGTATTTAAAGGGTTAGTTCACCCAAACATTTAAATTGATGTCATTAATGACTCACCCTAATGTCGTTCCACACCCGTAAGACCTCCGTTCATCTTCGGAACACAGTTTAGTACGAGAGCTTTTCTGTTCCTCCAATGAAAGTGTATGCACACTATACTGTCCATGTCCAGAAAGGGAATAAAAACATCATCAAAGTAGTCCATATGTGACATCAGTTAGTTAATTAGAATCTCTTGAAGCATCGAAAATACATTTCGGTCCAAAAATAACAAAAACTACGACTTTATTCAGCATTGTCTTCTCTTCCGTGTGTGTTTTCAATCCGGAAACAAAGATTCGATCGAAGATTCATGATTCAGATCGTCAATGTCACGTGATTTCAGCAGTTTGGCAGTTTGACACGCGATCCAAATCATGAATCAATCCGCTGATTCATGACCGTTCAAATCTTTGTTTGCAGATTAAAAAAAAAAAAAAAAACGGAAGAGAAGACAATGCTGAATAAAGTCGTAGTTTTTGTTATTTTTGGACCAAAATGTATTTTCGATGCTTCAAGAGATTCTAATTAACTAACTGATGTCACAGATGGACTACTTTGATGATGTTTTTATTCCCTTTCTGGACATGGACAGTATAGTGTGCATATTGGCGGAACAGAAAAGCTCTCGGACTGAATATGAATTATCTTAAATTGTGTTTTGCGAAGATAAACGGAGGTCTTTTGGGTGTGGAACAACATTAGGGTGAGTCATTAATGACATAATTTTCAGTTTAAGGTAAACTAACATTTTTAACCCTCTTGGCGCCACGGTCGAGTTTACTCGACAAGATGCGTCACTGAATAAAACGGCCGATTTTGTCAAATAGGGTGTCAAATTTCATTCAACCTCCCCTCCACTAGATAGTAGACATGTTGTACTTCATCCCTGACTCATACAAACATCATGATTCTATACAAAATATACGAGCAAGAGCGCATTGAATCAGTGTAAACAAAAGCGGAGCTGACGTGCGAGTGAGCTGTTTTATCAGACCATTGTCAACGTCAGCGAGTATTTGCATTAGATTATTATTACTATTATTATTTTCTAATGGCATCAATAAAGCTTACCCGCAATGAAGTGTTGGGTCTTCTATTCGCGGACCCTGATTCTGAAGGGAAATGTGAGATGACGTTGACTCTGAAAGTGAAACTAAACCTAACGTTATACTACAAATGGTGAATCATTTGCCCAATGTAGATGGTCCTTTGCCCAATGTCAGTGGTGAGAATAATGTTTCCCGGGGTCCGAGTGTTCATCGCGAAGTTAGCAGGTGTGTAGTGTTGGGAATTAGGCGGCCGTGGGAGATTTTTGCCGCGCTCACCATGAAGCGCGCGTCTTCTCACCGCGCGCCTCTCCGCGATCGCGGCGACAGTATTGTGGTGGAGACTTTATCTAACGCCACTGGGTATGTTAGAAGAGGTCGAAGTATTCATAAACAAGTTTGAGGGCAATGTGGAGGCAGGGTGGGGAGTCAAAATGATAATAAGTGTGCTGAGTGCACAGTGTTCGTGGCTGTGCACTCAGCACACTCGGCGGCGCGTGAGGCAGATCTGGACGCGAGCAGACGCGCTGTGACACGGGGCAGAGGGGCTATTATGCATAATATATCATATATAATATATATGTGCCCCATATATGCAATCAGAGTGCTTACTGTATGTGGTAAATGGAAAATCTCTACAGCAAAAGGCAAACCGCTATGGATTCGGTTTGTTTCTACCACTTATTAGTAATGATTTACACAGTTTGTTTACTATTTACTATTTACCTGAACATTCAGTATTGTGCATTATAGCACACAGAAGGTGAGGGACATTTTGGGGGGAAAGAAGTGCTGCATTTTATCATTTAAACATGTGGCTTTTCATGAAAATTCTATAATCCAAGATTGACCCACGCTATGACGTCATAATATGCAAATTAGATGGGAAAATGTAATCTCTACATAAACTTAGGGTCCTCCTTAATATTTCTCTAATTTACAGAAAGTTTCTATCTTTTATCAATTTTAAGATATAGCCTTTTGGAATTAAGATGTCAAAATCGAACATTTTAGGAAAAAACCTCTGGCGCCTAAAGGGTTAAGTCTACTGAAGCCGTACGCTATGTGTGGAAATGTAGCCTAATTGGTCACTGATAGTCTTCCTCAATACCATCTAATATCTCATCTGCTTTTTTCAAATATGCTGAATATGATGCAGTCTGTCATATATGATATGCAATGTTGGCAACATGCAAATAAAATTTGAGATTTGATGGAGGGGAAGATTATCAGTGCCTTTTCTATAGCTCAAACAGTAGAGCATGGAGCTGGCCAGAGGTGGACAAAGTACACAACTCTATTACTTGAGTAAAAGTAAAAGTACTACTGGTCAAATATTACTCCGTTACAAGTGAAAGTTGTAAAAATAGATTTTTACTCAAGTAAAAGTACAGAAGTATTTGTTTTCAAAAGTACTTAAGTATTAAAGTAAATTTCCTTTTTTATGCCAATGCATTATTTTATTATTGTTGTATAAATGCACACTGTCATCATGGTTTAATCCAGTCAGTGATGCTCCATCTGACATACTAGCATACGACTAACTTAAACTAATTTAAATACTTGTAGAAAAGTTAGAAAGCTCTTTACAAAGCTGCTGTCACTAAGGCCGAATGCACGGATCCAATACACTGATACACATCTGATATTCTCCCAACTTTACTCTTCTCTTTCTCCCAGACGTTTATATTTTTAATATTTTATAAGACATGCACCAAGTGTATGCCAACTAAACTAATCTTGATTTTTTTTTAAACTGAAACATACTTTCAAAGTATGGCTATGGGTGCACACACTTTTGCCTAAGAACCGTCTTCTTCCATTTTGCTATGACCTGATCAGTGTTCAAAAAGAGTTGGGAAAATGTATATGACCCTATAAGAGAGATTCCCGACAGACTGTCTGAAACAACAACACCAAAAAACCTTTTAAAGATGGAAAAAATCATCCTTGGACTTTCAGAGCTGCTACAGAAACGACTTTTGGCCTAGATAGAAATGTAGAGGTGTAAAAAGTACGATATTTGTCTTTCAAATGTAGTGAAGTAAAAGTCATAAGTTTCCAGAAAAAATAATACTCCAGTGAAGTACAGATACTCAAAAAGTGTACTTAAGTACAGTACTCAAGTAAATGTACTTAGTTACTGTCCACCTTTGGAGCTGGCAAGAACTGATAAAATATGGACCTTCAATGCAATTTAAATAACTTAAAAACATCTGCCAAATGCATACATGTAATCAGTGGATGATAGCTTAAATTTAATTGTTCTTCACACAAAGTTATTGTGTGATTTGGAATATAGTCCATTAGTCAAAGGACAACTTCTGTGAAACATTATAGTGTTTTTTTTGAGCGTGACAGTATAAATCAATCTTTCTTTGAAGCAATGTTTTTTTTTATTATTATTGCCAAACATAGCATTTTGCATTTCACAGAAGAAAGAAAATAATATTGGGTCAAAATGACTCAGTAAAAATGAGTAAAGAATGAAAATTATTATGAAATATGCTCCTTATTCTCATCTATGTTCTGTCTTTGGATTCGGATTAAGTTAAGTACTTAGCATGAAGAAGTCTTTCGGGGGATGTACTTAGCCTAATAGTTTAATGACAATATCCAAGTTCAGCTGGAGGACTTTGGGGTCTTGAACTCAGACCCTCTCTCCGTTGTTCTCTCTCAAGAGGGTCTGAATGATTGAGCATGTGATAAACTTCAAACATATGCTAGTATCCAACGAACCCAAACAGTGGAAAATATTGCCATGAGGGAGGGCAGCAAATCCATAAGCTGTCAGTTTATATTGGTAGTCACCAAGAGTTGGTATGGTTGAGGTTTCCAACAATAACCACTATGACTGTGTCGGAGAGAAAGCTCTCATTTTGAAGGAGGCAGCAGAAAGCTGTTGAAGACAGACCTCAGAGGTACGTATGGGGGGAAATAGTTCCCTTTTTTTCACTGCATCGTTTTGTGTTACCTGTGTGCTTCATAAATCCAACACATGTTCCTGTTCCTGGAATCCTGAGTGTCTTTCCATCCTCACACTCCGCTGCCTGCGCTGCAGTGTTTGTGGCAGGGGCAGGTGCCCCTCCCTTGGGCAGTCAACTCAGGAAAGTCTCCTGCTGGGCAGACGAGACTAGGCCGAAGTTTAGGCCAAGCTCCTGCTGAGAGAGAATAAGAGGCTCCCTTTCTCTAAGACACACATCCACAGACCCAAATTCAGAATTCCCATCTGTTTTTTCTCTCTCTATTTTTCTTTGTATGCCTATTGCTCTTCCTCACCCGTTTTTCTCTCTTTATGAGCAGTGAAAGAATATACAATTGCACCAACGTGTAGAAAATGTATGAATGTCATTACATTAAATTGCAAACAAAATATAAAACTTAGTAGAAGGGAGATAGTGATATGACTGTGTTCTAAAAGAAGCTTGTAAACTTTACGAATCTTTCAAATGAGTGCTTTGGAGCTCGACTCAAACTGAACAAGTCATATGATTTAAGAAAACTATGCTTCGTTCCGGCCTCAAGGGACGCTTTCACAGACAGTGATGACATTTTAATGCTCATCAAAATTGTAAATCCTGCAAATTGTTTTATATTTTCATGAAAAAAGTATGTACACTTATAACAGTATACTTACCCTTTTTTTTGCATCAAATTACAAGAAACAAACACTGATGTGAGGGTGTTTCTAATACTGCGTCTATGGGAATGACTGTAAAATTGACATCTTTATCTCGACTGCTGTCATGATTCTCTCTTTTGGAAAGTTGTGAAGACACTATTGTGGAGTTTTTCTTTTGCTCTTTGAGCAGATGGGAAAACAAAAATATATTTAATCCACTCCAAAAAAATTTTTTGCCTCCCTTTCAGTTTAATTCATTAAAATTAGCTAAAGTAACATGATTTTTTTAACATTTTGTCATAACTTAATTTCATTGTGTTCAACCTAATATACAGGTCCTTCTCAAAAAATTAGCATATTGTGATAAAGTTCATTATTTTCCATAATGTAAGAAAAAAATTAAACTTTCATATATTTTAGATTCATTGCACACCAACTGAAATATTTCAGGTCTTTTATTGTTTTAATATTGATGATTTTTGCATACAGCTCAAGAAAACCCAAAATTCCAAAATCTCAAAAAATTAGCATATCATGAAAAGGTTCTCTAAACGAGCTATTAACCTAATCATCTGAATCAACTAATTAACTTTAAACACCTACAAAAGATTCCTGAGGCTTTAAAAAACTCCCAGCCTGGTTCATTACTCAAAACCGCAATCATGGGTAAGACTGCCGACCTGACTGCTGTCCAGAAGGCCATCATTTACACCCTCAAGTGAGAGGGTAAGACAAAGAAAGAAATTTCTGAACTAATAGGCTGTTCCCAGAGTGCTGTATCAAGGCACCTCAGTGGGAAGTCTGTGGGAAGGAAAAAGTGTGGCAAAAAACATTGCACAACGAGAAGAGGTGACCTGAGGAAGATTGGGGAGAAGGACCGATTCCAGACCTTGGGGGACCTGCGGAAGCAGTGGACTGAGTCTGGAGTAGAAACATCCAGAGCCACCGTGCACAGGCGTGTGCAGGAAATGGGCTACAGGTGCCGCACTCCCCAGGTCAAACCACATTTGGGCTACAGAGAAGTAGCATTGCCCCCCCCGATGGCAAGCTGGCGAGGGCAGTGTGATGCTTTGGCCAATGTTCTACTAATAAACCTTGGGTCCTGCCATTTATTTGGATGCTATTTTGACACATATCACCTGTGCCAGATACCACAGCACACCTTCAGGTGTCTAGTGGAGTCCATGCCTCGACAGGTCAGGGCTGTTTTCATATATGCATATATTTCATATCGAGCATAGGTTCGAATTCGCCTTTTGCCACACTCGCTCTACTCCCTTTCCCCATCACATATCGGATCGGAAAGGTATTTATTTTCAATAAAAAAATAGAAAATATTAGAAAAGGGGAAATAAAGCGTTTAACATGTGTTTAATAATAAGTTTCTTAATAAGTTTCTCGGTTAAAGGGTAGTCAATGTAAGCAGACATGTGCTGAATTGGAGACGATAAAAGTGAGTGGGTCCAATATCATTGGTCTTAAAAAGTGGGTGGGTCTTGTCCCACCCACACACAATGGTTCCGATATATATACACACACACACAAACACTACCAACATGACAACAAATCAGGACAGGTTGAAAATTGATTAACAATTTTTTTTATCAGGATTTAAAGGGGTCATATAATTGTACATGGACTTTTGAAAGCTGATTGTATGGAAATGTGTGTTGCAGTGCATGTACAACACAACCATCCTATAATGGTGAAAAAATCCATCCAGTGGTTTTTTTAATCTCCTTATATGTGTTCCTGTCTCAAATCAAGCCAACGCACAGTCGGACACCCCTCCCATGACTGTTGATTGACAAGCAGCGTTTCATCTAGTGATCGACAGATTTGTTTTTTTTTTACCGATAACGATTATTTGTATGCTTATGTGCCGATAACCGATAATATAGAGCCAATATTTACTTATTGTGCTATTTCTGTTTTTTACAATTACAGCAACAGCACTGAACTGAGCTTTTTTTTTTCAGAGTCATTTTTGCAGTTTCACTCGCTTACACAGAACAAGACATTTACATCAATAAATAGTATGATTTTTTTTTTAATACAGTGCAAAGTCTTTTTAACATTAATGCTGTTTTACCTTTTTATTTATAAATTAACATATTAACAACAGGCAACAGGCATTTATATAGTCTAATGTTTTCAAATGGAGAACATAAATGAGAGTTGAGTCTATCAACTCCACATAACTATGAGCATAAATATAAGAATTAATTTTAAACTACAGTTTTAAAATGTTTATGTGTTTAATAGACTAAAGAGTGAATATTCTCTGGAATATGCAAACATTGTAAAAGCTATGCTGTATCCGCTGTTTTGTTTACTTTTCTTAAAGAGTCAATCTCATCTACGGTACCAAAATGAATATTTGTGTCAGTCTATGAAATGCTGATGACAGAGCGCTATGGAAGGCCGTTTCAGCATAAAAACGTTCCAGCGTTACTTGTTGTAATTATATTTTTACTAGTAACAATTCAATTAAAGAGCTCTATAATTCAATTTTTACTAGTAACAATTACAATTACAGAGCTCTATAATTTTTTTTTTAGAGCTCTGTAAACTTTTTTATGCTGAAAAGGCCTCCCATACAATTGTGCATTACTGTTATGTTAAACAACGTTGATTAATTGAGGGATTCAGGTTATTTTACCTTTGAACACCGCTGTTGACTCATCATCATCTCCCTTCACGCAGTCCTTTAAAGGGGGGGGGTGAAATGCTGTTTCATGCATACTGATCTTTTTACACTGTTAAAGACTTGGAATCCCATACTAAACAAGTTTCAAAAGTTAAGGTGGACGTTTGATGGGAGTATTTCTTTGTCAAAAATACTACTTCCGGTTAGTCATAAGTTTTGGCAAGTTTTTTTCGATCATGGGTCCACTTGGCGGTAAAAGGTCGGAATTTCCTTGTATGGGCAATTCTACCGGAAGAGCGTGAGAGAGAGAGCGAAAGCAACAGGCTACGCCCATCAAAGCGGGGCTCGTAGGCTGCGCTGCACAGGTGATGTGACTTCAAGAAATTAACAATGTCACCAAAAAAGTGCGTTTTTGGTTGCCAGACCAAGACAGTCCTGCACAGATTCGCCAAAAACCCCGCGGTAAGGCAACAGTGGATGTAATTTGCTTTTCCGGATCAGCAACTGAGTTGCGCGAATGTTTATATCTGTTCACTGCATTTCGGTGCCGACTGTTTCATAAACAAGGCCCAGCTTGACGCCGGATTTTCCCGATCGCCTAATGCTAAAGGATGGAGCAGTCCCAACGATAAAGGTCCCAACGTTAGAACCGCAGGCGGTGAGTGAGACTGCTTCAAATGTCTGTGTTTTTGCCTATGCTCATCAAGTAGCCCAAACATGATCACGTATACTTAATTGATCAATGGAGCATGTGATGTGTAGTGCGTGTACATTTGTTTAGCTGGCCACTATTTGTGTAACTTTATGTTTGTGTATTGTAAAAGCACTCCAAACAACAATACACAAAGAGTGGGGAAGTATGTTATACTAAATAAGCACGCTTCTTCATTCAAATGCGCTACTATTCCGTGTCTTTCTATGTAAACACTAGCCTGCCGTGCAAAACCAGTCCGCTTACTACAATTGTCTACACAAACCACGCGTAAACACACACACACACGTGCACAACTGCACTTCCCACATGTACACCTTCAAAGACAAAAATACGACGATATAATTCAAGTATAAATATGTAAATAACACAAGTCGCTAAGCATATTATATAGTTAGTGTATAACTTGTACCACATAAGCCCCTTTCACACTGCACGTCGGACCCGCAATATTCCCGGAACATTGCCGGGTCGCCTTCTGTGTGAAAGCAACCACGTCCCGGGATTGATTACCGAATTCGACCCGTGTCGGGGACCTAGTAATATTGCGTTATTCGACCCGGGACGAGCGCTGTGTGAACAAAAGCCGAAACTAATGCCGCAACGTGTACGTAGTTATCGTGCGACTCCTAGAGCTTGTTTTTTCAATAATACAACCCTGCAGTGCCAGAAGAGCTAGTCGGTGTTTTAAACGCAGAGAGTATTCGTATACAAAAGAAACTAAAATTAAACAAGCAGAATGTGTGCAAACTGGACACAAGTCGAGACCACGGAGCTCCTTACTATCCGCGCTGAACCTGAGATCGCTCGCCATTATACGTCACATCAGGATGTCACGTGTCAACTCGACCCGGGACCGTTACGGGTTGTGTGTGAAAACGCACATATTACGGTATTTCGCTGGCAGTCTGAATGGACCAAATCTAGCGTCCCGGGAACAAATGCCGGGTCGCATTATCCGTGTATTTGCCGGAATCGCAGTGTGAAAGGGGCTGTAGAGATGTCCTGCTCTAGTCGTTTTTTGCTGCTGCTCCTGTTCAACTGCAACCTCTGGGTCTGATTCCGGATCATAGATGTATGGCTGTATCTGATTAAAAGCCATATTTTTATTTTGAATAAAGTTTTTTCCCGCTGTTAGGGATGACACAGCTTTACGACGCACTCAACACAATAACAGCGGCGCGCACACGTCATTATTTAGCTCCGCTCACACGACACGCCCCCACCAGCTCGGCTTTTTTCGGAAAGACTCGGAACAGCGCATCTTTCTTATATAATTATAAAAAAAATTAAGACTTTTCGGAGATATGCAGGATGCAATGCTACTCTATAGGTACTCAAGATTGACATGACACTGACTGAAACTGAGTGCCCCCCCCCCCCCCACCTTTAATGGCGCGCATGGAATTCTCAAAACGTCCACAAGATGGCGCCGATATATCGGTCGATCACTAGTTTCATCCAGGTTTCATCTCAGACCAGAATGAACAGAAAAGTGACTTTATTAAAAAGTATTGTTGGTAAATATTGTAGACATCGCTCCGATTAAAATCCACGTGAAAACTGCCGTGAAAGCTTATATTTAACGAAAGAAAATAATGTGTATGGGTAGCGCGGCTAACTTACGGTTCTGTGGACGACGTGGTTCTGAAACTGTTGCGTGCTGCAGCGCGTTCTTCATCGCGTCACTCAGCTCGCTCTAATCCTGTTATCTATATCTCTGTATGTGTATTTTAAGCTACAGTATTAAAAAACACCACCCTGCCTCATTTCATTTTCATTTAAAACAATCTTAAACATATTAATAACCACACAATATAGTTCAGGTAAAGCGTACCTTTATTATCTTCACTGCATGTATATTTATAACAAAACAAAATATAAAAAACAACCCTGCTGCTTTTTGTTTAATTTTTTTATTAAAAAATATATAAAACATTAATATGTGGTTCAGACAATAAGTGTGCATATATATTTATCAATGTAGTAAATTAAATATAACAAAAAAGTCTCTTTTTGTTAAATGCCAGTTTATGTAAGATCAAATAGCCAAGAAATAAAGCAAACAATCCAGTCAAACATACAAAGTCAGTGCTAGTAGGCTACAACTATTAAACAAGCCTAAAAATACAAAGTTATGAAAATTCACTTTGCTCAAGCTCAGCCAAAATGATTTGCCAGTTAGACAAATTATATCTCATGTTTAACCACTACAGAGACATCAGAGTCAGCGGCAAACATCAGAAGAACTAGCTGAAGAAAGGCTGCTCTCAGCGGGGTTAAAGAGCGTTGAGCGCCCGGTGATCGACTGGATCTCACAACTCTGAAAACGGCAGATCAAATTCAAATAGGCGATCTCTTTATGAATAAAACACAGGTTTGAACTTTAAACAAGTACATTTCGTAAAAAAGTAACAGTAGTATTTTTAAATTACACTGGGTTTCTCATCTGCTATTGACACTTGTTGTTTGGCACGAGATGCATTCTGGGATACCTGTCTGTCTCAAGTCGGCTAAAGTCACCTCTTGATGCATCCTTGATAAAAGGACACATCCGGGGATTTAAACTATTCTTGGCTAGATGTAAACTTTGAAATGGAACAGTATTGGGCAGCGACTGATGCCGTTTAACAGAAGTAGAAGCGTTCAGAATACTGTATGGTAAAGCAAAAATTAACTATATGAATAAAATAATACTTGGAAAATTTGACTTCACTTTTCCGATGGATTATTTTAAATCAAATAACAGAGTAAAAGAAACACATCTGAATTAAATGCCTATATTTTTTTAACTGAAGGGGTGTCAATAAACTGAATGAATTGATTGTAGCTACTCAGTTAGCTTAGGGGCTATGATGAATAATTAAAGCTTTGCAAATAAACAATTCCACGAATTATAAAAACATGAATTTAAAGGTGAAGTATCTAAAAACAATTCCATTAAATTTATGAGAAAAAATACAATTTTCCCCGCAAAACTTTGTTCTCAATTTGTTCATGCTAAAAATATCAGTATTGCGTGACTACATGTATTTAGCGTGTTTTAGCGTTTCCTGCAGGTTTCAATTTCTGTACAGACGAATCTTTTGCTTTTGACTACGAGTGAATCTCCAGTTGTCACTGATGATTGTCGTTTGGACCTTTCTGGATTACAATCCGCCATCAAAATGACAAGTTTAAATATTCCAGCTGCTGTGAGTAAAGATCGGTCGTATATAAGGCTCTATATAAATAAAGATGACTTGTCTTGACGTTTAAAATCAAAGCAAATGTGGCTGTGATGACTGATGACTTCTTCCCAGTCTTGCAGTCTCTCGTGTTCTTGCTCAGACGTGGACAGGCTCTGAGTTCTCAGTCAGGCTGGGGTTGAACATCAGGCTTCGGCTCAAGTCTCGAGCTCAAGCCCTCCATCAAGGACAGCAAGTATGTTGTTTCCTATTCAATACAAAGATTATATGAACAAGTCAACTCATGAATGATTTTTAGAGTTTATTACACTGTATATTTTCCTGTTTATTACAGTAAAGCCGCTTTGAAATGATCTGTATTGTATGAAGCACTTCATAAATGAAGGTGACTTGACCATAACAAGAACGCAAATTTGAAATAAGACAAATGATAATAATCCTACTCTGTCTGTTACACTTCCTCACACCTGCTGAAATCACTGATCGAGTGAATCTCCTGAACTTCTCCAATCTACAGTAGGTCATCTCATCCATCTATGTCGTGACATCTGCTCTAACGTTGGCCGTTTAGTTGGATCCCGGGCTAGGCACTGGCTAATCAGATCCCTGTATTCTGTACAAATTTTAATAAGGAGTTAGTCATGCATCTATGAAAACAGCATCTAAAACATGATTATTATACTGTAAAATGTTCTTTAGCTTTACTTTAAAAGTGAAGTATGTAGTTTCTGTAACACTAGTGGCACAGGGCAGAATAACAAAATAAATAATATTTTCAAAAAACCTTGCAACGGCCCCTTTTGTGCATTACGTCTTCCCCAATATCACAAACACAGCTCTTGTTTAAGGTTCAACATATTAGGAATACTTTTAGCTGTGTTGCATTTGTCTTTATGAAAATGTATCTTTCTGAACGGGAGCATGACTATGATATATCATTAGCTCTGTTTTCTGTTCACCATCAGCTCTGTTTCTGTTCAGTTTTCTGTGTTGGTTGATTGTTTGTATTATTCTATATTTTTACTTGTTATTAATTTTGTGTTATTTTTTCCCTTTGTTGCACTTTGGGATTCTTCGGAATGAAAAGTGCATTATAAATGAAATCTATTATTATTATTATTATTGAAGCGTGCTTTGTATCACAATGCTTAGTTCACTTTGACATGTTCATGACCTGTGTAAGGTATAAATGCAGCGAATTTAGTTTTTCACTTCTTTAGCTAAATTTCTTTTCCCATGGCTCCGCCTGCTACAGTAGCCACGCCCCAAACTCTCGCTATACGTTGAGCTATATATAAAAAAATCTTACATAACTTCATCTTTAACTGTTTCTGTTCAGAGCCTTTGCTGTGTGTGTGTGTGTGTGTGTGTGTGTGTGTGTGTGTGTGTGTGTGTGTGTGTGTGTGTGTGTGTGTGTGTGTGTGTGTGTGTGTGTGTGTGTGTGTGTGTGTGTGTGTGTGTGTGTGTGTTATCAATGTTGTCAATATGATTCACTCACTTTTGGATAAGTTGTGGTACATTAATGGAATTTTGGCTTGTCTGATTTGATTCCAATTGGGAAAAGGATGAAACACGTGCACCATAGTGAACAACAGCACTCCTAGAGCCCAGACATTTGCTGGTACGGCGTGGAAACGAGGTTCTGTTAAGACTTCAGGTGGGCAGTAATAAGGTAGTCCTGTAAACAAGACATTTGCACATTGATGAGCTTTTTTTTTTTAAGCATTAAATGATAAGTCACTACATTCAGGTTTTCACACTATCAAAATGCTCACCAGCGTATGTTCTGCTCTCGTAGCCATCACTACTAAATAGCTGACCGCAGCCAAAGTCTATCAGCTTGAGCTCCAACGTCCTTTCATTCAACAGGAAATTCTGCGCATGAATGTCATTATGAAAAACACCATGCTCGATGCAGACCTGTACTGCCAGCAGAGCCTGTCGCATGATGAACCGTGCTGTGGGTTCATACAGGATGGGTTTACGAACGATGTAGTCCCGCAAGCTCATGCAAGGCTCCGGGAACTCCATAACAAGAGTGAATTTTCCAGGATGTTCAAACCACTCGTATAGCTGTATGATGAGCGGGCTTATGGGTTTTCGCCTCATCATCAGCAGCAGCGCCACTTCTGTAACGAGAGGTTTGGGATGCCCAGGCTAGAGAAAAATATTAATCAGAAGGTTAGCTGAGTAAAAATATGAAGAAAATATATCACAGTATCTTTGAAAAAGTCCTTTTTTTAAAAGTATCTTTTTTGATACATTCAAAAGAGCCTTTTCAGCTCAAAGTTATTTGGTTATTTGTCAATCACATTTACACTTAATGCTTTCTACGGGTGTATTAACTACAGTAATCTGCGCTGAAACGACTAAATACATATTCAGGTTTTGGCCAACTTACAATATAAAGATAACGATTGTTTTCAGTCTTGCTTAACTGCTTGATGGCAACCTGCAACAAAAAAGAAAGTTAGTTTGAAATATGTTTTGATGCATTCAAGAGCAAAATGTTTGAACAATTCAGTCAGATTTACCTTTTTGCCATCAAATTTGCGTGTTCCCTTGTACACGCTGCCAAATCCTCCGGATCCAAGCATCTCTCCCACATTATAGAGAGACTCAAAAGACTCTGAAAAACAAACAGAAAAATATGAGAAATATATGACCTAAAAATTTTTTTTTTTAATATTTCCTCAAAACAAGCCATTTCAGTGAAAAACAAGATGACAATACTGTTTAAAACGATGTTGGAGAAATAATGATCAGCGATTTACCATCATTTAGCTTGACGCCGGAGGGATCTGACGCAGATGATGATGGCTCAGGATCAGGGGAAAAAGGCTCCACAACATCCACAGCACTACTGAGACAACAGCAGCAGACAGAACTCTTCATAGCCTTCCATACCCTCTTGAAGAAAGAACGAATTCTTTTCCCTTTCCCACATTCTGTAGGATTTTCTGAAATGAAGATTTTCATTTAAATGACGTCTGCTGACATTTAACTTTTACATTTTCATCTGTAATGTTATAAATCCAAAGTAATGGAAATACTTCCAGGCTATCCTCCTGATTTCTAGATAATGCCTGCATAAATGTCCCAAAATCTTATTTTACAAATATTAGTGGTCACAATATAGTTATTTTTCTTGCTTTATCTGATCTTTTTGGCTTCATTTGACCAAATCAGTTCTGGTAATGGCAAATATAATATATTTATGTTATATTAAATACAACATATTTAAATAAACGTTAATTTTTAAATGCATAGCTATGTGTTATTTATGCCATAACCGACTCTGTAATATGACAGCCAGTTTGACAATTTTCTGTGTATTTGACAATTCAAAAGCAAAAAGTCTTGAAATAGAATTCTATTCTGGATTGTTTGCCGTCTGATAAGCGGCTTTCTGTGCGCAAGTTTCGGGTGTGTGTCAGACAGCACAAGTACCACTGAGTTCATGGCTTATTGAGAATTAGATTTTGAATTCTCTCTGAATGTTCTGAAAATGTTAGACGAATGTCCAATTAAAATATTTCTAAAACAAAAAAAAATTTCATCAAAGTTGTGCTGAGCAACAGTAAATGTGAACGGACATTACCATGATAAAAACTTGAAGCAGTTCTGCATGAAATAGGAAAATCTCTGCCTGTACACTTTACACTGGCCAGCCTTATTTCAGTCTCACCTGTTGAGATCTTGTACCGCTGTGAATCGGACTAAGGTAAGAAGATCATTTTGAACACTGGCTGGTTATGAACTTGCTCAAAAATTGATTTTGTCTTATTGAGATGTTTTGCTAACATTACCATTAAATTAAGAAAGTATTATTTCTAAATGTTCCCTGAATGTTCAAAACGTCCAGTTTTTTTCAATGTTTCAAAAATGCTTTTCTCTTGGTTAAAGGAACATTTTCTTTTATAATTTTGCATTATGGGAACATTACTTTTGAATTTTCTCTGAATGTTCTGACGAATATCCAATAAAAATATTTCACACAAAAAAAGAGAAAATTTCATCGAAGTTGTGCTGAGCAACAGTAAATGTGAACGGACATTACCATGATAAAAACTTGAAGCAGTTCTGCATGAAATAGCAAAATCTCTGCCTGTACACTTTACACTGGCCAGCCTTATTTCAGTCTCACCTGTTGAGATCTTCAGGGGAGAAGCCTTCACGGCACCCTGAACATTTCGGCCATTAGAAGTCCCTGTTGGCTCGACAGGAACTTGACTTGGCAGCGGAGGGCACGACCAATCAGAGCTGTCAGACCTGCCCTGTTCCCTTCGACTGTCCGATTCATCGCCACTCCACCTCCAAATGACGTTGTACGAGCCTCTGCTGCTCTGGGACAAGGATGACATGATGCCCAGCGAAGAATCTGTGGAAGCAGTTCTTCTGGATCCGAAATGGCCTGTGTCGGGAAAATGTCAGACATTAAATCAGCCATTGAAAACAGAAATAGAAACGGAGCCATAACTTCTTTATTAAAAGCCTATTCTTACCAACGCAAGAGCATTTAGATGAAGATGAAGATGAAGAGAATGGATGTTCATCCTCATCTGAGCTCTGTTGGCTGTCGCTCTGCAGCGTCCTGTCAGCCTGACCTGTGGACACAGAAACAGAAAACTCAGACAGAGACAGAGGTGCCAAATGTCTACAACTGAATTCTCACTGGTAAAAATGCCATTATGACTAGTAACACTGAGAACAATTTAAGATTGCTAATATTAAATTTGCTAATTTAATCATAAGAAATATTTTTCCTCAAAACACGTTTAACAGATTATTTAAGTTATTAACAGTTTAACTAATCTGTCATGGGCCGATCCGGACTGAAATATTACGGAGGTAGAAGTGTTAGGAATATTGTATGGTAATAAAACAAAATTATCCATATAAAATTATCTTTAGGCTATATGAATAAAATAAAACTTCAAAACGTAGCCTTCACTTTTCCGATGGATTCTTTTATATCAAATCTATGAAACGCATCTGAATTAAACGCCTATATTTTTTTAACTGAAGGGGTGTCAATAAACTGAATGAATTGATTGTAGCTACTCAGGTAGCTTAGGGGCTATGATGAATAATTAAAGCTTTGCAAATTAACAATTCCACAAATTATAAAAAATGTAAAGGTGAAGTATCTAAAAACAATTCCATTAAATTTATGACAAAAAATAAAAATTTCCCCCGCAAAACTTTGTTCTCAAATTGTTCATGCTAAAAACATCAGTATTGCGTGACTACATGTATTTAGCGTGTTTTAGCGTTTCTTGCAGGTTTTAATTTCTGTACAGACGAATCTTTTGCTTTAGACTACGAGTGAATCTCCAGTTGTCACTGATGATTGTCGTTTGGACCTTTCTGGATTACAATCCGCCATCAAAATGACAAGTTTAATTATTTCAGCTGCCGTGAGTAAAGGCTATAAATGATCCGCCACCTGCAGCATCCTCCCATGCGATACTACTACTAGCCGGACGTAAAGACGCAAAGACATGCTCGAATTTCCAGCAGAAACCCACCAGTACCACTCAAATTATAAAACATTATTACAAGCTTACCGCTGTGAATCGGACTAAGGTAAGAAGATCATTTTGAACACTGGCTGGTTATGAACTTGCTCAAAAATTGATTTTGTCTTATTGAGATGTTTTGCTAACATTACCATTAAATTAAGAAAGTGTTATTTCTAAATGTTCCCTGAATGTTCAAAACGTCCAGTTTTTTTCAATGTTTCAAAAATGCTTTTCTCTTGGTTAAAGGAACATTTTCTTTTATAATTTTGCATTATGGGAACATTACTTTTGAATTTTCTCTGAATGTTCTGACGAATATCCAATAAAAATATTTCACACAAAAAAAGAGAAAATTTCATCGAAGTTGTGCTGAGCAACAGTAAATGTGAACGGACATTACCATGATAAAAACTTGAAGCAGTTCTGCATGAAATAGCAAAATCTCTGCCTGTACACTTTACACTGGCCAGCCTTATTTCAGTCTCACCTGTTGAGCTCTTGTTCAGGATAGACGCCTCCATGGCACCCTGAACATTTCGGCCAGTAGAAGTCCCTGTTGGCTCGACAGGAACTTGACTTGGCAGCGGAGGGCACGACCAATCAGAGCTGTCAGACCGACCCTGTTCCCTTCGGCTGTCCGATTCATCGCCACTCCACCTCCAAATGACGTTGTACGAGCCTCTGCTGCTCTGGGACAAGGATGACATGATGCCCAGCGAAGAATCTGTGGAAGCAGTTCTTCTGGATCCGAAATGGCCTGAGTCGGGAAAATGTCAGACATCAAATCAGCCATTGAAAACAGAAATAGAAACGGAGCCATAACTTCTTTATTAAAAGCCTATTCTTACCAATGCAAGAGCATTTAGATGAAGATGAAGATGAAAAGAATGGATGTTCATCCTCATCTGAGCTCTGTTGTCTGTCGCTCTGCAGCGTCCTGTCAGCCTGACCTGTGGACACAGAAACAGAAAACTCAGACAGAGACGGAGGTGCCAAATGTCTACAACTGAATTCTCACTGGTAAAAATGCCATTATGACTAGTAACACTGAGAACAATTTAAGATTGCTAATATTAAATTTGCTAATTTAATCATAAGAAATATTTTTCCTCAAAACACGTTTAACAGATTATTTAAGTTATTAACAGTTTAACTAATCTGTCATGTGCCGATCCGGACTGAAATATTACGGAGGTAGAAGTGTTAGGAATATTGTATGGTAATAAAACAAAATTATCCATATAAAATTATCTTTAGGCTATATGAATAAAATAAAACTTCAAAACGTAGCCTTCACTTTTCCGATGGATTCTTTTATATCAAATCTATGAAACGCATCTGAATTAAACGCCTATATTTTTTTAACTGAAGGGGTGTCAATAAACTGAATGAATTGATTGTAGCTACTCAGGTAGCTTAGGGGCTATGATGAATAATTAAAGCTTTGCAAATTAACAATTCCACAAATTATAAAAAATGTAAAGGTGAAGTATCTAAAAACAATTCCATTAAATTTATGACAAAAAATAAACATTTCCCCCGCAAAACTTTGTTCTCAAATTGTTCATGCTAAAAACATCAGTATTGCGTGACTACATGTATTTAGCGTGTTTTAGCGTTTCCTGCAGGTTTTAATTTCTGTACAGACGAATCTTTTGCTTTAGACTACGAGTGAATCTCCAGTTGTCACTGATGATTGTCGTTTGGACCTTTCTGGATTACAATCCGCCATCAAAATGACAAGTTTAATTATTTCAGCTGCCGTGAGTAAAGGCTATAAATGATCCGCCACCTGCAGCATCCTCCCATGCGATACTACTATTAGCCGGACGTAAAGACGCAAAGACATGCTCGAATTTCCAGCAGAAACCCACCAGTACCACTCAAATTATAAAACATTATTACAAGCTTACCGCTGTGAATCGGACTAAGGTAAGAAGATCATTTTGAACACTGGCTGGTTATGAACTTGCTCAAAAATTGATTTTGGCTTATTGAGAACATTTTGCTAATGTTAATATTAAATTAAGAAAGCGTTATTTCTAAATGTTCCCTGAATGTTTCAATTTTTTTTTAAATTTGGTTAAAGGAACATTCTATTTTATAATTTTGCCTTATGGTAACGTTACTTTTGAATGTTAATACGAATGTCCAATTAAAGTATTTCTAAACAAAAATAATAATAATAATTTTAGCAAAAAATTTCTGAGCAACAGTAAATGTGAACGGACATTACCATGATAAAAACTTGAAGAAGTTATGCATGAAATAGCAAAATCTCTGCCTGTACACTTTACACTGGCCAGCCTTATTTCAGTCTCACCTGTTGAGCTCTTGTTCAGGATAGACGCCTCCATGGCACCCTGAACATTTCGGCCATTAGAAGTCCCTGTTGGCTCGACAGGAACTTGACTTGGCAGCGGAGGGCATGACCAATCAAAGCTGTCAGACCTGCCCTGTTCGCTTCGGCTGTCCGATTCATCGCCACTCCACCTCCAAATGACGTTGTACGAGCCTCTGCTGCTCTGGGACAAGGATGACATGATGCCCAGCGAAGAATCTGTGGAAGCAGTTCTTCTGGATCCGAAATGGCCTGAGTCGGGAAAATGTCAGACATCAAATCAGCCATTGAAAACAGAAATAGAAACGGAGCCATAACTTCTTTATTAAAAGCCTATTCTTACCAACGCAAGAGCATTTAGATGAAGATGAAGATGAAAAGAATGGATGTTCATCCTCATCTGAGCTCTGTTGTCTGTCGCTCTGCAGCGTCCTGTCAGCCTGACCTGTGGACACAGAAACAGAAAACTCAGACAGAGACAGAGGTGCCAAATGTCTACAACTGAATTCTCACTGGTAAAAATGCCATTATGACTAGTAACACTGAGAACAATTTAAGATTGCTAATATTAAATTTGCTAATTTAATCATAAGAAATATTTTTCCTCAAAACACGTTTAACAGATTATTTAAGTTATTAACAGTTTAACTAATCTGTCATGTGCCGATCCGGACTGAAATATTACGGAGGTAGAAGTGTTAGGAATATTGTATGGTAATAAAACAAAATTATCCATATAAAATTATCTTTAGGCTATATGAATAAAATAAAACTTCAAAACGTAGCCTTCACTTTTCCGATGGATTCTTTTATATCAAATCTATGAAACGCATCTGAATTAAACGCCTATATTTTTTTAACTGAAGGGGTGTCAATAAACTGAATGAATTGATTGTAGCTACTCAGGTAGCTTAGGGGCTATGATGAATAATTAAAGCTTTGCAAATTAACAATTCCACAAATTATAAAAAATGTAAAGGTGAAGTATCTAAAAACAATTCCATTAAATTTATGACAAAAAATAAAAAACTTCCCTGCAAAACTTTGTTCTCAGATTGTTCATGCTAAAAACATCAGTATTGCGTGACTACATGTATTTAGCGTGTTTTAGCGTTTCCTGCAGGTTTCAATTTCTGTACAGACGAATCTTTTGCTTTAGACTACGAGTGAATCTCCAGTTGTCACTGATGATTGTCGTTTGGACCTTTCTGGATTACAATCCGCCATCAAAATGACAAGTTTAATTATTCCAGCTGCTGTGAGTAAAGGCTATAAATGATCCGCCACCTGCAGCATCCTCCCATGCGATACTACTACTAGCCGGACGTAAAGACGCAAAGACATGCTCGAATTTCCAGCAGAAACCCACCAGTACCACTCAAATTATAAAACATTATTACAAGCTTACCGCTGTGAATCGGACTAAGGTAAGAAGATCATTTTGAACACTGGCTGGTTATGAACTTGCTCAAAAATTGATTTTGGCTTATTGAGAACATTTTGCTAATGTTAATATTAAATTAAGAAAGCGTTATTTCTAAATGTTCCCTGAATGTTTCAATTTTGTTTTAAATTTGGTTAAAGGAACATTCTATTTTATAATTTTGCCTTATGGTAACGTTACTTTTGAATGTTAATACGTATGTCCAATTAAAGTATTTCTAAACAAATATAATAATAATAATTTTAGCAAAAAATTTCTGAGCAACAGTAAATGTGAACGGACATTACCATGATAAAAACTTGAAGAAGTTATGCATGAAATAGCAAAATCTCTGCCTGTACACTTTACACTGGCCAGCCTTATTTCAGTCTCACCTGTTGAGATCTTGTTCAGGGGAGAAGCCTTCACGGCACCCTGAACATTTCGGCCATTAGAAGTCCCTGTTGGCTCGACAGGAACTTGACCTGGCAGCGGAGGGCACGACCAATCAAAGCTGTCAGACCTGCCCTGTTCCCTTCGACTGTCCGATTCATCGCCACTCCACCTCCAAATGACGTTGTACGAGCCTCTGCTGCTCTGGGACAAGGATGACATGATGCCCAGCGAAGATTCTGTGGAAGCAGTTCTTCTGGATCCGAAATGGCCTGAGTCGGGAAAATGTCAGACATCAAATCAGCCATTGAAAACAGAAATAGAAACGGAGCCATAACTTCTTTATTAAAAGCCAATTCTTACCAATGCAAGAGCATTTAGATGAAGATGAAGATGAAGAGAATGGATGTTCATCCTCATCTGAGCTCTGTTGTCTGTCGCTCTGCAGCGTCCTGTCAGCCTGACCTGTGGACACAGAAACAGAAAACTCAGACAGAGACAGAGGTGCTAAATGTCTACAACTGAATTCTCACTGGTAAAAATGCCATTATGACTAGTAACACTGAGAACAATTAAAGATTGCTAATATTAAAATGAAATGTTCCCTGAATGTTTAAAAAAAAATTTCTCTTGGTTAAAGGAACGTTCTAGTTTATACTTTTTCATTATGGGAACTTTACTTTTGAATGTTCTCTAGATGTTCTGAAAATGTTAGACGAATGTCCAGTTCAAATCTTTTCTAAAAAAACTAAGAAACTTTCAGCGAAATTTTTCTGAGCAACAGTAAATGTGAACGGACATTACCATGATAAAAACTTGAAGCAGTTATCCATGAAATAACAAAATCTCTGCCTGTACACTTTACACTGGCCAGCCTTATTTCAGTCTCACCTGTTGAGATCTTGTTCAGGATAGACGCCTCCATGGCACCCTGAACATTTCGGCCAGTAGAAGTCCCTGTTGGCTCGACAGGAACTTGACCTGGCAGCGGAGGGCACGACCAATCAAAGCTGTCCGATCCACTCCTGGATCTGGAGTGGCCTGAGTCTGGAAAATTTTAGACATCAAATCAGCCATTGAAATTAGAAATAGAAATGGAGCCATAACATCTTTATTAAAATACTATTCTGACCCATGCAAGAGCATTTAGATGAAGATGAAGTGAGTGGATGTTCATCATCATCTGAGCTCTGTTGGCTGTCGCTCTGCCGCGTCCTCTTCCTGTCAGCCTGACCTGTGGACACAAAAACAGAAAACTCAGACAGAGACGGAGGTGCTAAATATCTAGGAAGGGCCTGGATCTGGGTCGGGTCTGGCATCGGATCGCGGTCATCAGAACTGGGTCCCCAAATCTCCTGACCAGCCATCTGAGAGAAAGCAGCTCTTCTGGATCGGGAGTGCCCTGAGTCTGGAATATTTCACATATCACATACTGTTAGTTGGTAATTTTTCAATAATAATTAATAAACAATGTCAGTGATCAATGTCAGTGAACAAATTTTGTTACTATAGTTACGTTACTCAAATTGAAAAGTTTTATTTCATATGCAAGGAATCAAATACATGTGATCACTAAGCAGAGAACATTGGGGGATTTTTAACCTTAAACAATTTTCTTCACATTAATGTAGTCAATCATTGTACACCATCAAACCATAAACAAGTGAAAACCAAAAGCACACTCACCTCCTCTTTCACCCATCATGTGAGCCATCGACATCCTTCGAGTCCAAACTGCAATAAAAAACAACACAAAACACAACACAATACAATAACCTACAACTCTCCTTAGAAATACGCCTCCCAAAATAAAAAATAAAAAAATTAAACAAAAAAAATTAAATAAAACTCCAAACTCCTTCTAAAATAATAAAAGAATAACAAATTAAAAGTATCTTCAAAGATAAAATGAACAAAAATATAACTTTATAAAGGATATTATCTTCCGATGTTCTTCAAGAATAAAAGTCTCTCGGAAATTTGCTTCAAGATAGCAAAATCAGCAGCACAGAAAATATTCTGCAAGTGTGTGAATTGGTCAATTGAACCAACAGATAGAGATCGGTTGGTGTGTGATTATTTGTATTCAGAATTCATATCACGCGTCGCTATAGCAACTAAAATGCACGCGCATGAGCAGAGCACGTGATCACACATCCAATCTGAATACTTTATTAAATAGCTACAAACTTAATTTTGACGTTTTTTAAAATAAGATGTATGGTTTCTGAACAGTCATTATTATTATTATTAGACTATTATATTCGGTGGAATTATTTTTCCACCGAAAATAACACAAAAAATGATTCATTGCACAAACGCGTCCACTAGGCCTACAGTCTGATTGAGTCGTTGCTTCTGTCCAAAATGCGCAAAACGGCACAAGGGAGGAAAATGTGGACATAATCTTATTATAAAGTCTATTCATTTAATTAGCCCTTTACTTTGGCAAGCCAGTTTATCTTCAATTGTTAAATTGTTCCCAGCGCTACTCGTAGTAATTGCATTTTTACTGGTAAGAACTGAATTAGAGAGCTCAACAATTGAATTCTTACTAGTAAAAATGCAATTACGACTAACACTGGGAACAATATAATATTGCTAATATTATATGAGAGAAAAGTTGTTTAATGCATCAGCTTCCATGACTCATAGCTTGAAAGTTTGAAAAAATTAAAAATCACAGGAAAGCAAAAAAAAGTAAGTTCTTAAAAATCTAACTAATAATCCAGAAACAAACAGAATTCCCCTTTAAACTTTTTTCAACCAACTCATTTAAAAAACAAAAAACAAAACATTAAACCTCCTGTAGAGTATGACTGCATTGAAGATTTCTTGCTGTGTTCCAATTCTTTTTTCCATATAAATTAAAAATGAAGAGAGTCAATAGATTTAGACTCTTCTATACCTGTGGTTCTTTACAGCTAGCATTCTACATTATGGAAACTAACCCCATTTTGAGCACTGCAAATCCAGATGAGCAGTGCTCCAGCACAAAGATAAGAAGGATTACCTGATTCTGGATAGCAAAACACGGCTTTTCCAAATCTAGACCAAACATTTGAACAACTGGGTCCTGGACGGGTTTGAGAAGGATTGTTCTGGGGTACTGTGCTCTGTCAAAAGCTTTTCTTGGTGCATTCAGTTCATTTTTCCTCATTGAAATGCAAGTTTTATACTTTTTAAAGTATTTAGACATGTAAAATCATCATGTGCAGTACATGAGATCATGTAAAATATAATGCCTAACATCTATCTAAAATATAAGTCACTTAGTATTCACTTTTTTATTAAACAACCTCAACATTACATTTTCAATCATGCAGATGTTCAGAAAGAGCTTGAACAAGGACATAAATAATATAAAACGTATTTGACATTTTTTTCACTGCTAAAATATACCATGTTTAAGTGCCATTTTTTGTATCTGTCTTGCAATAGTTTTACAATAACACGACAGTGGGACAGGTATCTCACAGTAACTGACATACAATGGTGAACAATCTGAAGGTATAATGAGCGTCAGGACCAGAATGAACAGAAATCAAGAGATAAAGGCATTCATAAACGCAGAGAAATTGCAGCTTGACAGTTCAAAAGATACTCAGAGAAAGGGCAAAAGATTGACCAATAATCTTCTGAATCTCCATCCAGTAAACTCTGATCATATCACAATCCCAGAATACTTGCATTTGTGTGCCATTAGATAATGTAAATTGAACATGGCAGTTTTTATTGTTAAAATGACAAAATGAAATCTAATTCAAGACAAATTGACACAATTAAAACACATATTACCATGTCTTTATTCAACAATTTTAAACATTTAACCAATAAACATTAAAATGATCTGAGAATATAATACAATAAAAGACTTTCACAATAGAAAACACTTCATGGTTTGTGTACAAATGTCTCCAAACATCAGTGAAACCTGAACCAAAAAGTGAAAATTTCATGATGAAATGTAATAATGGTGCAAAGAGTGATTAATGGTAAAAACCTAAACAACCACAACAAAACAAACACTGCATGAATGGTCTGATTGTCATTTAGAAAATTAACCATTTCCAAACACATTACATGGATAAAATGCTGAACTCCTCCTGCACTCAATTGAAGGGTTTGACGATTTTCATGGCGATGTAGTTCTGAAAATACTGAATTCTAAACATCACCTTTCTGAAAGGATTGATGAAGTATGTCCTTACTGGTAATGAATACAACAAGATCCCACTGAATAATAGCACTAAAGATGCCTTTAAACAGCCGAGTTAAGGTGGCTCTAAAGCGGGTCTGTGTCTGCTCAAAATTCTGTGTAAAGACGCAAAGCCGCATTAAAGCAGACTTAAAACATGCCGGGTCTGACCCACCACGGCCCCTGGTATCAAAGGCGACATAGAAACGGTTTTGATTCCGTGTAAATGAACGCCGTCTTAAACTACATCGTTGTCGTGAAAACCACCTGTCAGCCAGAGCTGCGTTTCCCAAAAGCATCGTAAGCCTAAGTTGATCATAAAAACAATCGTACGAGTGACCTTAATATTAAGGTCTGTTTCCCAAAAGCATCCAAACTTAAGTAGCACTAGACAAATAATCGAGTGCTCTGGAGTAATTGTGAAGTGTATCGTAAGAAGAGAGTTATGAGGTCACCTACAGGACAACCGGCAGATTACACCTTTAACTTTATTCAAGTGCATTGTGATAATACTATAAGATTTTTTTTAATTTATTTTTTATGAGGTCAGGTAACAAAAAAAAATACAAATACACATCTGAATTAAATGACAGCAAAAAAAAGAAAAAAAAAAGAATAAAATAAGTAATGTATAAAATATATTTCAAAGACTGGGAAAAATAGAGATAAACTCAAAAAAAATATGTCAATGACTTGCTGACGTGCACGAAAACCAGCCATGTATTGGACATTCCTCTGCAGTGCCCTCTTCCTTTTTGTCAGGCTTGCAAAATCCTGCCATTTCTTGCAGACCTCTTTACCCGATCTTTGAAGTAATAATTTAACTTTTATCTTTTAATTTGTTAGCAATGTCCTCCCAGATGGTTTGTTTCTCTTTGTTTGTACGATGCCCTTTAAATCTGTTGAAAACAATATCTTTTCCCGCTCCACCTCCTCTAGAAGGATATTGATTTCGTATTTTTGAAAGGTATCTTTTTTTTCCCCAGCCATTTTGTCAGTGCCTCAGCCTTTAGGTAGTTGCTTTATATAGACGTGTTTTGATTGCTAATTCACATCAGATGACAATTATTAGGTGAACCGTTCAGAGGAAACAATTCCATATAAGGTTATGTGTATATAACATGTATATAATAATAAGGTTATATTATATATAGAGTTTCGGGTTCATATTGGGCTCATCTCTGCCTTTTCCAGCAGGTCTTCCATCCGCTTCCTTCTCAATCTCCAAAGTCAGCTCCATCTTTTCCTGAAAAAAATAAAACGATAAAAAAGGCCAAATTAAATAAAGCTCAACATGAAATGACATCCACAACCCATATGATCAAACCAAGTGACGTGTACTCAAAGGAGTAATTCACTGCTGGCAAAATGGGATTTAAATAAAAGTTGGCTGCCTATGCAGTAGAAAGGTAGCCTGACGTGGTCATACTCAATTCTAGTCTGAATATGAGTCTGAAACTGCTCCATTGGGCTGTGATCATGAGGCGTGTTTTGTTCGGGGATAATTACTCCTCTATGGAGCAAGGCCAGACCGAACTGCCCAACCTAAAAATATTGTGGGCGGGGCTAAGTTCGGCTGGCATCCAGGCTAGTAGAAAGGCTTTTAGGCAAACAAGTCAGAAAACTTCAACACCCATAATGCACTGGGCATGGTGCAGTCCAAAGCCACTCCCAATGTGCTCCTACTGAGTCAAATACTGTTGCTTGAGAAGGAAATACTTTTTAGCAAACTTTTAGTCACAAAAGTATTCAGTTGTTCACAGTACATGTTTAGCCGGACTGAGTTATTTCTGGTATTCAGTGAAGGATCCAGAGTATTAAAGGCTGCAAAGAAAATGGAGAGAAAGCTGCGATGGAAAATCTGAAAAACATCCGTGTGTGTCTCAATATCAAACAGGATGACTATGAACAGGGTTCTCAATTAACACCCGCCAACCAACCCGGCAAATGCAGGTTCAAATTGGCGGGTGTTAATAAAAACTTACTAGCCAGTTTGGCTGGTGATGTATGAGGCATTATATGCATGATACATAAGGCTCTGTTCTCGGTCATTTATCCCCCTGGCAGCACTTCCTACATTTCCCATGAACATAATGCTACGCGATGACGTTTCATACGCCCATTGGCTGCGCAAAGTTTGCATTGAAACCTTGTCTGGGACAAAATATTTAATGATACACAGAGTACTTCCCCAACATGATCATTTCTGAGAGAAATTGTGATGGTGAATGCACACACAAGCAAGCTCGCCATTTAGGATTCAAACAAATATAATCCAAGCCCCTTTGATGACGTGCATGATTACGTTACTGTTGATCATCTGTCCGTCATCGTCTAAAGCCCGCCCTGATGATTTCATTGGTCCGAACAGTTTGTTCTGTTTTGAAGGGGCAAGTGAAAATAGAATTTTACTTCCCCGACTGTATCCTGCTAAAAAAACGTCAAAAATAACTAGGGAATTGCCAAAATGCAAGAATGATTCTACATTTATTTAGTGTCAGTGGTGATCAATAGTGGATAATAGTATAATGTATCCTGAACTGACGGTAACAAGGTTACGCTGTTGACGCTCGCGCAGCCTCTCGAGGAGAAATCACAACACATGAACACAGCTCATACAAAGAAACTCAGTGACATACACGGTTAAAATTTGCTACAAATTGAATTTTTATATTTATAATATACATATTTATGAATCTATTAATCTGTACAGTGAAAACTATAGTGTTATTTTATATTTGATAACTTTATTAGATATATTTTGTAGGCCATTACCTGAGCAGTAATGTTAGACCTCCCTGAGATTTAAGCACTGTATTTAATTTGTTTATTTGTTTTATTGTCTATTTATTCTATGTATTTTACCATTTTGTTGTACTTTGTTTCTTTGTTCTTGTTCCTATTGTATGCATATAAAACACAAAAAATGGATGTTTTATATTAGTATCGTTCAAACATTGTTGTTTATTTTGCTATAGCCTAGATATTTTACATTTTTAGATTTACTATGTTCTTAATTGTTCTTAATTGTTAACTATGTTCTTAATTTTTCTTTTTATTATAAAAAAGTATAACAAAAATAACTGATAAGAATACCGCTAAAGTAGTGGATCGATAGGCAGTATTGGTAAGGGTAGCAATACTGTTAAAACCTTAACGATACCCACCCCTACGTACAGGTAAGAAAGCTGTTGCCATAGTATTCCATTTTATCATAATGCTGTGTAAAAAGTATGATAACATTTTTCAGTGATAAACCTTTAGAGTGCTGCAGGTATGACATCACCTGATCCTGCAGCCTATCTGGCAACCTCGAGTGAGTCAGGGGGGTCTGGGGGTTCTCCCCCTAGAAAAAAAAATGATTTCATAGATGTGATTTCCTGCATTATGGTGCGTTTTAGGCCATATCCCCCAATACCAAAAAAGACCTCAAACCAGTCAATACCAATAGTCTAATAAAGAGGCTATATTCATTTAACTGCCATAGAAATCAACAGTTTCACAGATAATGATAATGAACAAGTTGCATGTTTTTTATGCTCCGTGTCCAGACAGAAAAAGTGCCGTTTACTAAACGATTGATTGGACCAGACAAAATTACAGAAATCATTATTATCTACCGTGGCTATAGAGTAGGGGTAAGAGAGACACATGGCATCAGATTTTGATGCATATCGAGCATAGGTTCGAATCCGCCTTTTGCCACACTCGCTCTACTCCCTTTCCCCATCACATATCGGATCGGAAAGGTATTTATTTTCAATAAAAAAAATAGAAAATATTAGAAAAGGGGAAATAAAGCGTTTAGTAATAAGTTTCTTAATAAGTTTCTCGGTTAAAGGGTAGTCAATGTAAGCAGACATGTGCTGAATTAGAGACGATAAAAGTGAGTGGGTCCAATATCATTGGTCTTAAAAAGTCACAATGGTTCCGACGCCCATGGCTCCAAGGACTAAAACCTTCAGACTTTATCTCCTGCCCTTTGCTAGAACAAAAGATCACATGCTCTCTTAAGAAACTGCTAATAGTTACATCATGCAATCAGAGGTGGGTAGAGTAGCCAAAATCTTTACTCAAGTAAAAGTACAAGTACTTACGGAAATATTTACTCAAGTAAAAGTAAAAGTAACAATCGTAATAGTTACTTGAGTAAGAGTAAAAAAGTATTAGATGAAAAAACTACTCAAGTACTTAGTTACTAGTTACTTTCGATCTGATTGATAAGATCCAAAAACCCTGAATTTCAGACTACTTAGAGAGCTTTCACACACCTCCATATATATATATATATATATATATATATATATATATATATATATATATATATATATATATATATATATATATATATATATGTGTGTGTGTGTGTGTGTGTTTAATGGTTAAACCGTGTAAATTAATGGTGTGCTGGGCTAACCACAGCTCTTTTTAAAACATACTTTGTTCTTATATTTTTATAAGTATATGCATTCTTAAAAATACAGTCCCATTTTTAAATGTATGTAAATACTGCAGACTGTTGTCTGTCCGGATATGTGTATAAATGCAAGATGTCACATTAGGCTATTCAATTTGTTTCGTTTTTAGCCTGATCTCATCAGTACCTGGCAACGTTTATGCAAACCACAAAGTATGTACCAATATGTACATATTGCGACAGTTTCAAAGTGAAATGTCCACTGGGTGGCGCTAAAAGCTCATTTTTTTCCAGAACAGATTTGCGTGAATCTGACATGTTTTGTTACGTTGTGTTAACGTACACCCACACTAAACCTACCCGAAAGTGTTAACAACAGCAAATGTGACAAAAATAAAATTGTGTCCATGTATTTTAAGCTTGTGTTTAGAACTTGTCTTTGAGCTCTTTTATCATGACTCGTTCTTCATGGGGTTCGTTCTCAAGCTTTTCGCATTGTAAATACAAATCTGTATCAGCTGAGCTATCGAGCAAATCTGGTGAATCAGAAAAGCAGAACATGGAGCTGTGACGCAAAATTCAAAATGTTTTAGTTTACAAACCAGACTAAAAAAATGCAGTTTTTCTGCCTATAGTGTTCATTTCTGTTGGAATTCCTGCAGTGTGTATTGGTGCGTATTTTGTGGTTTGCAAAAACATTGCCACAGGTACATTTTGCAAATGAGGTTGCTCGTTTTATATTAAAAAAAAAAAGATATGTAAATGTGCAGATGTGAACGTTTGTTTGTGGACGTGTGTTCGGAGGATTCAAACGATTTGTCAATGCTTGCACAAGGGCGCATATGAGGAAAACACTCGGACAGTGTGTGAAATAGTATTACAATAAAGGAAAAGTGCCCATAGTTACCAAATTACCATTAATAGTGTTCAAATATAGGCATCATTGTTACACTTACCGCTGTTTTTTCAGGTTGGAGCTGGAATTATTGTATGCTGAGATGTCAGTTCGTTTTGGTGAACACAGCATGCATTAAATTATGAAACTGTTCTTTTTGACATCTTGGACTGAAAACAGGCTGAACTTGAGGCCACGTACGGGTGATCTGCCGTAGCTCACACATCTCCCTCTGCTTCGGCCATCATCTTCTGACTAAACGCGCGCTTATTTTATGCGGGTGACACGTATCCACCTCTCGCGAAGCAGCCTCTCCAACGTTTCGCGAGACTTGCGAACAAGTCATAAATATTTTAAAATATATAATTAATTATCACCATTGACAGTAGCGGAGGAACGCCACCGAATGTAACAAAGTAAAAGTACAGTTTTTTCACAAGAAATGTACTTGAGTAAAAGTAAGTACCCATTTTTAAATATAGGCTCTAAAAGTACAAGTTACCCAAAAAATTTACTCAAGTAAATGTAACGAAGTAAATGTAATTCGTTACTACCCACCTCTGCATGCAATACAGAATCAGTTCAAACACCGTGGGAGCAAATGCTTTATTATATTTAATTTGCCTAGTTTATCTAAATTATGAAACATCCCTTCAGAGCTCTCTAAAGCTGCCTCCTGAGCGCACAGTTAGAGCAGAAAAACACAATGAAAACATTGTCCAATCCATCCACAAAAAACGTGGTTTAAAAATCAAGGAAGGACATTTCGATAGGCTACACGAAAAACATGACATTTCATTCACCTGTCGGAAGTAACAGCTGCATCCACACCTTTCTCGTAACTTTGAAAACATATAAAATAGTTCCGTTTTACACCTTGCTGTCAGCGTTGAGCTCGTTAAAGGTAGTACGTAGGCTACTATAGTTCAAAACAGTAGCAAGATGCACCATTTACCTCTCCAAAAGGAAAACAGCAACCATAGCGTCAGTCTTCAGACCCTTTGAATCCCCCAGTTGTCTCCAGCGTGGAAAAGCAACACCGATGTTAACTCTGGTTTGAGCTCTTGCATGTTCTAGGCGTTTTTTTGTCATAGGCTAGCAACTTCTAATACTGTTTTTCTTTTCTTACTTTGTTTTCCTTTGGCAAGTGTGTTTGGTTGAGATAGAGGAACTGCAGAATGTGGTTGCTGTTTACCTGCCATTGTCGTTCAGTGATTATAAACGTGTTTTGCTACTTCTTTCTTGGACCGCGCTGATGACGTGTGATGTGACAGACTGCGCGAGCAGGATGCGCGGTAGACAGGCAGGTAGGCCACCCAGGCCACCCCAGGATGTCTATATTGGCCACCTATCATTGCCTACGGACCGCATGCAATGACTGGTTAAACATTTGGTCCTGAGACTTTTTCTTTACAGAGATAAAGAAAAAAAGAAAAAAGGACCAAAACAACATAAAAGTTAGATATATTAATGTGCACTGTTTTGATGAACACCACTTACATTAATGCACGATGAAGAATAACTGCCCAATGTGTGTAAACCTCCAACACATCTTTATCATTCCATCACAATTCACAAATAAATCTCTCAATCAAGTGACTGTGTCTATATTATACACACATTTTAAACAACATTAAAATATTATTTTCAAATAAACTTTTATATTTATTATTTTACATTATTACCTTACTGCCCCTGGTTCAGTAAGGTTGTAATAAAGTTCTTGTAGTAAAGTTGCAGTGGCTGGGACAGAATTTAAGTATCACCTCAAGATGCAATCTAATCCTGTTTACAGGGAATAAGCCTGCTCCTGAGCTGGTTTAAGCTAACGGACCTGTTGCTATGACATCAAGTCCAGGATGAGCTTCGAAGAACCAAACAATCTGAGATCAAGCCAAATCGTCAACAATCAAATCCAGCTAACTGAGTTAGCAACGTACGAAGAACGGGCCCCTGGGACTTGGAGTTTTTTGAGTCCCTACATAATATTAAGATGATTAATGAAGAATTCAACTCATGTGAATCCCCAATTAGTTTACAAGAAGTTACTGAGGCCATTCATTATTTGAAAAATAATAAATCCCCTGTAACAGATGGCTTAACTGCTGAATTTTATAAAGCATTTAGCAAGAGTTTAGCTCCTTTTTTAGCTCCTTTTTGAGAGCATAGAAAGAGCCTCGCTCCCTCCGACTTTGTGTCAAGGACTTGTAACTTTAATTTCAAATCCAAATAAAGACCCCTTATTAATTGATAGTCGGCGGCCAATTACATTGTTAAATAACGATTATAAAATAATTGCTCTGATTTTATTTTAAAAATATAAAAATGTGTTTTGAATAACTTAATTGATGAATGCCAAGCTGGCTTTCTGCAAAAAAGACTTATTTTTAATAACATACGACTAGTTTTAGACATTCTAGATTATTCTAGATTATAGACTTTTTCCCCAATGATAATTTTATTCTCTTCTTAGATTATTATAAAGCCTTTGATTCCCTGGAGCATGCATTTGACTCTTAGTAAGGTGGGATTAGGTGACTTCTGCTGTAGATCAATGCTATATACCAATTGCAATAGCTCTATCAAACTCTGCAGTGGGACCTCTCCTAGATTTTCTCTGAATCTGGGAGTCAGGCAAGGATGCCCAATCTCTCTGTATCTGTTTCTAATAGCCACAGAACTGCTAAATTTGTTCATCAGAGAAAGCTCTTAAAAAGGAATAACTGTTAATGATACTGAAGTGATAATAAGTCAATTAGCGGATTATAGGCAATTATACTGTTTTATTTTTAAAAGACGCCTCTCAGGTTGCTGTAGCATTAGAGACTCTTGAGCCCTTTTCTAAAGCCAGGCCTTCAACTTAACATCAACAAATGTGAACTGCTTCCAGTTGGTAATTGCCTAGAATCTTTAATTTGTAATATCCCTGTAAAAGAGAGTGTTACATTAAAATAATAAAAGATGATAAAATTAGATGCTCCTCCAATTTTCTTCCAATCATTGAGAAGACACGTAAGGTGCTTAATCATTGGTTACAATGAGATGTATCCCTCAAAGGCAGAACTCTGCTCACTAAAGCGGAAGGCATCTCTCGATTATCATATGCTGCTCAATCAATGTCTGTTGACAAATATATTTGTAAATTAATTGACAGCATGTTGATACAATTTTGTGGAAAAACAAAATCCACTATATAAAAAAATCTGTGATTCTGAATTCATATAATAAAGGTGGTCTGAATTTTATCAGTTTTGGCTCTCTAAACGGTAACTTTAAAATTAATTGGCTAAGTCATTATCTACAAAATCCTTCATCTATTTGGAATATAATTCCTCGTTTTGTTTTCTCAAAGTTGGGTGGGTTAGAATTTCTATTCATTTGAAAAAAAATCCAATTAAACTTTCTAAATTCTACCAGCAAGTACTTGCTACCTGAAGACTTATTTATAAACACAAATTTCCCCCTCAGTTTTCTCATCTGGAATAATGCCAACATTTTATATAGAAATAAAACGTTATTTTTCGCAATTGGTTTAGTAACGGGTTGTTTTTATTGAATCAGTTATTTAATACTGATGGAACTTTACGTTTGAAGACTTTGTCTCAAGATATAATATACCTGTTACTTTAAAAGAATACCAAAGCCGTATACCTTCAGGTGTACATATGCCCTGCGTCCCAATTCGCATACTATCCATCATAGTATACGAAAATAGAATTAGTATGTCCCAAATCGTAGTATGTTGAAAAGAGTATTCCAAAGATTCCCGGATGGTTTACTATTTCCGGTCCGAATTCACAGTATGGATCGAGTAGTGACAACAGGCACTCTAACGGCTGATATTGCCCACAACCCATTGCGAGTTGGACGAGGATTCGATTAGAACTACAAACGCGGATAAAAAGCGTTAAAAAACTACAAACATGACGGATGTGCGAGTTCGATGGTTAAGTAGAGAAGTTTAGATAAAGGGGTTTGAGTGACCCTATCAATATTTAACCTGACAAAAATATATTTATTCAGTGTTGTCCACATTATATTTCACCTGCAGCAGCATTGTGAACTTTTGTAATGACATTTTTGGCCATTAACTTTTAAATGCATCATTATATTCAAACTGCAAACACATGAGGAGAGTCTCTGCATTAAAGACCCACAAATGGCAGATCAACGAGCGGCTACATTTTTCTCCGATACGGTAGGAGATTAATCTGAATGTGGAGGATTTGAACTGTGACGAATCTGACGATGATTGACAGGGCAGATAAACGGTGACGGGATGCACGTAACTAAGCGACAGAGTCCATTAAAGATGGCGAAGTAGTATGTCCCGAAGCTTGCATACTTTTCTGCTACACACTCAAAAGTATATACTTTTTCTTCACAAAAAGAGTACATACTTTTAGGACGTAGTATAAGTAGGCGAATTGGGACGCAGCAATGCTGTTCAAAAGCGGTGTGTGTACAATCAACACTCTCTGTCTGTCCTGCTAGACCTGAACATACAAAAAAAAAAAAAAAAAGGAAATCTGACTAATTAAAATCGGTTCCTTCGAACAGTTCAACACAAAGCCATATTTCTGCACATATTGCTGTTTATTGCATTCAAGTTTTATTAATAAGAATATTTATTATCATCAGTTTGATGCAGTAATTCATTTGATTCATTCAGTTCTTGGTTGTTGATTTGCAGTTCGCTGAGTACGCGGATCGATTGAGTATGATTCGTGATTGATTTGTTCAGACCATAGACCGGTTCAGACCGGTTCAAGTGATTCATTTAAAAGATCCGAGTTAAGAGCTGTTGACAAAACGGACGTCACTACAAGGAGATTTTTATTTTTTATTTTTATTAAAGGTCAGCATTTTACAGTTATCTACAATAATATTTATTTGCAGTTTAAATGATAAGTGGTAATATTAAAATATCATATGCTTCAATTATTTACTTTGAAGGGCAAAACATTAACGTTAGCAACAAGACAGCAATAACCGAGAGAGACCAATAAAATAAACATTGGCGACTTTAACGTTACCCGTTATTAAATTTGATTGATCAGGTTGCATGTTTAACGCTACATTTCGTTACACATAATTAATTCACAGAATACACGTTACCCCAAATCGATCGACACCAACGTTCGGCTGTGGAAGTTAATTTTAGCAGGTCGCTAAACATTGGTAAGTAGAACGACATTATATTCTAACGTTAACTCTCATTACTGTTATGACTCGTGGAAAACTATTAACTAATGGCTGCCATGTTGTTGATTTTAGGAAAATCTCATGGATCAGTCCGGGATTCAGCCTGAAAAAAGTAAGTTGCAGCTTTTCTCCTGTTTTTCGAAGTCGTCATTGCCTGTTTTGTTAATTATACGAGCTGATGTTTGAGCTTTTCTTATCGTTATTTATCCAGTGGAACTCGTGGTTGTCACTCATGTTGTGGATACCATCACGTTTTGGGCTCAGGTAAGCCTATGTTTACATGTATTTGTCATAATCAAATGGATTGCTAAGCTAGTGGGTCATACATTTTAATTACTACAATAACGTTATATCTAACAGAATTGCTGTTTTTTGTTGCCTAATATGCTCATCCATTGCCTGGGTTTTTGTTTCATCAGAATGTAACAGACAAAATAAATGAGAAGATAAATGTTATGCTGACAGAAAAATGCCCAATTGCCCCTATATTGATGGGAAGGCCAAGTTCACACAAGGCAAGTAAAATATAAGGACAAATATGAATAGTCTACGAATAGTCTACAAGTTTAGATCTAACTCGACTCCATTTCCCTGATATAGGTCTATGGGGCACGGTATTCAGAGGACAAGTGCTGGTACAGGTGTACAGTGCAACAGCAAACCGAAGACAAGGTTTGTAAAAAAGCTTATTTAGAAACTCACAGGTGTGGGTGAGGGGCTTTAAATGATAGTTTACCCAAAAATTTAAATTCCAACACCGTAAGACTTTCCTTTGTCTTCAGAACACAGATGAAAATATTTTTGATGAAATGTGATCTTTTGTCCCTCCATTGGCAGCTTCACAACTACTAATCATAAAAATCATAAACTAATCCATAATAATTGAGAGGTTTGGTCCAAAATTTTAAAGAGACAGGATTGCTTTATATGATGAGCAGATTGATTTTAGGCTTTTATTCACAAATAAACATTCATCTAGTCACACATCAGTTCTGGTAAACAGAAGCTCAAGCATGTTCCTTTGGCGTGCGGTACCAATGAGGTTCATTTTCATGTTACACCGCCCGTTTGAGCTTCCGTGAGGACCAATGATGTTCATTCTCGTGTGTTACGCAGCATGTTTGAGCTTCCGCAAGAACCTTTAAAGTTCATTCTCATGTGTTATGGAGCACATTTAAACATCCAAAAGAACCAGTGAGATTCATTCTCATGTGTTACACATCAAGTTTAAGCTTCAGCAAGAAACATTGAAGTTCATTCTCGTGTTACGCACCACATTTGACCTTTCTCAAGAACCACTGAGATTCATTCTTATGTGTTACGCAGTGCGTTTGAGCTTCAGCAAGAACCAATGAGGTTCATTCTCATGTGGGACACAGCACGTTTGAGCTTCCATAAGAACCAATGAGGTTCATTCTCATGTTACCCATCAAATTTGAGCTTCCATAAGAACCAATGAGGTTCATTCTCATGTGTTACACATCAAGTTTGAGCTTCCGCAAGAACCATTGAAGTTCATTCTCATGTGTTATGCACACGTTTGAGCTTTCTCAAGAGGTTTGTTCTTGTGCGTCAAGCAGGTTTTGTTGAGCTTCTGTTTATGTTCACTGATTAGAGTTTATATGTGAATAAAAACCTATATTAAATCTGTTAATCATATAAAGCAATCATGTCTCTTTAGAAAACTTAGAACTAAACCACTCGGTTCATAATGATTTGTATTAAGATCTCTTTATGAACTTTTTGAAGCGTAAAAGTTTCAGTTGCATAGCTGTCAAAGGAGGGACAAAAAGCTCTCAGATTTTATCAAAAAGATCTGTATTTGTGTTACAAAGATGTTAGAAACTCTTGCGTTTTTGGAATGACATTACCATTGATTCTGCAGAGAAATCTCCACTAGTCAGAGAATAGAAACAAGTAAAGTGTACTATATTTTTGTTGTTGTACTATATTGCATTTTTTGCAAGAAACATAAAATATATTGTTTTTTATATTGTATTTTTAATTAGTGTCATTTGCCTTGCTTCATGGGACTGTAGACAAATAAGCCATTTGTCATGTACCTTTGTTTTTGTTGGATTTTCAAATACATTTTTGCTTCAAAGTTTCAAAGAATTTAAAGTTATTCACCTCATTAGCTGGTTGGTTTGGCTCATGGCTTATAACTCCTAAATTAATACCTTTAAAAAAAATCCCTGTGGTAAAAAAGAATGGAAAAAATGCTTCTGGAAGGCACTCTATAGAAGTGGATCAGAATTATTTATGTTTTATTGGATGATATGACATGATATGATATGAGTGTCATTAGACATAGAAATACCCTATTCAGATGTCACCTGTGATTAATTTATTCTGTGACCAAAATTAAATGGTGCTATTTTTTTATATAGTGGGAAAAGTTTATTTGACAACTTAAAAACAAAAGTACAAAGCTGTTTTTTCTCATACTTTTAACACTGATGTTCTCATGAATATCATAAAGGTTTTACTCTTTTCTGCTCAGTTCTATATTTTGTACATTGACTATGGAAATATGGAGATTGTGAGTCGGTCTGATTTAGTCGAACTCCCAGAAGAACTGCAGACAACAGGACTGGCAAAAAAGTACAAGTTCTGGGGCTTTCATGTGTCAAGTGAGCAGGATTCCCCAATTTTTGCACAGGTATCTGACAGCTGTTTTACATAATGGGCAGTTCACTTATAAATATGAGTTTAAGTGCATGTAATATTTGTTTATCATGTAATGTTTCTCTCTGACTCTGATAAACTGTTGAAACTGTTGTTATCCATTAGGGGAAGTCCTTCCTTCACAATATAATTCATGGAAAAAAGTTGCGTGTCCATAAAAAGTCAGTTTGCTTTGACGGAACCATCCTGGTTGAAGCCTTCCAGGGGAATCTTGACATTGGTGAGGAGCTGTTGAAGTTTAAGTTTGCCAAAGTCAGTCTCCCAAGCAACAGGGAGAACCACCTTCCCACAGTAAACCTGCAGGAGCGCACGGGACTATGGCCCACCAGGAACCCAGGGGAGTTGGACACACTCGGCTCTTCATTGGGATGCATGCCCAAATTGCGGCCAATATTCTCAGACCAGAAACCTCAAGTTGTTAAGTAAGATTTGAGACTCGCAGACAATATTGCAAGAGTTGCGATACACTTTTTCTTCCCTATTGTGACGTATATCCAAGTAAAAAAGAGATTTTCAAACAAGAATAAATGTGGGACGAGACTTTGTTCTGTCCATGGGGTATTGATTGGATTGTTGAATGGTTGTTGTTTGCTATTGTTGCTGTCGCTGCAAGAGGGAGGGAGAGTTATTTTGATTAAAGATTAGGGCACATGTATAAAAATAATAATAATTATGTGCACGTTCATAATAATAAAAAACACAAAACTATTTAATAAAAAATAAGATTAGTCTATTTTGATTTCATGGTGACTTTAAGGATAACATTACTATTCACTTTAATCATGGCAGTAGGATGTAGCACCCGTGTGAGTTTCATAAAAATACAGTATCTAGAATGTTCTGAGTTATGAATCCATGTTTTTCTATATGTTTTAGGGAGCAGAAAACTATCATTGCTCTCCAGCCTGTGGAGAAAATGAATGTTGGTCAGGAACCTCTTAGTGAGATCAATGTCTCGAAGGCAAGTGGAGATGGACAGCAGTTGTGCTCTCAGGATACTAAGCAGATGCCAAGTGAAACCGAGTCTGAGCTACAGGTGACACCTTCTCATTCTCTCAAATGTTTTATCAACAAATGTCATTTTTTAATCATTTTCACTGTCCCTATTGGAATTGCTCTGTCTATTGTTATTCTTTTCTGAAATGAATTTGAGGGCCTTAACATGCTCGAAAACTCATGAGACTTTGCACACACGTCACAAGTGGTGAAAATGTACGTGGCGTGGCAAAATGGCTTGATAACACCACCTACAAAATTTAGATTAAGCGCCGTTCACGCTACGCTTCACCTACAAGTATGAAATTTGGTACACACATGTAACAGCCCAATACCTACAAAAAGTCACTGGGAGCAAAATATGAAAACCAACAGTGAGATATTTTCAATTTTCTCTGCAAAATCTTTAGCCTGACGTCGTCATACTCAGTTCTAGTCAGAATATGAGTCTGAAACTGCTCCATTGGGCTGTAATTGTGGGCCGTTGTTCAACCGAACCAGGAAAGACCTCAATTGGATAGAACTACAACCAATCAGAGCAACGGAGCGACGCATTACGCTAGTTGTCAAATGTCAACAGAGCTCAACTGCACTGTGCTGCCAAGTCTGCGGTTTTACAGAGGATTGTTTTCCATGTCCCTGGGTTGAAGCGACCTTAATTATGTGATATATAGAACCAGGAATGCAACATTTTTAGCAGTTAACCTTGCCAAAATAACACACATTTTGCCTGCCTCTCTCATTTCTGTCAATAGGGGGGAGGGTGAGATGTGAGGGAGGATGTTTCAGCCGGGACTTTTTGCTGCGCAGAGTCGCGAAGTACTCTCAGATTTGCTATTCCGCCATACATTATAGTTCTCCTTTTTAATCCACTTAGAAAAGCGACACCTTTTATTTTATGTCATCATACTTGATCGTTCAACTATTCGTGTAACTGTATTTAAAATAGAGAAAACGTGGAGGTGTTTGGTCGCTTCTAACGTGATCTCTTTTTGGTTCCATAGTGAATGAACTGAGCTTAGTGGGCTAAGCTAAATGCTATCAGATCGTCACCGCGCGTCAGAGAGATTAAGTGCACACACTCAGACGAGAGAGGCATGTATCAACTCACTTTAGTTAAGGGAATAACAGTTTTATATAAAAAGGCGGTGAAGTATCCCTTTAAGAGGCACATAAATACACCCTTGACGTTTATGCCCCCATAACTGCCGTTTTAGCTGAGGGGGGGCTCTGGGCATTAACTGTAACAGCTCCGTGTTGCAAGCACCAATCTGTTTTTTTTTCTTTTTCTATAGACTGTGCTCACAAAGATATAACGATCAAGATAAACGTAAACTTAAACGTAAACGTAAATTCGACGGAGTTGTCCTTTAATCCTTACAGTTTAAAACAAGGTTTAAAGGGTTTAAAACCATATAAGCAAAATGAGCAGCCAAAGGGGACTAATTTCGGTTTATGCACTCAATGTCTGAAATGCACGCACATAAAGCCGCTGCTCATAGAACGCATGAGTACTGAACTTAAGGCCGGGGACACACTGCAAGCGTGTCGTGAGCGTCTCGGGTGCGTGGCGTGTCCGTTTTTATTTCGGCTCCCATGTTAACCGGTTAGCGCTTGCATACTGCCTGCGTCAGCCGCGCGGCTCATGCGCAGTCCGAGCCGCGCGGAAAGCGCGTGCATGCTTCAAATAGAAGAGACGCCTATTTTTCACGCGACACGCAAGCGTGTTAGAAGCGTTTCTAGGCAAAACAGCATAGGAAAAGATGTTTATATGCCATTTTGACACGAATACATATTAATAAATGACATTTTCATGTTTGAAAGTCTTTAGGTTAACATAAATGCAGATATAGGGCTACTTGTAATAATAAAAAACAACATAATTATCGATTTTGAAATATTAAACCTGTCAATACAGAACGAAATATTCTGTAGCCTATTTTGCCGTCAATACCATATATATGTATGGTCAATACTAGGCTACTGCCGACGTTGTCTTTGCTGTATCAATAGGCAATATATTTATATTTAACATGAAGTATAGGGCTTCCCAGCAGCAGCAGCGCCGCGTCAGACACGCTTCTGGTGTGCAAAGACAGAGAAAACCCTGCGCAGCCGCCCCGCGGCTGACACGCAGCAGAAACGCCACGCTTGCAGTGTGTCTCCGGCCTTAATGACTAGAGTTCTTTTTAGTACCTTACTAATATAGAGCTAAATGAGTCTCAATAAAGATAAATACACACACTACATTCACATATGCACACACTACATTCATAAAGGCACACACAGGATTCATAAATGCACACACAGGATTCACAAATGCACACACAGGATACACAAATGCACACACAGGATACACAAATGCACACACAGGATACACAAATGCACACACAGGATACACAAATGCACACACAGGATACACAAATGCACAAAAATTCAGAAATGCATACAAAATTCAGAAATACACACAAAATTCAGAAATGCAAAGAAAATTCACGAATGCGCTCAAGATTCATGAATGTATTTATGATGAACACACAAATATATCTTGATTTACAAACTGCTTGCGGTCTGTGAACTTCACTGCATTTCCCTTTTTAAACAGGGAATGATCAGCAACCAATCAGATATTGCCCTTGTTTTAGCCAATTTAGCATGTGGGGGATTGTTAACTTATAAGCCAGTCACATGAACGCGTTCACACATTGCAATATAATAATAATAATAATAATACATTTTATTCATAACGCATTTTTCATTCCGAAGAATCTCAAAGTGCAACAAAGGGAAAAAATAACAAAAATGAATGACAAGTAAAAAATATAGTAATACAATACAAGCGCTAGAGGCTCTGTTGGTATATTCCCAATTCGGCAGTGTCCTGATGACGTCGTCGAGGCATGACAGCTGAAAACCAGATGATGGGGATCGC
This sequence comes from Pseudorasbora parva, assembly GCF_024679245.1. NCBI lineage: Eukaryota > Metazoa > Chordata > Actinopteri > Cypriniformes > Gobionidae > Pseudorasbora > Pseudorasbora parva. The sequence goes on along the minus strand of NC_090178.1, from coordinate 32,704,046 downwards.
TGCAGCACCATGCAGGAGGCAAACAAAATTTTCCGGGCACTTCTGTGGACACGCCGGGGTCGGCGCAGAAGTCCAAGGCGCCCCAAGGCCGCAGTGCAAGACGGCCACTATTGTAAGATGGCTAGCGCGATGGAGGAATTCTTCTGGCAGATGCCTGTATTTGTGGAAATTTTTATGTTTGAATTGTTGCAGTTGCTTCTGGTTTAAGGGACATTTCATGTTGCTCGCTGCGGCTGTTCTGGGTGTCGGCTGCTCACTGGTGGTCCCCTCTGGCTTGCATGGGGGCTGAAGTTTGCACCGGGCTAGCGTCATCAGCGTCCGGCGTGGTGTTGGGATGTTCTACTTCTCGGCTGCTGACTGTCGGCTGGGCTGCTGTTCCATCTTGCATTGCGGCCGTGGAACGGTTTGGACTTCTGCGCCGACCCCGGCGTGCCCACAGAAGTGCCCGGAAAACTTTGTTTTCCTCCTGCATGCTGCTGTGGCGATCCCTCCATCTGGTCTTCAGCTGTCATGCCTCGACGACGTCACCAGGACACTGCCGAATTGGGAATATGGGAATATCATAGGGGAATATGTAGCAACAGAGCCTCTAGCGCTGGGAGAAATGTAATAACGTTTCATGGAGTGGATCACAGTGTTCTGTGGAGCTTACAGAGTTTCCACCGTCAGCTGTTTTCTGTTCAGAAAAGCTTTTAACTGTTATGTGTTGGTTGATTGTTTGTATTATTCTATATTTTTACTTATTCATTTTTGGTATTTTTTCCCTTTGTTGCACTTGGAGATTCTTCGGAATGAAAAGTGCGTTATGAATAAAATCTATTATTATTGTTATTATATCGCGATGTGTGAACGCGTTCATGTGATTGACTTATAAGTTAACAATCCCCCACGTGCGATGTGTTCCTGTGATTGGCTAAAACGAGGGCGATTTTCTGATTGGTTGCTGGTCATTCCCTGTTTAAAAAGGGCATTTGTGTGTCGAGCCAAGTCAGGGGAGTCTCAAAATTCACACACAAATGCAGTGAAGTTCACAGACCGCAAGCAGTTTTCAAATCAAGATATAATTGTGTGTGCATCAGAAATACATTTCTGAATCTTGAGCGCATTTGTACATTTTCTTTGCATTTCTGAATTTTGTGTGTATTTATGCATTTTGTGTGCATTTCTGAATTTTGTATGCATTTGTGAATCTTCTGTGCTTTTAAAATTGTGTGTGTGCATTTGTGAATTTTTTGTTCATTTGTGTATCCTGTGTGTGCATTTGTGTATCCTGTGTGTGCTTTTATGAATCCTGTGTGTGCATATGTGAATGTAGTGTGTGTATTTATCTTTATTGAGACTCTTTTAGCTCCATATACTTACTGGGCTTGAAAAGTCAAATACAAACACTTATAAGCCAGTCTTTGTTAGTATCCCTTATAAACGTCCTATGTGAACGTAAATGGTCGGGAAAGAAAGCACATGTTTTTTGTCCTATTTTTTTGTAATTATTCACTGTTTACTTGTCTTTAGTGAGTTTGAGGTTTTTATTTTTTATTTTATTGTTTTACTTTTGTTAGTTAGGCTAATATTATTTTTTGTTGATTTTGAAATTGGTGATGAGATTTATGAAATTTCAATTGCATTTTTATATCATCACTTTATTTAAAGCAAAATAACTATATTGTGATATATTGTTTTCATAAAGTGTTTTTGGTCATATCACCCACCCCTAGAAACAAGTTGGAAATTGTATAGAATGTACCAAGGGGAATAAGGAGACATTTTAATTAGACATTTTAAGTTCATACTTTTATTTAATAAGGGCACATACATTGATCAAAGGTTACAGTAAAGATAATTATAATGGTACAAAATTTTCTATTTCATATACATGCTGTACTTTTGAACTTTATATTCATTAGAGAATCCTGAAAAAAATGATCACAGTTTTGAGCACAAAATTAGCATTTTAGATTGATTTCTGTAGAATCATGCAACACTGAATACTTAATTTATTAATATAAAAAAACTGTTAGTTTTAAATAATACAAATATTTCACAATATTACTGTTTTTTATTATAAATTACATTTGAAGATGGTTATTTTAAATTGTAACAATATTACTGTTTCTACTTATGAACTTTCTACTGTTTCTGCATATATTTTTCATCAAATAAATGCAGCTTTGGTGAGTATAAGAGACTTATGTGAGAATAATCTGATAATCTGTGGCTCTGTGCTGTTCTGTGTACCCAGAGGATGAGAAAGGTGATAAATGAGAAGGACTTAGAGATCAAGAAGCTAAAAGAGGAAGGAAGTGCCATCCAGCTGAATGCATCTCTCCTGGGGCAGCAGATAGAGGAGGCCAAATTAGAGCTCCAGGTGCACATTTGTTGAGGGGTGTTGATTGTTCAGTGTGTTTTAGGTCATGATGGTGTATAAAGGTTTGTTCATACTTTGCAGATAGTGAAGGAGAATTATGGGAAGACAAAGGAGACTGAAGATAAACATCCTACAACAGTTGCAAGCAGAATTTCCCAGTTGGCTAAGAAAGTGGATTCTCTGAGGAAACTAAGGCAAAAGGATTTTTCTTCTTACCAAATTCAAAAATGTGATACTTACAGTTGAGTTTTCATGTATATCTTTTTCTTTAAAGGGGCCCTAGAATGAATTGAAACAATATGTTAAATTGTTCTCATATATCTACATAGAGGGTATGTGGCTTATTTAAGGGCAAAAATTGTCCAGATACAGTTTTACAGGTCTATTTAAAACCCTAGAAGTTGTCATTAGGATGTAATGCTCTGTTTTTACCTTATTTGGAAGGGTCATGAATATTAATGTTGAGCTCTGCTCTGATTGGCTTATTTCAGCCGCTCACAGCAGTTCAGTTGTTCAGCAAAGTGGCTCGTGAGTCCTGACCGTCCTGACAGAACACAGACAGACTGAATGACACTTTAAGCGAAACATCTCAAATGGAGATTGATAAAATGCAGCTTACTTGTTTATTGGTGTTTTCAGATCATCCACACTGCACACGAGGGTGAGAGCTCGGTTGCCATATTGCACGTTTAGGTAAAACACTGGATAGTATACAGCTCAGGAGGTGGTGTACGCACGTTTTGAGTTGCTGCAAAAATGCGCAGAAAAACAATTCCTAACACCACAAAACGCACTGACAAAGATATGTTATATTATGACCCACTGTAAAAAAACAACAACAAAATAATTATAAATTGCAGTGTTTATTTTTGTGCAACATGGACTTCAATGTTTAATTTGTGTTACATTACCTATGTACCTAGGTAATGTAACACAAATTAAATCAATGTTTAATTTGTGTTACATTACCTACCTACCCCCCCCCCCCCCCCCCCGACAAAACCAAACCCAGTGCTTTTTGTTCAAGTTTTTCTTTTTTAAACTACATTTTAGACTCGTCTTTTTTCGTCAACGATATTGCATGTTTATAAAATGTTAGTCACAATGTAGGCTTTGCAGTGACTGTGATGTACTCTGAAATACAAGCATGCAAAACATCATACTTTATTCTTAAAAATCTAAATATATATTTTGTACAAAATGAATGGAAGCCTTGTCAAAAGAATATCCTTTTAACTTGTGTGAGGGAGAAGGTGACGTTAGCTAGAAGGATCGAGTGAGTGATCTGTAAGTAACTAAACTAACTTAGTATGACATACTTCTTTTTTTTTTCATTGGATGTATAATTTTCTAAAATTATACATCCAATAAAGGCAATAAAATGGGCAAAATGTAATAGAATTAAAGGTCACGTGTTTATAGACTTGGAGGTGGGCTCCAAGCTACTCAGCAAATACCTAGAAGCAACACAAAATAAACACAGCAATAAAATTCACACAGAACACCATCCTACCAAATAGAGAGATGGGCAGTTTTCTTCTTTACTTTTTTTTTTTTAGATGTTATCATTGGTTTTAATGTATAAGTGTTGTTGATTCAGAGATGCACTTGCCATTTTTATGGGTTTGAACCTCAGGGAGAGTAATCCATGCTCCACTGATGAAGATCACCTGTTGGAGTCCATTACCATCATCATGAACTATAGGATCTCAATGCCATTGAGCTCAGAGAGCCTGGAGCTTGCGTGGAAAGCTTATGATGAAACCTTGGAGAATCTAAGAGGCTGTCAGACCGTGAGTAAAATATACATTCTTCTGATCAAAGAATGAAAGAAATGAGTTTGCACATAAAAGAATGTTATCTCCGTGGCTCAAAAAAGAGTTTTTATTAAAAATATCTGTGTATTGGTGAACTATTGTTGTTAGGAATCACATTCCTTGTTGTCCCTCTGTCAGATGGCAGAAATGGAGTCACTGGTGAAAAGCAGGAATGAAGCCCGTGATGCTCTCTTAGCTGCTATAGATGACTTTCTGCAAGAGGTGGACAAGCTGTCAATCAATGAGCGCTTGGACAAGCTAAAGGTATGCAGTGAAGAAATTCCCCCCTTTTTATTATTTATATACTATTATGGTATTTATTTTAATATTTAAATTTTTCATTTTAAAGTGCCCCTAATATGCAATATCAAAGGTTCTTAATTTTGTTTTGATGGTTTCCTACAATTAATTTACATGCATATAAGGTCAAGAAACACTTTAATAACCTCTTTTCTCAATGTCTGAAATGGTTCGATCAGGGATTCAGTCTCTCTAAACTCCTTCTTGCCTCGAGCCTACTCTGCTCTGATTGGTCATTTGGCCCAGTCTATTGTGAGTGGTCTACTGCTTACTACACGTGTCAGAAAAAAAACTCCAATTATCTTTTTGATAATTGAGACCTTTCAGGCCTCATCTACAACTACAGTGTTTGAGGATGGGGCAAAGTAAACGTTGATCATGGGCAGCCAAAGAAGACCATATGCTGGCATTATACAAATTAATTACAAAGCAACGTAGCTTTGTAACAGGAAGTGATACTGGAATTACTGAAGACTCATTTCAGCAGTTAAAAATAGATGTTGTGATCTTTAAAACTTTGCAGACCTTTCACTTTCACAAAAAGCTATATTGCACACTACATAAAATATATATATATCCAAAAAAGCATAATGGGACACTTTCATTTAAAGTGTTAATTCACCCAAAAATGAAATTTATGTCATTAATGACTCACCCTAATGTCATTCCACACCTGTAAAACCTCTGCTCATCTTCGGAACACAGTTTAAGATATTTTATATTTAGTACGAGAGCTTTTCTGTTCCTTCATGAAAGTGTATGCACACTATACTGTTCAAGTCCAGAAAAACAATATCAAAGGAATAAAAACATAATCAAAGTAGTCCATCTGTGACATCAGTTAGTTAATTAGAATCTCTTGAAGCATAGAAAATACATTTTGGTCCAAAAATAACAAAAACTACGACTTTATTCAGCATTGTCTTCTCTTCCGGGATTGTTTTCAAACCTCAAATAAAGATTCAAACGGTCATGAATCAGTTGATTGATTAATGATTCGGATCGCGTGTCAAACTGCCAAACTGCTGAAACCACGTGACATTGGTGACCTGAATCATGAAGCAATCCGCTGATAACTGTTTGAATCTTTATTTGAGGATTGAAAACAAACCAGGAAGAGTAGACAATGCTCTCGGCTAAATATAAAATATCTTAAACTGTGTTCTGAAGATGAACGGAGGTTTTACGGGTGTGGAACGACATTAGGGTGAGTCATTAATGACATCAATTTCATGTTTGGGTGAACTAACCTTTTAATGTTGTGTGAGTAATTTTGAGACATTTTTACTCATTGAGAGATATATTTGTGAACAGAGGTGCCAAAAGTACTCGAATACATTACTCAAGTGGAAGTATAGATGCTAGGGTTTAAAAATACTTCTGTAGAAGTTGAAGTATCAACTCAAGCTTTTTACTTAAGTAAAAGTGTAAAAGTACTGGTTTTCAAAACTACTTAAAGTATAAAAGTAAAAGTAATGTAAGGAAAAAAATGCCATTAAAGACAAAAGCTTAGGCCACACCACAGGGGCCTATAGTGCACTACCCCACCTCCTCAAAAAACATTTTACTAAAGGCCATAATGACTATAATGTTATATTAAAATGTTAATGTTGAAAAATTTGGGAGGAAAAATTCTGTTTCAGCCACATATATACCCATTGAAAATTAATGCATTTTAGTACAATGGACATTTACCATGGCTGTCATGATGAGCGCGTCTGCTGCTGATCGCTGATTGACTGAAAGTGCGTGCTCGTCCGCTGGAACCCGCCCAATCTGGCAACACCGTGTGTGATTTGTGCTTTGAGTCATGTGCAGGCGCGTTGGATATGGATCGCGTAGTAACCAATAGGGTGTTGGAATGGTAACTTATGTTTACACTTCTCATCCAACCACAATCAAATTCACACTATCCGGATGACGCGATTTATCTGCATAATTTTATTTTTTTTAAACAAGATTAAAAATGAAAGAGGAGTAACGAGGCTATTTTTAAAAAGTAAGGAGTAGAAAGTACAGATAATTGCGAGAAAATGTAAGGAGTAGAAGTAAAAAGTAGGCAGAAAAATAATTACTCCAGTAAAGTATAGATACCCAAAATTTCTACTTAAGTAAGGTAACGAAGTATTTGTACTTCGTTACTTGACACCTCTGTTTGTGAAGTAATCATTTTCTCATAATTTCATTGGAGCCTTATACACATTACAGACAGTATAAAACATGTACTATTTGAACGGTAAAAACTGTTAGACAGGTGGCTTGATACAGTGCAGGAGATGCAGATAACTTGCTGTCTAATATGCTGTGCCATTCAAAATATGTTATTGACCCTAAAGAAGCTTTGTTCGCTTTTAAATGAATTGCTTATTAAAATGGGCTGCTGAAAAAATCTGTAAAATACTAGAAATCATGGAAAAATCCCCCAAAATTGTATTAAATTGTATATTATAAAAATAATCTATTACAATTGAGTAGTTTTCTCTTGTAAAGTTTCCTGATTAAATTATTATATATAAGCCAATCGCTGCATTGCTGATCATGGTTTCGCAAATCGATATATCTGCACTTTCTGATGAACACAAGAACACGCAGTAATATCACAACTTAATCTAGATATTTTAATCAAATCTGCAAATTCGTTTGAAGAACCAAATTAACAAGAGACCAGTTATCATGATTTGATGATCCCATATGGTGTCTGTCAAATCATCTCAGATGTATTAAGTGAGGGATGAAGAATTGACCTTGTGTTTAAAATATGTATCTTTTAAACTGCACATAGTATGTAAAGATTGACCTTACAGCTTTTCATTAATGAATTTTAAACCGTGTCATCTGCATCTACAGGAAGTTGCATCATCATTGACTGCCATATTTAGCTCTGTTATGCTGGCAGAGGAGACCGAAGAGTACTCTTTTGAGAAGTTCTGTGAGTGGAAGGGGCAAAAACAACATAAAATCAAAAACACACGAAAAGCTACAGATGAGGCTCTCCTTGCTCTTAGCGGCTGGGCAGCCAGGCTTAGCAAGGTATGTTTGTTCATGTAAACCTCATTAAATTCATGTCTCCTTTTACTGGTAGGTAATTATTTGGCAATTTGACTTTTAATTGGGAAGGGTAGGCATGAGGTGCGCCCCAATTTGTGTACTTATGCACTATTCTAAGCCGTTTTGTAGTATAAATAGTGCAAGTTCACACTGAAAATTGATGATGACCTTAAAGGGTTAGTTCACCAAAATGAAAATTCTGTCATTAATTACTTACCATCATATCGTAAGACCTCCGTTCATCTTCAGAACACAAATTAAGATATTTTTGTTGAAATCCAATGGCTCAGAAATGCCTCTCAAGCCACATAAAAGGTACTAAAGACATAGTTAAAAAGTCCATCTAACTACAGTGATTCTACAACAGTTTTATGAAGTGAAGAGAATAGTTTTTGTGCATAAGTGTATTGGTGTATAGTGCATCATTTGGGACACAACTATGGTTTGTAGCATCAAGGTAGTTTTTCAAAACCACAAGATGAAGCCTTTGTTTGTTTTCAGTTTTTGATGTTCAGATGTTCAGAGAAAACATCAGTGCACGAAGAAGATATTGCAGGAAGTGTGGATGAGATCCTGATGAATGCTGACAATGCCCTGTGTGAAGAACTCAGTACTGAATTGACTGTAATAGTTTCTGTCCTGATCTACACATTCACCTATCAATTTCAGATAAACAAAATAATGAAATGCAATGGAAAATTTGTTTTCATAGGAACAAGACAATCAAGAAAGGAAAATAGTGTTCAATGCCTTTCGTAAAGCCATGAGAGACATCCAGAGAGAACAAAGTCTGTTAGAGGAGATCAGGCAAAAGTATGAACTCAGCATGAAGGTAAAATATTCTCTGAGTGTCTGCTGTTAATTTGAAAAGGCTGATCATTTGGAGGGCCGCTCTCTACTTCAGATTTTTTATGTATAAATAATATAAGTAACATTGTTTACATGTTTTAAAAGACAAAGTACTTCAAAGATGACACCCAGACTCTTAACCCGAGAAGATGGGGAGTTAATAGAATTTATTAATAGAAAGTGGAAAGATGTTGGATTTCGCCAAATTGGATATAGTGCCAACAAGAAGAACCCCTGTTTAATAAGTATTTAGCTTGAGAAAATTGTACGAAAAACAGGATTTGATCTCTTATAGACAGTCACAGAGGGAAGAATTTGGCTTGGAGGACAAATATCTGGGTGTCGTCTATGTAGCAATGAAAACTAATGCCATGTTTTCTAAAAATATAACCAAGAAGGTGGTAGGTAAATGATAAATAAAAGAGGGTCCGAGACAGAGCCTTGAGGAACACAAGTGGGAACAGACAAAGAGTATGATCTGAAATGTTTAAGCTGGGCACTTTGATAGAATCTAAGGCCCTGTTAACACCGCAAATCTTAATGCTCAATTCTGATTTTTTGCTCAGATCTGATTTTTTGTTTGGCTGTTCACATTACCTTTTAAAATGTGGCCTATATCTGATTCCAGTGTGAACTGTTTGAGGTTTTAAACTAACCGGGAGGTTATAGAGGAAGTAAGTATTTTCGCTTTTATTTAAAAATATTTGTGTAATGGAAGCCATAACATTAATGAGCAGGTGCTGAAGAGGTGAAGAATGAAAAGAAAGAGAGCAAAATTGGTTATTTTGGTGTTTTGTCACCTTCCTTTAGCACTGAAGCCACGTTTTTCTGTGTCCCCGTTCTTCCATTTCGTGTGCTATTTTTTTTCAAAAACGGAGCGGTTACGGTTGGATCCTTCTAGTTTAGCTTGAATTGAAGTATCTCCCCATATACTAAATAGGTCTAAGACCCTCACTCTCCCTCCACTGACTTGCTCCATCGCTGTTCTCCATATCTAGTCAAGTTTTTTAAATTATTGTCTGTGTCTGTTGTGTCTAGTGCTAAATCACCGGCATATAATTGTGACAAATGTCGTTACAGATTGACGTAAAAGTCACATCAAATCCGCCTTGGTTGTTCACACTACGGCCACATTGGGAAAAATTAGATCTAGGTCAGATTCAGGACCACATATTTACAGGTCCTTCTCAAAAAATTAGCATATTGTGATAAAGTTCATTCTTTTCCATAATGTAAAGATAAAAATTTAACTTTCATATATTTTAGATTCATTGTACACCAACTGAAATATTTCAGGTCTTTTATTGTTTTAATACTGATGATTTTGGCATACAGCTCATGAAAACCCAAAATTCCTATCTCAAAAAATTTGCATATCATGAAAAGGTTCTCTAAACAAGCTATTAACCTAATCATCTGAATCAACTAATTAACTCTAAACACCTGCAAAAGATTCCTGAGGCTTTTAAAAACTCCCAGCCTGGTTCATTACTCAAAACCGCAATCATGGGTAAGACTGCCGACCTGACTGCTGTCCAGAAGGCCATCATTGACACCCTCAAGCGAGGGTAAGACACAGAAAGAAATTTCTGAATGAATAGGCTGTTCCCAGAGTGCTGTATCAAGGCACCTCAGTGGGAAGTCTGTGGGAAGGAAAAAGTGTGGCAAAAAAACGTTGCACTACGAGAAGAGGTGACCTGAGGATGATTGTGGAGAAGGACCCATTCCAGACCTTGGGGGACCTGCGGAAGCAGTGGACTGAGTCTGGAGTAGAAACATCCAGAGCCACCGTGCACAGGCGTGTGCAGGAAATGGGCTACAGGTGCCGCACTCCCCAGGTCAAGCCACTTTTGGGCTACAAAGAAGCAGCACTGGACTGTTGCTCAGTGGTCCAAAGTACTTTTTTCGGATAAAAGCAAATTTTGCATGTCATTCGGAAATCAAGGTGCCAGAGTCTGGAGGAAGACTGGGGAGAAGGAAATGCCAAAATGCCTGAAGTCCAGTGTCAAGTACCCACAGTCAGTGATGGTCTGGGGTGCCATGTCAGCTGCTGGTGTTGGTCCACTGTGTTTTATCAAGGCAGGGTCAATGCAGCTAGCTAT